>NC_090436.1:280995594-281298625 GCF_031143425.1 Pleurodeles waltl
TGTTCCTGTATTCGGCTGAGGTGCCCCCCACCCTCCATCCCCCTGAGGTGCCTGCCCACTTGCAAACTGATGCCCTTGCCGAGTTCTATCCAGATGAAGTCAGGATTCGAGTTGGGCCTTGGACTGTGCCCTTTGGCCATGTGGGCCCTTAGTACTTTGGCCCTTTTTGTACATTTGTACATATCTGTGTTTCGTCCATTTTATTTTGATAGCTATTTACAATCAATACATTTCTCATTTCTGCATTCTTGCTGTCCTTGCATTATTGTGCCATATGTCGTGTGCCATTGTTTTTCATCTGTATCTGGTTGTGTGTATGGTGTGTGTGTGTCGGGTGTGTGCCCTGCGTGTGTGTATTTCACTCTTCTTTTTCCTCCCTCCCTCCCTTTTGTGCTAGGCGGCTGTACTCACTGTTGTAGTCTTTGTTGGTGTTCCAGGTGGAGCATGACGTAGATGAGCATCGGGAGACTTGCAGTTCCAGTTCCATGGCGGTGTTGTTCTTTCCTGTGTCTCCAATAGTGAGGCTTTGGTCTTCTCTGTTCTATTTCCATCGGGCTTTTGATGGCGTTGGTACGACCCCGGAAATCCTGGTGGATTGCAAGGCCATAATATGGTGGGCAGTACTTTGCCTTCCGCCCGGCTGTTGCTGGCTACCGCTGTGGTCAGTGGTGTTAATGCCCTGGCGGTTGGTGTGGTACATCGGCTGTCTATAGGACTTATAACCGCCATGGTCATAATTTGGCGGTAATTACCGCCAGCCTGTTGGCGGTATGCCATTTTATCACTCACCGCCAATGTCATAATGAGGGCGTATGTGTACCATATATTTTGCAGAAATTGAAAAAACAAGGTGGTTGCATGACTGAAGCAGAATAAAGAATCTCCATGGTCAAAGACACTGTCTCAACTCACAGTGAACAATTGCTCAAAATGGAGAAAGTGCTCAAACTTATATCTGCCAAAAATGGAGGCGAAATGTCATAGGAACAATTTGCAGATCCTGAGGATCCTAGAATCCACCAATTCTGATCAAATAAAGCAGTAAATAGTTTGGTTATTCATCACACTCATTGGTGCAGAATTCTTCTCCAAAATGCTCATTGTTGAGCATGCCCACCATGCACTAATGGCCGATCCTCCGCCTGGCACTCTGGCGAGGCTAGACTCCTGAACTATCACAGCTGGGATACTGCCCTCCACCTTGCAAGGGAAAAGTGAAACCTGCAGTTTGACTGTATTGTGGTGGCCATATGTCTGGACTTCCCATCGCAGTCCAAGAGGCGCAAAAGAAAATTGCACCCATCAAGCAGAAATTGAAACCAGCTAACATCCCCTACGCAATGCTCTGCCCAGCTTGTCTCTGCATTGCCTTCCAAAGAAAAGACCACATTTTTAATACCTTATAACAAGCTGGTGACTTCATGCACCAAGGGCCAGATGTATCAAAGGATTTTGCATTTTCAAACTTTGTGAATCAGTAAATACCACTGTTTGCAAATGCAAAATCACCTTTCACGATGTATGAAAGGCATTAGCAGTGCAAATATAAGGAATCGCTAAAATCTTGATTTCTTGCATTTGTGACAGGAATTTGCTGGTCGAATTCTGCGAATTGGAAATAGCAACATGAATTTGTGAATCGCAGAATGTGAATCTCAAATTCTATTTCACAATGCAATGCATCAACAAATTGCGAATTGTGAATATTCGCAGAATGGTCCTTTGCACATGCAGTTTACCACAAAGTGAAATCAGGTGGTAAACAGCTGCAACCTATATAAAGAGGCCCAGGCTGACTCAGCCTCTTTTCCACAATGGCTGCACTCGACGTGATGGCGAGGAAAATGATGATCCTGGCAGGTTTAAGGAGAGGAAGGAGGAGACAGGAGCGCATTTTTAGAGTGCGCATTACACTTTTTGACCAGACAAAGGAGGAGATATATGATAAGTACAGGTTACGCTCAGCCTGATAGCTGATCTACAACCCCTACTGCAGTGAAACACACACAGGGCCAATAGCATACCCACCCATGTTCAGGTTGTAAGGAAATGCCTCCTTGGCATGGTTACCCCCTGACATTTTGCCTTTGCTGATGCCAAGTTATGATTTGAAAGTGTGCTGAGGCCTGCTAACCAGGCTCCAGCACCAGTGTTCTTTCCCTAAAACTGTACCTTTGTTTCCACAATTGGCATACCCTGGCATCCAGGTAAGTCCCTTGTAACTGGTAACCCTGGTACCAAGGGCCCTGATGCCAGGGAAGGTCTCTCAGGGCTGCAGCATGTCTTATGCCACCCTGGGGACCCCTCACTCAGCACAGACACACTGCTTCCCAACTTGTGTGTGCTGGTGGGGAGAAAATGACTAAGTGAACATGGCACTCCCCTCAGGGTGCCATGCCAACCTTACACTGCCTATGGCATAGATAAGTCACCCCTCTAGCAGGCCTTACAGCCCTAAGACAGGGTGCACTATACCATAGGTGAGGGCATAGGTGAATGAGCACCATGCCCCTACAGTGTCTAAGCAAAACCTTAGACATTGTAAGTGCAGGGTAGCCATAAGAGTATATGGTCTGGGAGTCTGTCATACACGAACTCCCCAGCACCATAATGGCTACACTGAAAACTGGGAAGTTTGGTATCAAACTTCTCAGCACAATAAATGCACACTGATGCCAGTGTACATTTTATTGTGAAATACACCCCAGTGGGCATCTTAGAGATGCCCCCTGAAAACATACCCGACTTCCAGTGTGGGCTGACTAGTTTTACCAGCCTGCCACACACCAGACATGTTGCTGGCCACATGGGGAGAGTTCCTTTGTCACTCTGTGGCTAGTAACAAAGCCTGTACTGGGTGGAGGTGCTTCTCACCTCCCCCTGCAGGAACTGTAACACCTGGCGGTGAGCCTCAAAGGCTCACCCCCTTTGTTACAGCACCACAGGGCATTCCAGCTAGTGGAGATGCCTGCCCCCTCCGGCCACAGCCCCACTTTTGGCGGCAAAGCCGGAGGAGATATTGAGAAAAAAAAGGAGGAGTCACTGGCCAGTCAGGACAGCCCCTAAGGTGTCCTGAGCTGAGGTGACTCTGACTTTTAGAAATATTCCATCTTGCAGATGGAGGATTCCCCTAATAGGATTAGGGATGTGCCCCCCTCCCCTCAGGGAGGAGCCACAAAGAGGGTGTAGCCACCCTCAGGGCTAGTAGCCATTGGCTACTAACCCCCCAGACCTAAACACACCCCTAAATTGAGTATTTAGGGGCCCCCAGAACCAAGCAATATAGATTCCTGCAACCTAAGACAAAGAAGGACTGCTGACCTGAAGCCCTGCAGAGAAGACGGAGACACCATCTGCTTTGGCCCCAGCCCTACCGGCCTGTCTCCACTCTTCAAGAAAAACTGAAACAGCGACACGTTCCCCAGGGTCCAGCGACCTCTGAAGCCTCAGAGGACTACCCTGCATCTAAAAGGACCAAGAACTCCAGAGGACAGCGGCTCTGCTCCAAAGAAGAAACAACTTTGCAACAAAGAAACAAACTTTAAAGGACTGCGCGTTTCACGCCGGAAGTGTGAGACTTTCCACTCTGCACCCGACGCCCCCGGCTCGACCTGCAGAGAAACAACACTACAGGGAGGACTCCCCGGCGACTGCGACCCTGTGAGTAGCCAGAGTGAGCTTCCATCGGAGAAGGTATCTGAGTCTATTTTGTCACCTCCTGTCTCCACCATGTTGCTCCCCTCGCCCTCCGTCCCACTGGTTCCCTCGGCGTCGGTGGACTCTGCCTCCAGGGTTCTGTGGGATGCAGCTCCCTCTGTCGCCAGTGCCCCTGCTCCTCCACCAGAGGATGCTAATGCACACATGGACATGATGACAGAAGATAAAAGGGGGGAGAGAGATAAAGAAAACACTGGGTCAATTACTGCACCACAGATGGCATACACAGCATTGTCAGGTTTGAGCACTGTACATTGCACAGCCAATGATTTGGCTAGATGCCACAGCAAGATGAGGGCCATACACCGCCAACTGCACCCCTCCTTGTACCCACAAAGCCCTGACTGACATGGAATGCTAACAAGCTAGGTTACCTGCATTTGCCATACACCCATTACCCTTGAGCTGGATCACGCTGTAATGTCTTTACCTGACATTAAGGAGCACCCACTGACACTCACCTCCCATGCCACCTACCAATTATTGTAGTAATGCTCACTGTACTCACCCTTTTGTGGCTCCTGTAATGCCCTCAAGTGCCCATCCAGCTCTGGGATGGCCACGCCATATGCGTGCCATCAGGGGGGTCAAGTTCTGATGGGCACCCCTTCTTCGTTGGGAGGCCATCCCCAGCTGGGCCTCCGCCGTCTTCTGTGCCCAGCGTCTCAGGTCCTCCCACAGTTTCCGACAGTGGGTGCTCCACCTGCCATAAACCCCCAGGGTCTGCACGTCCTTGGTGTTGGCATGCCATAATCCCTTAAGGGACAGGAGGACACCATTACACATACAATCAAGCGTGTCACACATATGGCCAACCAACCCATTTCCGTCACCATTGGCACACACATCGGCCGGCACACACCATGTACACCACCACATTACATCCCCCTGATGACACGATGCTTGCACTCACATCCTCCCCACATGCATCATGCCAAAGGGGTGTTCACCTGTTGGTCTGGAGGCCTATACAGCAGTCAGTACTGGATAGGACCCCATCCACCAATCGCTCCAACTCCTCCGAAGTGAAGGCAGGGGCCCTTTTCCCAGTCACTGGCCATGGTAGGTTTCAGACACAGGTCACAGCAGCACATACAGTGAGGAATCTAAAAATGGTGGTCACGCCTGCGGCGGTGTACACCGTCACCGCCGGCTCTGATCCCCATTGGCCACTGTACTCCATAGAGCCCCATATTATCCAATGAGGAATTGCACTGCAGTTCAAGACCGCCTTCCGCTACGATGCCCAACGTCTGCAGAGTTACCTCACTTCCACCTGTCCCTATATACAGGACAGGTGGTCGCCATTTCATGGTGGTGGACAACGGTCATATCAACCTTAACTTCGTCACAACCTAGATTAGCACATACCTCGCCATTCCCACTGTCCCATCACATGAATGCACTATGTACACTGAGGTTGTTTTTCCATTGTTCAAATTGTGACAGCCTACTTACTCTTGTGTCCCTTAGATACCTACTGCTGCGGATGAGTAGGAAGAGGAGTCAAACCCCCGTGTACAGACCCTTTGTGGACTTGGCTACATTGGAGGACAGGCACATTATACTCACCTATAGACTGGACAGGGCCACAATCATGACACACAGGTGAGACAATGCAACTCACTATTCATGTTTTCTGTGTCGCTGTAGCATGATGGCAACTCCTTTGCATCTCAACTTACTGTCTCCTATGGCTTGTCATTTTACAGATGTTCAATCAATCAATCAATGAATCAAAGAAATGTGTAGAGCGCGCTACTCACCCGTGAGGGTCTCAAGGCACTGGGAGGGGGAAAACTGGGGGGGGGGGGGTGGCAAGGAGGGTCACTGGTCGAAACAGCCAAGTCTTGAGGTTCTTTCTGAAGACCAGTAGGTATTTGGTTTTGCGAAGGTCGATGGGGAGGGCGTTCCAGGTTTTGGGGGTGAGGTAGGCGAAGGACCTGCCTCCTGTGGTGGTGTTCTGGATGTGGGGGACTGTGGCTAGGGCGAGGTCAGCTGATCGGAGGTTGCGTGTGGGAGTGTGGAAATTTACTCATTCATTGAGGTAGGTTGGGCCGGTGTTGTGGAGAGATTTGTGTGCGTGGATGAGGATCTTGAATGTGATTCTCTTGTCTATGGGGAGCCATTATAGGGATTTGAGGTGTGGTGAGATTCGTTTATGTCGGGGGAGGCCAAAGATGAGACGCGCGGCTGTGTTCTGGATTCTATGAAGTTTGCATTTGAGTGTGGTGCTGGCGTAGAGGGCGTTGCCGTAGTCCAGTCTGCTGCTGATGAGTGCGTGGGTGGCTGTCTTTCTGGTGGATCCATTTGAAGGACTTTTTCAGGGTGAGGAGTGTGTGGAAGCAGGAGGAGGTTAGAGCATTGATTTGCTGTGTCATGGAGAGGGAGGGGTCAAGGATGATGCTGAGGTTGCGTGCATGGGTTGCAGGGGTGGGTGTGGGGCCTAGGGCGGTGGGCCACCAGGAGTCGTCCCATGTGGTTTTGTTGGGGCCGAAGATGATGACTTTGGTTTTGTTTGAGTTGAGCTTGAGATGGTTAGTGGTCATCCAGTTGGCGGTGTCTAGGAGAGCGGCGTGTAGGTTGGTTTTGGTGATAGTGGGGTTGCGGGTGAGGGAGAGGATGAGTTGGGTGTCATCTGCATATGAGTGGATGGTGATTCCGTGTGCTTGGAGAATGTTGGCTAGGGGGATCATGTAGATGTTGAAGAGTGTGGGGCTGAGGGAGGACCCTTGGGAGACTCCGCAGGTGATCTTGGTAGTGTTGGAGTGGAAAGGCGGTTTGGTCGGTGAGGAAGGAAGAGAGCCAGTCTAAGGCTTTGTGGCAGATTCCTATGTTGTGGAGGCGTGTGCAGAGTGTGTGGTGGCAGACGGTGTCAAAAGCTGCGGAGAGGTCTAGGAGGATGAGTGCGACGGTCTCGCCTTTGTCGACTTTGGTCCTGATGTCGTCAGTGCATGCAATGAGGGCGGTTTCTGTGCTGTGGTTCTTGCGGAACCCAGATTGTGAGGGGTCAAGGGTGTTGGTTGCTTCGAGGAAGTGGGATAGGCGAGTGTTGAGCAATTTCTCTGCAACCTTGGTAGGGAACGGGAGGAGGGAGATGGGGCGGTAGTTGGAGAGGATCTCCGGGTTGGCTTTTTTTTTTTAGGAGAGCTGTAATTTCCGCGTGCTTCCAGGGGTCTGGGTACGTGGCGGAGTCGAAAGAGTAGTTGATTATATTGTAGAGTATGGGGGCGATGGTAGGGCTAGCTTTGTTGTAGATGCGGTGTGGACAGGGGTCGGAGGGGGAACCGGAGTGGATGGAGTTCATGGTTTTCTCGGTTTCTTCGTGTGTGGTAGGGGTCCATGTGGATAGTGTAGTGGGGGGGTCTTGAGTGGGGGTTGAGTTGGGTGAGAGAGGGGTATGTGTGGTGGGTGGGTGTGATATGAAGCTGTTGTGGATGTCCAGGATTTGGTGGAGGAAGTGGTTGGAAAGGGCGTCACATAGGGGCTGTGTGTGTGTGCGGTCTATGTTGCTGGCTTTGGGTTTGACAAGTTCGTTGATGATGATGAAGAGTTCTTTGCTGTTTTGGGAGTTGTTGTCAAGGCGTGTCTTGTAGTGATCTCTTTTGGCGGTGCGTATGAGTTGGTGATGGGTGCGAATGTTGGTTTTGAGGGTGGAGAAGTTGGTTGAGGAGGGTTCTAGTCTCCATATTTTCCCAGCTTGGCGGCATTTGCGCTTTGAGTCTTAGAGTTCAGGGGTGAACCATGGGGCGTTCTTGATGTTGCGGGTGGTGATGTGTTTTCTGAGGGGTGCTTGTGTGTCTGCGCAGGTAGTGATCCATTTGGAGAGGTTGTGTGCCCCTGTGTTGTGGTCGTTGGTGTGGGGGGGGTTGTGGGACAGTTGTGAGTTTAGTCGTTCTGTGGGGATCTTGTCCCACATGCGGTAGGGTGTGGTGTGTTGATGGTAGTGTGTGGGGGGTTTGGTGAAGGAGAAGTAGACGCAGCGGTGGTCTGTCCAGAGGAGTTCGGTGGTGTGGGTGTAGGCTATGTGTTGGCTTGAGGTGAAGATTGCGTCCAGAGTGTGTCCTGCTGAATGGGTGGGTGCGGTGACCAGTTGTTTGAGTCCGAGGTTGTTGAGATTGTCTATGAGTATGGTAGTGTTGTGGTCTTGAGGGTTTTCTAAGGGAAAGTTGATATCACTGAGGATGATGTAGTCTGTGGAGGTGAGGGCGTACGGGCTGATGCTGTTGGTGATGGTGTCGCAGAAGGCGGGGCATGGTCCGGGTGGTCTGTAGATTAGTGTACCTCTGAGGGTGGAGTTGTTGTTGATGTGGATGAGGAACTGCATGTGTTCAGTGTTGCTGATAGTGTCTTGGGAGCTGGTGGTGACTTTGATGGTGTCTCTGTGTAGGATGGTGATGCCCCCGCCTGGCTTGTTGAGGCTGTCTTTGCGTTGGAGTTTGTAGCACTTGGGGGTGGCTATGGCAATGTCGGGTTCTGAGGAGAGGTTGGTCCAGGTTTCTGTGAGGAAGGCAATGTCAGGTGAGTGTGTAGTTATGAGGTCCCAGAGTTCTATGGCATGTTTGTGAAGGGAGCGGATGTTGAGTAGCAGGCAGTTCAGGTGGCTGTGGTGGGTGGCGTTGGTGCTCTGCATGAGGGTGTTGTTGCGGGGTGTGTTCTGGTTGTGGGGTGGTGTGTTGCGAGGTTGGTTGGTGAGGGCAGGGTGGGTGAGTTTTGTGTTGGGGGTGTTGTTTGTTGAGGGTGGGGTCGCTATGGTTGTCGTGTGGTGTGAGGGATGATGAGCAGGTGAAGTGGCAGGTGTCGCAGGTGAAGGGGCCATGAGTGTGTGTGGGGCTAGATGTGGTGCATGTGGGGCGGGGGCCTGGGTTGAGAGAGTGGAGGGTGAGTAGGTGTGTCTGGGAGGGCCAGGGGTTCTGGCGCTGGGCACGGTCCAGGCGCGGACAGGCGCAGACGGGCTTGCGAAGGCGCGCCAGCAGCGCGGCCGCGCCGCAGCTGCCATAAGAGGAGGGGAGGGTGGGAGTGGCAGCTGGTAGGCGGGAGGGCCTGTCCAGTGAGAGGGCTGGGAGATGTGGCTGCAGGGGACGCAGCGGTGGGAAAACAAAGAAAGTGGAAAAGCGGTGAGAAATGGAGGGGGGAGGCGGGAGGGGCCGCAGGGGACGCAGCGGCGGGGAAACAAACAAAGTGGAAAAGCGGTGAGAAATGGAGGGGGGAGGTGGAAGGGGCCGCAGGGGACGCAGCGGCGGGGAAACAAAGTGGAAAAGTAGTGAGAAATGGAGGGGGGAGGCGGGAGGGGCCGCAGGGGACGCAGCGGCAGGGAAATAAGCAAAGAGGGAACGGGGAAGGAGGTGGCGCGGAAGGCGGACCGTGGAGTGACCTACCTGCAAGCAGGGTCAAAGGTTGCTCCCTGCTAGCGCGCCGCGGCTGCCATAAGAGGAGGGGAGGGTGGGAGTGGCAGCTGGGAGGCGGGTGGGCCTGTTCAGTGAGAGGGATGGGGGGTGGGGCCGCAGGGGACGCAGCGGCGGGGAAACAAACAAAGTGGAAAAGCGGTGAGAAATGGAGGGGGGAGGTGGGAGGGGCTGCAGGGGACGCAGCGGCGGGGAAACAAACAAAGTGGAAAAGCGGTGAGAAATGGAGGGGGTAGGTGGGAGAGGACGCAGGGGACGCAGCGGAGGGGAAATAAGCAAAGAGGGAACGGGGAACGAGGTGGCGCAGAAGGCGGAGCGGGGAGCGACCTACCTGCAAGCAGGGTCAAAGGTTGCATTGCGATGTTGGTGATATGACAACTGTGTACTGATATGATGACTACAGATGGCTTCAGGTCATTATTTCTATGCTCTCACAGTGTTCAGATCATTTGCACTACATGTGACTGTTTCCATAAATGCACGTTTTCAACACATAAAATACTAGTAGTCAAGTTGTGTTCAAGGGTGTTTATTGTGGTGCTATGAAATTGAGGGAATTGTGCAATGGAATGGGGTGATGGTGGAGGAAAGTCCAGGGTATTGTTCCAGTCTGTTTGTAGCACAGGTCCAGTGTCCAAGGGGCCATAGGTAGAGGAGCAAAGGCAGTTCAAAGTGGACAAGGTGACAGGGTGGGACACAAGGGGGGAAATCAGGAGAGTCTCATTTCCTGGTGGTGGTCTTGGCAAGTGTCTTTGGCTTCTGTCTGGGTCGCAGGGAAAGTTTGTGGGGTGGTTCACCTTCTGCAGGGGAGGGGTGCTGGTGGCAGGGCTTCCTGCCCACCAGCTGCAGCGGAAGTGGAGGGCCTGTCAATGGACTGGCTAGTGGTAGGGGCCCGCTGGTGTGCTGTTGCTTCCCTCATGATGTTGCCCATGTCTGCCAGCACCCCTGCTATGGAGATCAAGGTGGTGTTGACGGCCTGCAAGTCCTCCCTCATCCCCTGATACTGTTCCTCCTGCAGCCGCCTGTTCTCCTGCACGTTGTCACGGATCTGGCCCATCATGTCCTGTGAATGTTGGTAGGCTCCCAGGATCTTGCTGAGTGCCTCCTGGAGAGTCAGTTCCCCTGGCCTGTCCTCCCCATGGCACACAGCGGTCCTCCCAGTGTCCCTGTTGCCCTGTGCCTCTGTCCCCTGAACGGTGTGCCCACTGCCACTGACCCCAGGTTCCTGATTGTCTCAGAGGTGAGGTGTGGACTGGGGTCCCAGTACAGGTGGGCACACTGCTAATTGACGTGTCCTGGGGACAGAGGTGTGGGTATGCTGAGTGGGTGCTATGTTGTTGGAGACTGATGGGGGAGGTTCTGTGATGGACTGTGAGTGGGCTGGGGTGGCCGACTGTCCAGTGGTCCCTGATGGGCCAGGTTGTTGGTCTAGATCCTGAAGTCCAGAGTTACTGTCATCACTAGGGGCATCTTCTGTTGGGGGAACTGGATAGTCGTGGAATCTCCTCTCCTCTGACATTGGCTGGGGCACCTGTGGGGATGCAAGTGATGTATTATGCTTCATGTCTGTGACATATTGTACATCCCTGGCCTCCCCTCTATCGTTGTTGTTGCCCTGCCACCTTTGTTTGTGTATGGTGATGTATTGTGTGATTGTTAGTTTCCCTGTGCCGTGCATGCTTTTCTGTCCATGGAGGACTGGAAGGACTGTCCATGCATTGGTATAGCATGCATTGCTTGGCTTTGGGGCTAGTCAGATGTGTAGGTGTAGTGTGCAGGATGGAGTGGAGTGATGGGAGTGAGGGTGAGGATGTGTGAAGGCATGCAGGTATGGGGGTGATAAGTAGTAAATATTGACTCACCAGTGTCCAGTCCTCCGGCTACTCTAGCGTGTCCCTCAGGATGCAGTAATGACAAGACTTGCTCCTCCCATGCTGTGAGCTGTGGAGGAGGAGGTGGGGTGCCACTGCCAGTCCTCTGTGTGGCGAGCTGGTCCATTGCTGCCACGGAACGTCCCTTGTTCTTGGGTGCTGTCCCATGTTGTTCACCCTGTTCACGATTCTCTGCCATAGCTCCATCTCCTTGGCAATGGATATTTGCTGTACCTGTGCTCCAAACAGCTGTGGCTCTACCCTGACTATTTCCTCCACCATGACCCTTAACTCCTCATCAGTGAAACGGGGGTGCCTTTGTGCAGACATGGGTTTTGTGTGGTGTGTGTTGGTGAGAGTGCATTGAGTAATGTGGTGGGGTGTGTGATGTGGGGAGCGCGAGGGATGTATGGTCGTATGTGGTGTGTGTCTAGTTGTCTCTGTGCTGTTCGTAATTGTTCTGGCAGTAATTGTTGTTCGTAAAGGGTTTTGGCTAATGTGGGTGTGTGTTTTATGGTGCTGTGGGTGGGAGGGTGTGGGGGGTGTATGAGTGTCAGGTGTGTGTTTTTAGTATTGGCCAATGTAGTGCTCTTTTATATGTGTGTGTTCATTCTGAGCGCAGCGGTATGTACCGCCAATGGTATACCACCATTGAATGTCCGCTGTGGTGATTAGTGGGTCATAATGTATGGGTTTTGGTACCGCCACTTTAGCACTGACCTTTGGGCTGGTGGATTTGTGTTTGTGGCAGTATTCTGTCGGATTGGTGTGTGTGTGTCATAATATGCCGAACTGATATTCGCCATCACAGCGGTATGTTGGCAGCCGTCACTATGGCGGTAAGCAGGATTTACCGCCAATGTCATAATGAGGGCCATAGTGTTCATTTTTTAATGTGAGACTTTGATGCCTGACCATAACCACCATCTTCGTGTCCACTGCATCAGTGGGGTCTTCTGTGGGTAAGTCTTATGCACCTTTCTGGTCTGAACAACCACTTGGACCCGAGTGGATCGCCGGGCATCAAAATGCATTTTGGTTTGCTGCCTGTCTGATTTTCTCATATTTGCAGCAGAGGATGAAGCACTTGCTATTCCAGAAGTGATCTACAGTCTACAAAGGCTGGTATCATGCAGTGAAATATGAGTTTGCAACTCACCCCTTCATCACTAGTTGTGCCATTCCAGAGCAGCAAAAATGAGCAATGGTACAGAACTGCAGCATCTCTTGATGTAGCTGGGGCCTAATGATTCTGTAATGACACAATTATTTTTAAATCATTGTACCTCAGCGACGCAGTCCCACCTAACCCCCAAAGGCACATCAGAGGGGCACAAGCAGACTCCGGCTGGAGTGGCAACAGTTAGGCCCTGTTTGGGCTAATAGGTGCTTTGACACATGCCAAAGTAGCCTGGCGTCTCAGACCCTGTGCAATTTATAGGAGTGTTCCTCAAGTAGCAATTAACTAACCAGCACGAAGCATCCTCAAGAGTTATAGTCTGAAGGCTGCAATGCCACATGCATGGGTTGACTCTAGAACCATGTCTATGTTCGGTGCCCATTAGTGCCAAGGTGTGCTAAATAGTGGATTAAGGGGTATATTTATACTCTTTTTGCACTGAATTAGTGTAATTTTTTTAATGTTAATTCAGCGCAAACTTAACTCCATATTTTTATTTTGCCGCTAGACATATCTAACGCCCAAATATTGCAATTTAAGTATTTTTTGGCATGCAGAAAACTACCTTGCGTCAATGAGATGCAAGGTAGGCGTTCCTGGGCAAAAAATGATGATATGGCCTCAGTGCCATATTTACCCCGTGCTAAAATCAAGCAGGGGAGAATGGGGGCCTTAGCGCCATTATTTAATGCCTAGGACAGGACAGGTCTCTGTCCATGGAAAAAGGCCCACAGGTCCCTGACCCTATCCCAGGGACACTATCACCCACACCAGAGGGACAGCAGACGATGGCGGACCCCATCCCAGGAAAGTATAGGTGAGTAGAGGTAAGTTTTTTATTTTATTTGTTGTAGTGCCATGGCAGGGCCTAACTTGACCCCCCCTACATGGCACTGGGCGCAATGGCCATGCCCAGGGGACACATGTCCCCTGGCCATGGCCAATAGGGTGGTGGCCATGACTCCTGTCTTAACTAAGACAGGAGTCATGTCCGTGGGGTTTTAACATCAGAGAATTATGCTAGTCTGGTTAGAGGCATTATTTATGCCTCTGCCCATACTAGCGTCATCCTTTGATGCCAAACCCCCTGTTCCCACTACCTTCCCCGTCCAGCTAGTGTCCTTTTTTATGACGCAACCAGGGCCTTACCGCCGGCTACCGTCATCCCATAAATATGACGCCCAGCCGGCATCTTGGGATGGTGCTAGCCGGCTGTATACTTCTTAACGCTAAACTGCGTTAGCGTAGTTTAGCATCAAAAAGTATAAATCAGGGCCTAAATGTCCATACGCTCTCTGCCACATGAGGCAGTGAGCTCCATCTCACATAAAAAGTCAATTGCGCCTTCGTGTAGTTTACAGTAGTACAGGTGACCCACCAGTCAGTTTTCGGGTGCGTAGGGGCACCCCACGGTCTAGTCCTAGGCCTTATCACAGCATCCCAGGCAGTGCCGGGTGTCAGGGCCCAAGGGATGCCTCCCAGCAGGGGCACCTCTGTGTGTGGATTCCTTCTAAAGTTACAGAAGCCCACAAGTCTTGGCCCTGCTCGAAGCACGTCAGGCAGGGGTCTGTTGCCCAGCACTTTACAGGAGTATGTCAGGGCTCAGGACTTCCCTCTCGTAGCCGCAGGCCCACATGACCAGTCCCTCCATCTGACAGTGGGCTGTTTATCCCTCAACCCTCGCACGCAGGTGGCTTCCAATGTTTTGTTGCACTCAATGCTGTGCATTGCCCAGAGGGCACTGGCCCCCACAGGTTTCATAGTTGCGCAGCTCTTTTCTCTTGCTTTCTGTTTTATTTTTGTGAATGTTAAACAGTTACAGTGGGTCTGCCAGTCGCAGGGTGCATAGGCCACAGTTGTCTCCTGATGATCTATGCCACATTGCAGCCGATCTGGCCAGGCTCATGAGGGGAACAATCTGTTTGACTTAACTGATCTAAAACAAGGCAACCTAGACAAGTTCCCTGTTAGTAAAACTGAAAAGGCATTCATTCAAGCCTAGAGAAATGTAAGGTGCAGCAAGTCCCCATTGGCATCCAGTCAATCAGACCAATTTAAGGATCTGCGTTACTTTCATGAGAACGAGTCTTACCTCTGGAATTCACCAGACTGATCAATGGAGCCCTTTGCCCAAGGACAGGGTCATTTATGAGATACCAGAGCTCTCAGGCGTTCTGGTTGAGGAGTCTATGGAAGCCTCCCGTCCCTCCCAAAAAGACAGGGCACGCCCGCTGCATTTGTCCCTTCATGTCCCACTTCCTAATCCACCAAAACCTGACCAACAGCAATTCCCAACCAAACTGGGATAGAACAGTACAAAGCGACACGGAGAACCGGAAGGCCGGGGAGAGGGGGCCCCACAGCGGAGAACAGCTGGAGACAAACAAACAGCAGGGGCAACCTAGGCAATAACAATTGGCAACAGACAAAAGCTGAGCCTCCCCCACTATCCTACCTGCTACTCTGCATCGAAACCCCAGCAGCACGAGGACCAATGCTCATTATGTTGACAGTCTTATGGAAGAGTGGTGGAGCAAAGTAAGAAGACACAGGAGGGGGTGGCATATTCACGCTAGTAAGCACAGTTGACCACTGGCCAGAAAGCCTGAGGAATGCCAGAAAATACAGCAAGTGAGTGTGAATCCCCTGGGCTACGGAAGGAACTTATTGACTAACAGAGACTGCTGAGCCATGTGTCCACCCTTCAAAGCATGAATGATCAAGCAATGTAGCATAAGGATTTAGTAATAATAAACTTAGCTGAAGATATGAGGGTTGTTAGACTTGGAAATAAATCATATGCCTTCAGTTGATAAGCTAACATGATGGTATGAAGGGAACATTAAAATTCTTCAAAATTCACTTTGAATAACAGGCTTACCAAACTAATTTAGCACACAAAGTTCTATAGGAAAAGCCTAAGTCAAATTTTAACAAGAATACAATTACATTTTAGAAATATTGCATCTGTTAGAAATCAGCTTATTACTTTAGGATGGAGTTAGCCATACATCATATGATTACCCGAAAACACAGTTCCAGAAGAATGTCTGCTCAGCACAAAAATGGTTAAAATTGTGTGGCATAAGATTTGTTCATGTTTTAATGGAAAAATACTTCAAGAATTCAGGTTGTGGCTTACAGGAATCCAGCTGCAATTTCAGGTTGACCATGAGGGTGTGAGGGATGTGTAAGCTGTGAAGATCTTACTGTCTTATTTACAGTTTAGTAGGTGTTGGCCATCAGGTATAAAGTGGTGCATTGCCTATCTGCCCTATTTAGAGTGTATAGGGCATTTATTCACTGTAAATATGACAGACAGTACATCCACCACTTTTTAGCAAATGTCCAGCATTTAACAAACTGTAAATAAGGTCCTTAATATTTTTTCTGAAAACCTAATTTATCCAGCAGAGCAAGGCAAAGAATAGTGGATCAGGTGAGGGCCTCTCAAAGTCAGATATGCTGTTAATGAGTTCAAACTAAAGCCATTGATGTTGGCACCAAAAAAACTCAAAGCGGAACAAGGCTGAATTACATAGCCACTTTGATCACTTTACTGCTGGCATCTGTTTTCTGACATGTCCCAGTTCTAAGTTTTGCCATTACATTCAGTCATTTTTTGGGGTCTCAAAATACACCAATGGTGCAAGGCTAGAAGCTGTAGCTGGGCAGGGCTCCAAAAAACTGTGGGCCAGATTTTTCAAGGTTTTGCATCACCCTTGCACCACACAAGGGGGCCTTAGGGTGATGCAAATCCAAAGTCAAATTTTAACAAGAATACAATTACATTTTAGAAATATTGCATCTGTTAGAAATCAGCTTATTACTTTAGGATGGAGTTAGCCATACATCACATGATTACCCGAAAACACAGTTCCAGGAGAATGTATGCTCAGCACAAAAATTGTTAAAATTGTGTGGCATAAGATTTGTTCATGTTTTAATGGAAAACTGCTTCAAGAATTCAGGTTGTGGCTTACTGGAATCCAACTGCAATTTCAGGTTGACCATGAGCGTGTGAGGGATGTGTAAGCTGTGAAGATCTTACTGTCTCATTTACAGTTTAGTAGGTGTTGGCCATCAGGTATAAAGTGGTGCATTGCCTAGCTGCCCTTTTTAGAGTGTATAGGGCATTTATTCACTGTAAATATGACAGACAGTACATCCACCACTTTTTGGCAAATGTCCAGCATTTAACAAACTGTAAATAAGGTCCTTAATATTTTTTCTGAAAACCTTATTTATCCAGCAGAGCAAGACAAAGAATAGTGGAGCAGGTGAGGGCCTCTCAAAGTCGGATATGCTGTTAATGAGTTCAAACTAAAGCCATTGGTTTTGGCACCCAAAAACCTCAAAGCGGAACAAGGCTGAATTACATAGCCACTTAGATAACTTTACTGCTGCCATCTGTTTTCTGACATGTCCCAGTTCAAAGTTTTGCCATTAGATTCAGTCATTTGTTGGGTCTCAAAATTCACCAATGGTGCAAGGCTAGAAGCTGTAGCTGGGCACGGCTCCAAAAAACTGTGGGCCAGATTTTTCATGGTTTTGCATCACCCTTGCACCACACAAGGGGGCCTTAAGGTAATGCAAATCCTAAGTGAGATTTATCAACCCACACAAGGCCACCTTGCTTGGCCCTGCATGGCTTAATAAAGCTGGAGTAATGGAATGCAGCGCAAATCACTGTCTTGTGTTTCTCTGCCCCAGTGAGGTGTTCCATGGTGGGGCATTGGCGTTCCCATGCTTCCTCCCATGGACTTTGGTGCATGCTCAGATTTACCATTAGTGGTTGACCTGGGAATGTATCAAAATGCTACACCTCTCAAAGGTGAGATGTAACAAGGAGAAATATCTTTACTTCTCATTGTTTTTTACTTTTTCTACATGTGCTGCATTTTGCAGCACACATAGAAAGAGGAAAATACCTTTGATAATTGTTCTTGTGTAGGAAGGTATCCCTGCGGCCAGGCCATGCGGCCAACCCCCTGTAGGCACCCAACCTGCAACACACATGCTTTGGCTGTGTACAGCAGAGGTGGCCACAGGCACTGCAACCAACCCCCCCATAGGCACACAACCCTGCATTACTAAAAGGTGTGGTGGGCCGTGTAGACTCCCCTGCCTGGGCTGATTTTGTTCCCAGTGATCCCTTTCCCCAGGGCCTGGCCAATTTGTGAAAGGAGAGGTGGGCTGCATGGCCCCTTCCCTTAGTGGAATTTTCATGCCCCCAAGGGAACCCAATTCCCAGGGGCCTGGCAAATTCATGAAATGGGAGGGGCCGCATGACCCCCCCCTTCTTGGGCTGAATTTGGCCCCGGGAGCCCAATCCCCTGCGGCTCGGCCAGGCAAATTATCGGGAGGGGAATGGGGCTGCATGGCACCCCTCCCTGAGCCAATTTTGGCCCCAAGAATACCATCCCCCACGTGTGGGCCAATTAATTAAAAGAAAGGAGAGCCACATGGCCTACCTCTCTGGGCCTAATTTGGTCCATGGGACCCCACCAGCAGGGGCCCAGCCAATCCAATAAACAAAGAGGAAGGGGGGCACACAGTCCCCTTCCCTGGGTGAATTTTTGCCTTAGGGACCACATTCCAGGGGCCCAGCCAATTATCAGAAGGGGAGTGGGCCACGTGGCCCCCTTCTGGCTGACTTTGGCCCCGGGAACCCCATCACCTGTTGTCCGGTCACTTCTTCCTGGGTGCCCAGGCCTCACCCAGGGCACCTAGTGTGCAATTTGTGGACCATGGCAGGATCCTCAATTCCCCCATGGTCTCATTGCTCCCAATCTTTAGCAAGACTTTTGGTCAAAATGCATCCAGACGGGGCAATACACTTTTCATCTTTACTACAGCACACTTGAGTGTGCGTCTTCTTGGTTTCACAGGGTTTTGAATATATATACATCTATCTATCAATCAAACAAACTCTCCTCTCCAGAGTCATAGAGAGAAACTGACACTCCGAATGTGTGATGCAAATGAGAATTTGCGGCCATATGTACAAAATGTTTGTGATGTCCTAATAGCAAATTTAAGCGATTCGCTATTAGGAAATCACAAACTGCGATGTAGTACAGTGTAGTTGACAATGTTTGCAATACTTAGTGGGTTGCAAGTGGACTTGCCTCATCAATATTCATGAGGCAGGTCACAATTTGGGACCCATTGACATCAGTCATGGTGACGGCGACAGCTGTGGCCGGTGAGTGCAGCAACTGGACTGCTGTGACGTGTGCTAAAGTAAAAGTACCCGCAGACAATTCTGTTTGTGTTGTGTTTTAATTAGCTGGATCATTGGTGTGATTTAATTGGCCCTTTTGTGCAGCACTCAAATACCTTTGGGCCTAGTTTGTGTTATATTCCTTGATTACTGTCTCTTTTTCTGGAAACTTTTTTTGGCCCATAATATATTTTTTGGAAACATTTTTAGGTAAATGTTGGTACGTATGTGTTAGACTTGGCATCATTGGCAAGGTCTCCCCTAATGGTTTGCCTCTAGTTCCCAGGTTGTTTATGTGTGCTGGACTCTGCTTATGCTGTTTTATTTGCTCTGGACAATTTACCACTGCTGACTAGTGCTAAAGTGTAAGTGTTCCAAGTATAGATTGTATGTGTACATTGGCTATCCATTATTGGCATATTTGATTTACCAGTGAGTCCCTAGTAAAGTGCACTAGAGGTGCCCAGGGCCTGGAAATCAAATGCTACTGGTGGGCCTGCAGCACTGGTTGTGCCACCCACATTAGTAGCCCTGTAAACTTGTCTCAGACCTGCCACTGCAGTGTCTGTGAGTGCAGTTTTAAACTGCCAATTCGACTGGGCAAGTGTACCCACTTGTCAGGCCTAAACCTTCCCTTTCTCTGCATATAAGGCACCCCTAAGGTAGGCCCTAGGTAGCCCCAAAGGCAGGGTGCAGGGTATGGTTAAGGTAGGACATATAGTAATGTGTTTTATATGTCCTGACAATTAAATATGGCTAAATTTGTTTTTCACTGGTGCAAGGCCTGCCCCTCTCATAGGTTAACATGAGGGCTAACTTTAAACCTGACTAAAGTGTAGATTCCCTTTGGGAGCGGATGGACATGTGGAGTTTGGGGTCTCTGAGCTCACAATTTAAAAATACATCTTTTAGTAAAGTTGATTTTAAGATTGTGTGTTTGAAAATGCCACTTTTAGAAAGTGGGCATCTTCTTGCCTATACCATTTCTGTGACTCTGCCTGTTTGTGGATTCCCTGTCTGGGTCAGTTTGACAGTTGGGATAGTTGCACCTCACACTAGACAGTGACACAAAGGGAGCTCGGGTGTAGCCTCCATATCCTAATTAGCCATCTGTGCTAGGAGGGCGGGGAGGAGTGGTCACTTACACCTGAAAGGGCTGTACCTGTCCTCCCACAATGCAGTCTCCAACCCCCTGGTGAGTGTCTGGGGTCTGGCCTGGGCAAGGCAGGATTTCACATTCACAAGAGACTTTGCTTTGAAGTAGGCCTACTTCAAAGGAGAAATTGGGTATAAGAAGGGTACCCAAAACCACAGACTTTACAGCACTTCTGGAAACAAGAGGAACCTCTGCCTGGAGAAGATCTGAAGAGCTGAGGAAGAAGAGCTGCCATTCCTGTGAGTGTGCTTTGTGGCAATATCCTGCAGTTGCTGCTTCTGCCAGAGAAAAAAAGGGCCAAGGCTGGACTTTGTGTGCTTTCCATCTTGTGAAGAAATCTCCAAGGGCTTCATTTAGAGCTTGCTTCCTGTTGTTTGAAGTCTGAGGGACAGCAAAGACTTCTCTCTGCCAGCACCTGGAGTCTCTGGAGAGACTCCTGCTCTGACAAGTTGTGCCCTATCCAGTCTCTGGGCCCTTGAAAGGCAAAACTGGTGAAAATCCAAGGAAATCGACTTCGGACGACTTCTGACCGACGCCGCTGTTGAATCCGGTGATGCCGCCAGCAACCGACTCCGTGATCTTCGCTGGAACATGATGACCTTCGCAGGCCCGACATCGATTTAGCCCCGCCAAAGTCCGCAACTCTGTGGAAGTCGCTGCATCACGTTGTGACCGACGCCGCTCGAAGTGCGCGGATTCAACGTTTCACACAGACTCCGCGATCTCCCACTTCGTGCATCGGGCTCGTTTTCATTTCTTCACCAAGGTACTGTACCTGGGGCCTACGCGACTCTGTGTCCGGCGCCGCTGATGTCAGATTGTTGGGAACGACTCAGTTACAACGCCGTGTTGACACCTCATCGAAGCATTTTGTGTTTCTAAGCGCTATTTTTTAGTTTAATCTTTAAAAAATCATAACTTGACTTGTGTATGTCGGATTTTTGTCGTTTTGGTCCTGTTTTGTTTACATAAATATTTCCTATGGTTCTAAACTGGTGTTGTGTCATTTTGTGGTGTTTTCATTCCGTTACTGTGTGTGTTGGTACAAATACTTTACACCTAGCACTCTGAAGTTAAGCCTACTGCTCTACCAAGCTACCGAGGGAGTAAGCAGGGGTTAGCTGAGGGTGATTCTCTTTTACCCTGACTAGAGTGAGGGTCCTTGCTTGAACAGGGGGTAACCTGACTGTTAACCCCTTCGCTGCCAGGCCTTTTCCCCCTCCTGTGCCAGGCCTTTTTTTGCCTATTTGGGGCAGTTCGCGCTTAGGCCCTCATAACTTTTTGTCCACATAAGCTAACCAAGCCAAATTTGCGTCCTTTTTTTCCAACATCCTAGGGATTCTAGAGGTACCCAGACTTTGTGGGTTCCCTTGAAGGAGGCCTAGAAATTGGCCAAAATACAGTGAAAATTTCATTTTTTTCAAAAAAATTGGAAAAAGTGGCTGCAGAAGAAGGCTTGTGGATTTCCCCCTGAAAATGGCATCAACTAAGGGTTTGCAGTGCTAAACTCAGCAGCTTCCTAGCTTTCAGGAACAGGCAGACTTGAATCAGAAAACCCAATTTTTGGCATTTTACTGGGGCATACCCCATTTTTGCAATTTTTTGTGCTTTCAGCCTCCTTCCAGTCAGTGACAGGAATGGGCATGAAACCAATGCTGGATCCCAGAAACCTAACCATTTCTGAAAAGTAGAAAAAATTCTGAATTCAGCAAGGGGTCATTTGTGTAGATCCTACAAGGGTTTCCTACAGAGAATAACAGCTGAAAAAGAAAAATATTGAAATTGAGGTGAAAAAAACATCAATTTTTCTCTACGTTTTACTCTGTAACTTTTCCCTGCAATGTCAGATTATGGAAAGCAATATACTGTTACGTCTGCTGGACTCCTCTGGTTGCGGGGATATATAGGGCTTGTAGGTTCATCAAGAACCCGAGGAACCCAGAGCCAATAAATGAGCTGCACCCTGCAGTGCGTTTTCATTCTATACCGGGTATACAGCAATTCATTTGCTGAAATATAAAGAGTAAAAAATTGCTATCAAGAAAACCTTTGCATTTCCAAAAAGGGCACAAGATAAGGTGCTGAGGAGCAGTGGTTATTTGCACATCTCTGAATTCCGGGGTGACCATACTAGCATGTGAATTATAGGGAATTTCTCAAATAGATGTCTTTTTTACACACTCTCCTATATTTGGAAGGAAAAAATGTAGAGAAAGACAAGGGGGGATAGCACTTGTTTTGCTAATCTATGTTCCCCCAAGTCTCCCGATAAAAATGATACCTCACTTGTGTGGGTTGGCCTAGCGCCCGCGACAGGAAACGCCCCAAAACGCAACGTGGACACATCCCATTTTTTTTAAAGAAAGCAGAGGTGTTTTTTGCGAAGTGTCTACCTGTAGATTTTGGCCTCTAGCTCAGCCGGCACCTAGGGAAACCTACCAAACCTGTGCATTTCTGAAAACTAGAGACCTAGGGGAATCCAAGGAGGGGTGACTTGCGGGGCTCGGACCAGGTTCTGTTACCCAGAATCCTTTGCAAACCTCAAAATTTGGCTAAAAAAACACATGTTCCTCACATTTCTGTGGCAGAAAGTTCTGGAATCTGAGAGGAGCCACAAATTTCCTTCCACCCAGCGTTCCCCCAAGTCTCCCGATAAAAATTATACCTCACTTGCGTGGGTAGGCCTAGCGCCCGCGACAGGAAACACCCCAAAGCGCAACGTGGACACATCAAAAGTTTTGGAAGAAAACAGAGGTGTTTTTTGCGAAGTGCCTACCTGTAGATTTTGGCCTCTAGCTCAGCCGGCACCTAGGGAAACCTACCAAACCTGTGCATTTCTGAAAACTAGAGACCTAGGGGAATCCAAGGAGGGGTGACTTGCGGGGCTCGGACCAGGTTCTGTTACCCAGAATCCTTTGCAAACCTCAAAATTTGGCTAAAAAAACACATGTTCCTCACATTTCTGTGGCAGAAAGTTCTGGAATCTGAGAGGAGCCACAAATTTCCTTCCACCCAGCGTTCCCCTAAGTCTCCCGATAAAAATGATACCTCACTTGCGTGGGTAGGCCTAGCGCCCGCGACAGGAAACACCCCAAAGCGAAACGTGGACACATCAAAAATTTTGGAAGAAAACAGAGGTGTTTTTTGCGAAGTGCCTACCTGTAGATTTTGGCCTCTAGCTCAGCCGGCACCTAGGGAAACCTACCAAACCTGTGCATTTCTGAAACCTGCCTACGGGGTCGCTCCCCCTGCATGACATTGGCGCCAAAAAACAAATTCCAGGTGCCTAGTGGTTTCTGCCCCCTTGGGGGCAGATTGACCTAAAATCGGCCAATCTGCCCCCAAGGGGGGCAGAAATGGCCTAAATACAATTTGCCCCCCAGGGGAGCGACCCTTGCCTGATGGGTCGCTCCCCATCTCGAAAAAAAAAAACAAACAAAAAAAAAAACACAACAAAAAAATTTGCCCTGGTGCCCTGAGGGTTCTGCCCCCCCCCCCCCTGGGGGCAGTTCGGCCTAATAATAGGCCGAACTGCCCCCAGGGGGGGCAGAAATGGCCTAAAATAAATATGCCCCCCCCCAGCCCCCACCCCCGCCCCCGGGAGCGACCCTTGCCTACGGGGTCGCTCCCCCTGCGTGACATTGGCGTCAAAAAACAAATCCCAGGTGCCTAGTGGTTTCTGCCCCCTTGGGGGCAGATTGACCTAAAATCGGCCAATCTGCCCCCAAGGGGGGCAGAAATGGCCTAAATACAATTTGCCCCCCAGGGGAGCGACCCTTGCCTGATGGGTCGCTCCCCATCTTGAAAAAAACAAACAAAAAAAAAACACAACAAAAAAATTTGCCCTGGTGCCCTGAGGGTTCTGCCCCCCCCCCCTGGGGGCAGTTCAGCCTAATAATAGGCCGAACTGCCCCCAGGGGGGGCAGAAATGGCCTAAAATAAATTTGCCCTCCCAAGCCCCCATCCCCGCCCCCGGGAGCGACCCTTGCCTACGGGGTCGCTCCCCCTGCGTGACATTGGCGCCAAAAAACAAATCCCAGGTGTCTAGTGGTTTCTGCCCCCTTGGGGGCAGATTGACCTAAAATCGGCCAATCTGCCCCAAGGGGGGCAGAAATGGCCTAAATACAATTTGCCCCCCAGGGGAGCGACCCTTGCCTGATGGGTCGCTCCCCATCTTGAAAAAAACAAACAAAAAAAAAACACAACAAAAAAATTTGCCCTGGTGCCCTGAGGGTTCTGCCCCCCCCCCCCTGGGGGCAGTTCGGCCTAATAATAGGCCGAACTGCCCCCAGGGGGGGCAGAAATGGCCTAAAATAAATTTGCCCTCCCAAGCCCCCATCCCCGCCCCCGGGAGCGACCCTTGCCTACGGGGTCGCTCCCCCTGCGTGACATTGGCGCCAAAAAACAAATCCCAGGTGTCTAGTGGTTTCTGCCCCCTTGGGGGCAGATTGACCTAAAATCGGCCAATCTGCCCCAAGGGGGGCAGAAATGGCCTAAATACAATTTGCCCCCCAGGGGAGCGACCCTTGCCTGATGGGTCGCTCCCCATCTTGAAAAAAACAAACAAACAAAAAAAAAAACACAACAAAAAAATTTGCCCTGGTGCCCTGAGGGTTCTGCCCCCCCCCCCTGGGGGCAGAAATGGCCTAAAATAAATTTGCCCCCCCCAGCCCCCACCCCCGCCCCCGGGAGCGACCCTTGCCTACGGGGTCGCTCCCCCTGCGTGACATTGGCGCCAAAAAACAAATCCCCGGTGCCTAGTGGTTTCTGCCCCCTTGGGGGCAGATTGACCTAAAATTGGCCAATCTGCCCCCAGGGGGGCAGAAATGGTCTAAATACAATTTGCCCCCCAGGGGAGCGACCCTTGCCTGATGGGTCGCTCCCCATCTCTAAAAAAAGAAACAAAACAAAAAAAAAAACACAACAAAAAAAATTGCCCTGGCGCCTAGAGGGTTCTGCCCCCCCCCGGGGGCAGTTCGGCCTAATAATAGGCCTTCCCGAAAATATGCCCCCCCTGGGAGCGACCCTTGCCCAAGGGGTCGCTCCCTTTTGTCAATAACAATAAAAAAAAAAACAAATCCCTGGTGTCTAGTGGTTTCTACCCCCCTTGGGGGCAGATTGGACTCATCAAAATAGGCCAATCTGCCCCCAAGGGGGGCAGAAATGGCCAAAATATAATTTTCCCCCAAGGGGAGCGACCCTTGCCTAAGGGGTCGCTCCCCACCAAAAAAAAAAGAAATGAAACATTAAAAAAAAAAAATGGTCCCTGGTGCCCAGGGGGGGGCAGAAAAGGCCTTCTCAAAAAAATGCCCCCCCTGGGAGCGACCCTTGCCCAAGGGGTCGCTCCCTTTTGTCAGTTTCAATAAAAAAAAAAAAATCCCTGGTGTCTAGTGGGGTTTCAAAAGCCGGATTGCAAGCAATCCGGCTTTTGAAACCCTCGGAGGGACTTCAAAGGGAAGGAAATACTTTTCCTTCCCTTTGAAGCCCCTCCGGGCCTCCCAAGTGATTGAAAAAGAAATGCTTTTGCATTTCTTTTTCAATCGCGCTGGAAGCAGAGCTTCCAGCGCAACTGGGGAGGCCCCTGTGACAAATCAGCGCGCGCTCGCGCGCTGACGTCACGGGGGGGTGTGGGGGGGGTCGGGGGTGGAAGGGGAAGGTCTTCCCCTTCCATCCCGACTTGGGGGGGGGGGAAGGGGGGTTCACGGGGGCGCGCTAGCGCACCCCCAAGTTCCCCTGTGCCATGGACGAGATGATCTCGTCCAAGGCACAGGGGAACTGTAGCCTTGGACGAGATCATCTCATCCAAGGCACAGAACCGGTTAACCAAAGACCCTATTTCTAACGTTGGTGATCAGCAGTTGGGATTTGGAGTTGTATTTGTACATGACATACAGTGATTAAGTGTACACTACTATTTTGAGTGCAGACCACAACGTGACCACATGCTACTTGTTTGGTGATCTTTTGATTTTTTCTATTTGGAACTTCATTTGGGAACTTGTTTTTCTGTCTTTGGAACTTTGCACTTGCTTTTGAATCTTCATCATGTCCCAAGCTGGATATGCATCAGTTGGAGCTGACTTTGACTTAGAGAAATTGGAGAGTTTTACCAAGGCTCAGTTGAAGCAGTTCTGTAAAAGTTTTGACTGTCCCATTAAGAGCTCATCCAGGAAGGAGGAGCTGCAAAAGGCACTGAGGGCCTGGGTGACAGCCAAGAGCACTGAAGGGCACACAGAGGATAAGGGAGAAGAGGAGGAGAAGAAAGAGTGATCCGTACACAATGGTATTGTGGGTAGGACTGTTATGTCCAGGGAGAAGGTCTCCAGGACATGTAGCAGTATCTCATCTAAGGGTCTGACACCTGATGAGTTACAGGACAGACAGGCAGAAAGGGAGTACCAATTGGAGCAGAGAAGGCTAGCCCTTGAGGAGAGGAAGTTAGCGATGGCTCATGAGATTAGCTTGAGAGAAATGGATCATAGAAGCCAGTCCAGTAGAGATGGTGGCAGCAACCCTGCAGTGCAGCCTGAGAGGAGGGTGCACATTCCTAAAGACCTTGTGAAAGATTACAAGAGGGAGGATGACATATACCTGTGGTTCAAGGGGTATGAGGCTGCTCTCCACATGAATCTGGTCCCTGAAGCTCATTGGGGGGTGGGTCTGTGGAAGCACTTTGAGGTAGAAGGGAGGGATACACTGACAGCCTTAGGGGATGCTCAGAATCTCACCTACTCTAACATGAAGAATGCCTTGCTTACAAGGTATGGTCTTACCCCTCGGCAATACAAGGATAAGTTTAGGTCCTACAAGAAGAAGGAATCCCAAACATGGTTGGAATGTGTTGATTCTTATTGCAGGTCACTGGATGGTTGGGTGAAGGGCAGTAAGGTAATTACGTATGAGGGGTTTTACAATCTGATTGCTTGGGAGCACTTGTACAGTTTATGTTTTCCAGAGCTGCACCAGCACCTGATTGACAGCAAGCTGACAGACCCCAGGAAGCTTGCATAGGAAGCGGACCGCTGGGAGAGCACCAGGGTCCAGAACAGGTGTGGGGGAGACCACGCCAAGGGTGGGTAGGGTCCCTCTCAGAAGAAAGGGGATGTGACGGGCTGGACAGAGCACAATTTACCTGCATGTGCTGGCGCTGCCTGCGGTGACCCGGAATCCAACGGGAGCCCCGCCAATCAGGGAGGAGTCACCAGGTCACAGCGGGAAGGCGTAAGAACAAGAAGGCTGGCGTCGGGCGTTCGAGGGGAAGAGGTGCTGGACGGAGAGGCAAGTGAGGAACAAGGGGACGGGAGGACCGAAGAGACCAGGGAGCCGTTCGTCCCTATCGGGAACGGGAGGACGTCTATCCAGGAAGCAGAATGCAGAAGCCCGCCAAGCTTCTGGAGAAGCGTGGCAATTTCAGGTGCGTTGAACCGGCCTCGGTAGGGGGAGGGAGGACGGGTGGAGACGGAAGGGAACTAAGGGGAAAAACACTGTAAAATTTTATGTGGCACGGGTGAGGTGAGGGATTAAAAAAAAGGGATTTTGAGAAGTATGGCAGATACAAGCCAACAACAGTAAAAGCACAACAAAAGTACTGAACCAACAGTGTTGTAGAGAGATATGGAAGAAATCAAAAAAAGAGCATAAAAGAAGACAGAGAGATAAATGAAAGAAACTCCCTGACAGAGAGGGAAAGGACAGGAGAGGCGAAGAGAGAGAGAGAGGAAAGCCTAAACTTGAAGAGTGATTAGAGACAAGAAAGAAAAGACAGCTGAAAAGGGAAAGCCAGTGATAATTAGCCCAGGAGAAAACCTAACCACTTACCTAGATTATTCTTCTTTTCTCCGCATGTGCTTCCCGGGAGACCTGAAGAAACGGAGAGAAGCAAGGAAAGGAATGTGAACCATTACCTGTGATATACCAACGGATACAGACGGAACGACAAAAGGAAACAATCCAGCAGAAACAATCCTAATTATTAACCAATAAAATAATCCTTACCTGCTTAACGGTCGACTCCCGCGTGGTTATTCGTACCAAGACTGTAACAAGTGGTGTCAGAAGTGGGATCAAGAAACACGGCACAATGGAGGAGAAGCCCACCATGGCGGAAGTAATCGCCCAGTTGGCGGAGGGACAGCGCCACCTACAGATTATGTGGGAACAGCAGTTGAAAGAGGCCAGAGAAGAGCGACGATAATGGCAAACAATCAACTGGTACATGAGACCGCTTTGGGGAAACTTACAGATACTATTGCCCATACCAAGGTTCATCCAAATGTACCCAGTAGCGTACTGCAAAGGTACCAGGAACAGGAAGACCCGGGCTCCTTTTTTACGAACTTTGAGAGGGTGGCCAGCACTGCAAGTTGGCCGGAAGAGAAATGGGGACAATATATAGCGCCATTACTCGCAGGGCATTTACAGGCCACATACCAAGCCATCAACCCCAGTGGCACTCTTCCCTATAAAGACATAAAGAAAACTATATTGGAACGCTTCGGGCTGGACAGTGAAAGTTATCGATCCAGGTTTCGGCAAACCAAGTGGCAACAGCAAGAGAATCCTCGCACCCTCTACTACAGGGTTCAGCATGCGGCAGGGAGGTGGCTGCATCCGACTGAGAAAACTCTGGAAGAAATGTTCGACACTATAGTTTTGGAACAATATATTGATGCGTTACCCAGTAACACCCGTAACTGGGTCAGACAACACCCGGGCCTGACTAATGAGACAGCTATATCACAGGGGCCCTGACTTTCGGGCCACATCCAGCAGACATCCAACCCCTTTTCCTGTCCGCCCAACCATAGTGAGAGGTACGTCCCATAGACCCATGCTGTTACATGGACCTGAGCGTTCCCTGCCTACCGCAACATCAAATACCAACTACCCGACCACAGGACCCCAGTGTTACCACTGCTCCGAATGGGGTCATATTGTCAGACATTGCCCCCATAAAAAGTATACTGAGTAACCCATGGAGATTGGCGTAGCGAGAGGTAGAGTATTCTGGGCTGGTGGAGAAAAACCCACTTATACCCTCAATATCCTCCTCAATGGCTTTAAGAGGACAGCGTTGATCGATTCTGGGTGTAGCCAGAGTGTAATACGCCAAGAGTTAGTATTGCCCAGGCAAGAGGTACCACGTTCACAAGTCTTAATCGCGTGTGTGCATCGGGATCAAAGATATTACCCGGTGGCCATCGTATGCCTGAAGTGGAGAGAAGAGAATGAGACCTTAAGAGTGGGAGTACTTCCCCACCTAGGTGAAGATATCATCATCGGAACTGATTATAAGGACTTTTCCTCCCTATTAACCAAAGCAGGTCAGGAACACACCCTTAAGACTTGGTGGGAGGAAGTACCTTTTGGGGCAGGCAAGGGAGTAAGTCGACAACCCAGAGTTACGCTCAGTAAAAGGCAAAAAAGGAACCAGCGACAACAATATACCCAAAAGCAAAAAGCCCTGACAGTGAGTAATCCAGAAGTAGCCAGTAGGGTTCCGGCAGAGTCAACAAGATGACTCCTCCCTGAAAAACACGTGGCAGCAAGCCCTGAATCCGGAAGAGCATGTGGTAGGTCCTAGATTTATAATACAAAAAAAACTCTTATATAGAAGACCAAATACTGGGGAAGAGCGACACTTACAATTAGTAGTTCCCAGGAGTCACAGACAGCAAGTCTTACATCTAGCACATGGGGATAATGGGGAGGGACACCTTGGAAGGAAAAAGATAGAGGAAGCAGTACTCCGGAGCTTCTATTGGCCTGGAGTATTTAGGGAGATATGTAAACATTGTTCTGAATGCCCAAAATGTCAACTTTTTAACCCATCTCCACACCGACCATCTCCGCTCTAACCCCTCCCTATCATAGATACCCCTTTCTCAAGAGTGGGCATGGATATCATTGGACCCCTCCCCCCTTCCATCTGGGGACGTCAATAAGTTTTGGTATTAGTGGACTATGCCACACATTATCCAGAAGCCATTCCCCTTCCTAGCATGCACACTAAAGCCTTTGCACAAGCAATGATAACATTTTTCTCCAGGGTGGGTTTCCCCAAAGAAATACTAACCGACCAAGGGACCCCTTTCATATCCAGACTCATGGCAGAGGTGAGCAAAACACTGGGGGTGAAACAGATTAGAACGTTGGTATATCACCCACAAACAGACGGTTTAGTGGAGAGGTATAACAGGACAATTAAATCACTACTCAGGAAGAGCATTTCCGAAGTAGGCAAAGAATGGGAGAAAAAACTGCCTCTAGTACTGTATGCTATTCGCACACACGTTCAGACCTCCCTGGGACATAGCCCCTTCCAATTATTTTTCGGCCGACAACCTCAGACTCTTCTCGAAATGCTGGTTGAACAATGGGAGGAAACAGAGGAAGAGGTAAAAGACATCTTGACGTATACACGCAAGCTGATGGAAAATCTCCATACAGTGTGGGAAGAATCCCACACCACCCTACGAGAGTCTCAAAGCAAACAGAAACAATGGTATGACGCCAAAAGTGTATTACGCAGTCTGAAAGTAGGAGACAAGGCATTTGTCCTACTTCCTAGTTGTGAAAACAAATTATTGGCCCGGTGGCAGGGTCCTTATGAAGTTATTGAGCAAATCAATCCCACCACCTATAAATTGGCCATTCCAATAGGACTAGGCAGAGAACAGATATATCATATAAATCTCCTCAAGAAATGGCAAGAACCGTTGGGCGAACAACCCATTCGGTATATCACAAACATGGCCACGGAAGAGATTCCCTACCTTTCTTTTCCCTCAAACCTCTCTACTGAGTGTTCTTCTCCTCAGATGAGTCCTACCCTCGCAGAACCACATCATGGGCAACTCACCCAAGTGATAGAGAAGTATCCAGATGTTTTCTCCAAACGTCCTGGTCGAACGACTCTAGTACACCACCTGATACGGTTGAAAATCGAGAAAGTCTCCCGACAACATCCATATCGAATACCGGAAGCAAAAAACAAAAAAAAATAGTAATCAAACAGGAAGTCCAATCTATGCTTGAGGCGGGCATTATTGAACCATCCACTAGCCCCTGGTGTTCCCCAGTCGTGCTAGTGCCCAAACCAGACGGGAGCACTCGTTTCTGTGTAGACTACAGACGTGTCAACGAGTTGTCTCACTTCGATGCCTATCCCATGCCACGCATTGACGAACTACTTGAGAGACTAGGTCAGGCCCAATATATGTCCACCTTAGACCTTACAAAAGGGTATTGGCAAATACCTTTGAGGATAGAAGACAAAGAAAAAAATGCTTTCGCAGCCCCATCCGGTCTATATCAGTTCACTGTCCTTCCGTTCGGGCTCCATGGGGCCCCCGCCACCTTCCAAAGGCTCATGGACAGGATCTTACGACCGCATCACGGATATGCAGCTGCATATCTAGATGATATAGTAATATATGGTAAGACCTGGGAAGAACACATGCAACATTTAGGTGCTGTTTTACAGGCATTGAGAGTAGCCCATCTAACGGCAAACCCAGAAAAATGCAGATTGGGATATACCAATATCAAATATTTGGGTTATATATTGGGAGCAGGACAGGTCAGACCCCAGGTAGAAAAAATAGAAGCCATCACGAGAATACCTGTACCACGGACAAAGAAAGATGTGAGAGCCTTCCTTGGTTTAGTGGGTTACTATACACGATTTATCCCTCAGTTTTCCACATTAGCAGAACCTCTTACTAACCTTCTCACAAAATCCTGTCCCAACACCCTTCCCCCTCTCTCTGAGGCTGAACGTCACAGTTTTGAACAACTACGAACACACTGACAGCTGATCCAGTGTTGTGCTGTCCAGATTTTCAGAAACCTTTCTTTTTTCAAACTGACGCCTCCGATGTGGGGCTTGGGGCAGTACTATCCCAGACTCAAAGTGATGGGTCCCTACACCCCATATTAAACATTAGCCGGAAGCTACTCCCAAGGGAAGTCCATTATCCCACAATCGAAAAAGAATGCTTGGCCATTAAATGGGCAGTGGAGTCTCTACAGTACTATCTCACTGGCCGGACATTTACCCTGGTCACGGACCACGCTCCACTCACATGGCTCGCTCACAACAAGGATACTAATTTGCATGTCCTGCGGTGGTTCCTTTCATTACAACCTTTGTCCTTTCAGATTATACACTTACCGGGCAGCCAAATGACGAACGCTGATTTTTTATCCCGCTATCTAGCCCCTGCGCGTCCACTACTGCCACTCTCTAGGAGAGTATCTGTGATGGGCTGGACGGAGCCGGCCCGCACAATTCACCTGCATGTGCTGCCGCTGCACGCGGTGACCCGGAATCAGGGAGGAGTCGCCAGGTCACGGCGGGAAGGCGGAAGAACAAGAAGGCTGGCGCCAGGCATTCGAGGGGAAGAGGTGCTGGACGGAGAGGTGAGTGAGGAACAAGGCGGAGGAGCGTACGAGGACGCCGTGGAGAGCACCACCGGGTGGAGGACTGGAGAGACCAGGGAGCCGTTCGTCCCAATCGGGGACGGGAGGACTGGAGAGACCAGGGAGCCGTTCGTCCCAATCGGGGACGGGAGGACCGGAGAGACCAGGGAGCCGTTTGTCCCTATCGGGGACTGGAGGACGTCTATCCGGAAAGAGGAATGCAGCAGCCTACCACGCTTCTGAAGACGCGTGGCGATTTCAGGTGTGTTGAAGCGGCCTCGGTACGGGGAGGGAGGATGGGTGGAGACAGAAGGGAACTAAGGGGAAAAACACTGTAAAATTTGATATGGCACGGGTGAGGTGAGGGATTACAAAAAAGGGGTTTTGTGAAATGCGGCAGATACAAGCCAACAACAGTAAAAGCACAACAAAAGTACTGAACCAACAGTGTTGTAGAGAGATATGGAAGAAAGCAAAAAAAGAGCATAAAAGAAGACAGAGAGATAAACGAAAGAATCTCCCTAACAGAGAGGGAAAGGACAAGAGAGGCGAAGAGAGAGAGAGGAAAGCCTAAACTTAACGAGTGAGAAGAGACAAGAAAGAAAAGACAGCTGAAAAGGGAAAGCCAGTGATAATTAGCGAAGGAGAAAACCTAACCACTTACCTAGATTATTCTTCTTTTTTCCGCATGTGCTTCCCGGGAGACCTAAAGAAATGGAGAGAAGCAAGGAAAGGAATGTGAACCATTACCTGCGATATACCAACAGATACAGACGGAACGACAAAAGGAAACAATCCAGCAGAAACAATCCTAATTATTAACCAATAAAATAACCCTTACCTGCTTAACGGTCGACTCCCGTGTGGTTATTTGTACCAAGACTGTAACAGGGGGGTAAGGGTAAACAGGTGGAGTTCTCTTAAGGGCCCCAAACTGATTCCCAGGGTAAGGATTCCCAACCCCCCAGTGACAAGAAGCCATGGTTCTCCAAAGGGAAGCCAGTGGCAGGTGGTAAGTGTTATGCATGTGGGTCATGTGAGGGGGGACCCCAAATGCCCCAAAAGTGCACTAGCAACCCCTGGTGCGCCGTCCCAAGGTTTGGCCAGTGTAGCGCTTGGGGAGGAGATGGTTTCAGGTGGGTGGGAACCAGCTGAGATAACCCTTGTCTCACTAGGGGACAGTGAGATAGTCCAGAGAACTCTAGTGCCTGAAAACACTAAGAAGTACAGGCAGTGGGTGACCATCAATGGACAGAGTGTGGAGGCTGTGACAGACACTAAAGCCAGTGTGACTACAGTGAGGAGTCAGCTGGTGTCTGAAGAGCAGATTGATCCCTGGGTACTTCACCAAGTAGTTGCAGTGGACAACTCAGAGCGCCTGTGCAGGGTGGGGCAGGTTCTCTTTGAATGGAGGGGTCTCAGGTTACTTGAAGGTAGCTGTGAATCCAACCATGCCTGTTGATTGTTTGCTAGGCAATGACCTGGAGGATTCCCATTGGAAGGAGGTGGAACACAGGTCTCACTTGGAGATGTTGAGTCTGCCTGGGTGGGTATACGTATCCACCTGGTCAATGGCAGCCCGTCAGGGTAATCAAGAGCCCCATGGGAAGGGTGCAGTGTATGTTAAAGGTGGGATATGTACTTATGTGTTTTACATGTCCTGACAGTGAAATACTGCCAAATTCGTTTTTCACTGTTGCAAGGCCTATCTCTCTCATAGGTTAACATGGGGGATGCCTTTAAATATGATTAAAATGCAGAGTCCCTTTGGGAGCAGATAGACGTGGACTTTGGGGTCTCTGACCTCACAATTTAAAAATACATCTTTTAGTGAAGTTGGGGCCAGATGTAGCAAGAATTTCGCAATTTCCGAGTCACAAAAGCATATGCAGAATCGTGTCTCAGACACCTTCTGCGAATCGTAAAGGTGTCACAAAGACCCACCTCATTAATATTAATGAGGTGGGTCACAATTTGCGACCCCCTTGCGATTCCCTGCACTCACAGGGATGGTGGCCTGCTGAAGACAGCAGACCTCCATGTCTGTGACTGCTTTTTAAATAAAGCAGTTTTTTTTTTTTTGTATTGCAGCCCGTTTTCCTTAAAGGAAAACGAGTTGCAATACAAAATAAAAAATGAAACCATTTGGTTTTGTTTCTTCAGAGTAGACAGTGGTCCATTGGACCACTGCCTGCTCTGAAAAAAAAATTTGTGCGACATTCACAAAGGGGAAGTGGTCCCCTTTCGCGATCACAAAGCAATTCTGCATCACGGGTCGAGTCGGAAATAGGAAGGGAACACCCCTTCCTATTTGCGAGTCGCATTCCCATTTTGCGAGTCGGTACCAACTCGCAAAATGGGGATGTGCATTGCGATGGCCGTTTTGCATGGCGCAAACTACGAAAATCTCAGTTTGTGCCATGCAAAACGGTTTGTACATCTGGCCCTTGGTTTTTAGATTGTGTGGTTGAAAATGCCACTTTTAGAAAGTAAGCATTTTCTTGTTTAAACCATTCTATGGCTCAGGGCCTGGCCAAGGCAGGGCAGGATCTTGAAAACAACAGAGACTTTAATTTGAAGTAGGCCTACTTCAAAGGCAGGAAGGGGTAGCACCCAAAGCCCCAGAAAATCAGATTACTTCTGGAACCAAGAGGAACCTCTGCCAAATACAGGAGCTGGAGAAGCTGGAGGAGGAGTACTGCTTCTATGCCTGTGACTGTGCTTTTCTGGGTTGGCCTGCAGTAGCTGCTTCTGCCTGAGAGTGGACAAAGACTGACTTTTGTGTGACTTCCCACTGGTGAAGAATCTCCAAGGGCTTGAATTGAGCTTGCCTCCTGTTGTTAAAGTCTCAGGGACCACAAAGACTTCTCTCTGCAAGCACTTGGGCTTTCTGATGAGAGCCCTGCCCGCCAGGTGGTGCCCTAACCTGTCTCTGGGAACTTAGAAGGTGCAGCTGGAGGAAAAGGGCAGATATCCATGGAAAGACCATTGTGCGGGGAAACTTTGGGTGTACACCCACTTTGCCGCTATAAAACAACACACCACCGGCCTCACAGCTAAAATCGATACTCCACTTGCATCACAGCTGGGAGATTAACGCAATGTGGCTGGAGAAATGACGCGCAACACCTGCAGTGGCTGCTGTTAATGGCACAAGCCCCGACGCAGCACGGTTTCTTGACACTGTGCGACTGGATTTTGACACCACATTGCTGGGCATGGAAAATCAACACAAAACCTGCCCTGACACGAGGTGCCCATCCGGATCTATGCATCGCTCTCTTGCAGGAGAGAAGAAACGATTCACGCCGACCTGACCAGAGAAGGAACAATGCATGGTCTCGCTGGTGAGTGAGAAATCAATGCATCGCTGGCCTTTTCCAACCCACACTCGCCCATGAGGCTTCATTTTGATGCTACCCAGGTACTTTTGAACTCTAACAACGTTCTCACTGTTTTCTAAAGGATATGAGGATTTGAGACTCTTTTGCTTTCTTAAATTCACAACTTGACTTGTGTATGTTGTCATTTTGGTCTTGTTTTGTTTAGATAAATGTTATCTATTTTTTAAACCTGTGTTGTGTCATTTTGTTGTGTTTTCACTGAGTTACTGTGTGTGTTGGTGCAAATACTTTACACCTTGCTCCTGAAGTTAAGCCTGCCTGCTCGTGCCAAGCTACCAATGGGGTGAGTTGGGGTTAACTGAGGGTGATTCTCTTTTACCGTGACTAGAGTGAGGGTCTTTGCTTTGGCGGGGGTAACCTGACTGCCAACCAAAGACCCCATTTCTAACAGTGTGCGTTGCCACGTGCCCTCTTAAAAAATTTAAAATGTCTACGATTTAAATGGCACCTCATACCCTGGATTTGGCTGTGATGGTAAGGCAGCCAGGGGCTCTAGCTCTAAGCATGGCATGGTTTTTGTGCATGCACACTAAGAAGTGGATTACTGCAAGGTTTCTTGTGAATCTTTTGCACCTTTTGTGGTGCATTATTGCGCATATAAGCATTTTAAATTACTTGAGCTATCGTAATATATTGTAATGTTTAGCCTATCATGATCTGGATCCGTGTGATGGCTCTAAACTTCTTTCAGTCTTATCTTTTATGCTTAGTACTCACTAATTGTGGTTTTTTTTACTGACAATGGCACCCACGTTTTCAACCGTTAACAGTGCCCCCTGATTCAAAATGGTCATGGAAGGTAAGAGCATGGAGATAATGGGACAGGATGGGTGGGTCCGGAGCACAACTTGGGTGATATGCTGGGGGAAAGTTGGGGACAGCAGACATTCTGGCCCTCATTGCAACCCTGGCGGTCAGTGTTAAAGCGGCGGTAATACTGCAAACAGTCCGGCCGAAAGAAAAATGGAATCATGACCATGGCGAAAACGGCTAACATAGACAGCCACTTGAACACTCCGACCACCACGGCGGTCGAAACAAACACCGCAGCGGTAACCGCCAAAAGACAGGCAGAAGGCAATGTACCGTCCACCATATCACAAGAGGCCTATCCGCCACCTTTTCCGGGGCGGAACCAACGCGAACAAAAACACAGCTGAAACAGTACACAGAAGGGAAAACACTTACCTCTCCACATCCTACGAGGAACCAGGACGCCATGGAGCTCAAATTGCAGATACTGCCGATGCTGGTCTTCCTTCTCTTCTATCAGGAGTACCAAAGACGGCGGCGATGACCACGGTGAGTACTGCACCTACAACACAGGGGAGGGGGAGGGAAAAGAGAGTGAGACACACGCAACACGCAACACCCCCACCCTCACCCACAACACCATACACACAAATACATGCAGCAACATTACACATACACCCCCCCCACCTCCTGGAAGAACGCAAGGACAAAAGGAAATGGTTTTAACAAATGTAATCATGTGAAATCTCATTATCAAAGTTCAAAATCCAGTAAATACAATTATGTACACCAACTACACAAGTCCGGATAGTGCACCAATCATTGTCCGTGGACCACTGGGCCCAAAATGCATGGGCTTAGCCCACACTAGATACCTGACTTAAAAAAACGGAGACAACACTGCAGGGGCATCAGATCAAAATGAAACAGGCACCTCAAAGGGGGGAGGCACCTCAGCCAGATGAACGCACAACTCTACTGCTGCACGAGGGGGCTCCATGCCCACTGCTGCATCCTGGGGAGTGCAAAGCCACAGTCTCTCAAGTCTCTCCAGTGGGTGGTTTGCCCACTGCTGCATCCTGGGGAGTGCAAAGCCACAGTCTCTCAAGTCTCTCCAGTGGGTGGTTTGCCCACTGCTGCATCCTGGGGTGTGCAAAGCCACAGTCTTTTAAGTCTCTCCAGTGGGTGGTTCGCCCACTGCTTTATCCTGGGGAGTGCAAAGCCACAGTCTCTCAAGTCTCTCCAGTGGGTGGGGTGCCCACTGCTTTATCCTGGGGAGTGCAAAGCCACAGGCTCTCAAGTCTCTCCAGTGGGCAAGTTGCCCACTGCTTTATCCTGGGGAGTGCAAAGCCACAGGCTCTCAAGTCTCTCCAGTGGGTGGGTTGCCCACTGCTTTATCCTGGGGTGTGCAAAGCCACAGTCTCTCAAGTGGATAACAGTCTCCACTGGTTCTGGAGGGGGCCTGGTTCCCAGTTTGCTTCATCCTGCCAAGGACTGAGGTAGTGGATGTGATTCTCCACTGGTTCTGGAGGGGGCCTGGTGCCCAGAGTGCTCCACGTGCAGTGTGACCGGTACAATTCACTCACCTGGGTGTGCAGGGCACAACATTGGTGAGGTACAGATAGCATGATATGCCATGGAGGCTGCGACATACCCCACACTGCTGCGGCTTCACCTTCCACCTGCAGGTGCCAACAGTGATGACAGTAATGCTTCATGGAAGCTGCCCAGGGTCCTGGAACTTACCTCCAGCCTCGGACAACTGACCACTGTAGATGGTAGGCATGTCAGCGGTGGTGCCACTGTCCGAGGACGTCGCAGGGCCGCTGGCAGTGCTTGCGGCGGTGCCTGTGGTGGTGCTGGCGGCGGTGTCTGTGGTGGCGGTGCTGGCGGCAGGGTCTGTGGTGTCGGTGCTGGCGGCAGTGTCTGTGGTGGCGGGGCTGGCGGCATTGCATGTGTCAGCACCTGCTGAGGGAGAAAGCAGGATGTCTCCTGCAGCCTCGGACGGCTGCCCACCGGGGAAGAAGCTGGGGACTGTAGCAGCAGCTGTAGACATGCCGGAGGCGGTGCAGGTGGCGGTGCAGGTGGTGGTACAGGTGGCGGTGTTCGTCGCAGTACCGGTTGGCGTAGAAATGGACAGAAGGTGTGACACTGGTCCCTCAGTCTGTGCCACCATGCCCTCTCCTGACCTGCCCTTCTGTTTTTGGCCCTTCCCCACCTTTGATGGTGGTGCAGTTGTCTTGCACTATCCCCTTTCGTTTTCGCTGACCCCTTGGAGGCTGGTGGTTTCAGCTTGTCACTCTGGAATGTGGGCACCTTTTTCACCTTGGCAGGTGGCGGAATGTCCTTGCCCTCGCTATGTGGCACACTGGCAGCCTGATGGTTGGTGCACTCCATGACCCCGCAGTTGCTGGCACCACTGTGCCTGGGGATGTGGTGGCTGAGGTGCTGGGCTGGGACCTTGAAAGCCTGGCCCTAGGGGAAGGATCGGGGAGGTGTAGGGAAGATGTCAATGTTAGCCAGGAAATGTTTTTTAGACACACTGGGACGGGTAGATGGAGGGGGTTTGGGAGTGGAGGAAGAGGTAGTGGTTGTAGGAGGTGTCTCGTCTGCTGAATTTGGGTGAAGGTGCATGGGCTGGCGGCTGTTGTGAGGTGGATGGCTGTTGGGTGGGTGTGCCTGCGTTTGTGTACTTTGGGAGGAGGGCTCACAGACACACTTTTAGAGGACACTGGGGATGTGTGAATTGCAGTGGGGGTGGTGATTGCACGTGAGCGGTGTATGGTGATGTGCGTGCTGGTGATGGAGGTAGTGGCTGAGGATGTAGTGCAGGCAGGTGTGAGTGGAGACGAGATTGGGAGGGAGGAGAGAGACGTGGAGGAGGGGGACACAGTGGAGGAAGTGGATGTTGGTATGTGTGCATGGGTATGTTGCTTGTGTGAGCGCCTGTGGGATGTGCGGTGCTTATGTTTGCCTGACCCACTCTTGTGTGTTTTGTGTGCATGCTGGTCTGATGGTGTGCTTGGGATAGGCAGAGATACAGGGGATTGGGTCTTGGTGGAGGAGGTTGGAGGGGGGAGGCTGGACACAGGGACAATGGCTGCCATCAGTGCTGAGGCCAGAGCCTGAAATGCTCTCTGTTGGGCTGCCTGGCCAGAATGAATGCCCTCCAGGTATGCATTTGTTTGTTGCAAATGCCTATCAACACCCTGGATGGCATTCAGAATGGTAGACTGCCCAACAGTGAGGGATCTCAGGAGGTCACTAGCCTCCTCAATGAGGGCAGTAAGGCTGACTGGGGCAAGCCTGATGTGCCTGGGGCGAAGGAGATGCCCACCCTCCTGGGTGAGCGGGCACGGGACAGACACTGAGGGGCTGCTGGGAGGGCAGTGCTGATATGGGGGGTGGCGGCTGTACCTGTTGATGCGGTGGGCACAGAGGGGCCCACCACCGCAAGGCAGCTCCCATCAGAGGAGGAGTTGCTGTCACTGGTCTCTGGTCCTGTCCCCGCTGTGGAGCTCCCCTCGTCCTCCGTCCCACTGGTGGCTTCAGACTCCGTAGCTTCACCCTCCAGGGTCAAGTGGGATGCAGCTCCCTCCTGCTCCGGTGCCAATGCTCCTCCGCCTGATGATGCTATTGCACACAAGAACAGGGAGACCACAAAAAGGGGGGGGCGACAGAAGAAAGACATGTTCAGTGCATGCAGCACCACTACCGTTGGCAGACACAACAGACAGTGAGCAGCCCTCTGCACTACGCCATGCACTGACAGTTCATAGATTTTTCACATGCCCATGGGGTATGAGGCCTAAGCCCAATTGCTGCACACCTGGAAGTCACAGGAGCCTGACTAGGTGTAGATGGCTCTTACCACTAGTGGGGTTGGGGTGCCACATAGCCTGCCTCACAAGGGACCTTGCCTACAAAGATTGCCCTGGCCTAGTGGAACCCACTGCCCATCTCCCCCGCCCAGACACCTCATAGTGCGCGCAGAGTCAGCTAAATGTGAGTCTACTCACCCCCTTGTGGCTGCTGTGATGCCCTCAAGTGCCCATCCAACTCCGGATAGGCCACCGCCAGGATCCGGAACATCAGGGGGGTCATGGTGTGACGGGCACCCCTCCCACGTTGGGAGGCCATCCCCAGCTGGGCCTCCGCCGTCTTCTTGCTTCAGCGGCGCAGGTCCTCCCACCTTTTACGGCAGTGGGTGCTCCGTCTGTAGTAGACCCCCAGGGTCCAGATGTCCTTGGCGATGGCACGCCAAATAGCCTTCTTCTGGTGGGCACTGACCTAAAGGAATGGTACAGGGGGAAAGGACATTACTCACCCGGCCGGACCGTCATACTCATTGCCCACCAGTTCCCACCCATGCCATGACGCACATACACACACCATCCGCACATGTAGGCCTCACCCCCCCCATGTTTCTTCCAGCCACACCACTCAAAGCAGGCATTGCCCATGCAGGATGCTCACAGTGTACTCACCTGTTTGTCTGGAGGACCGTACAGTTGCGTGTACTGGGGGGACCCCATCCAATAGTTTCTCCAACTCCTCTGAAGTGAAGGCAGGGGCCCTTTTCCCAGACACTGTAGCCATCGCCGCTTCCAGACACAGGTCATAGCAGCACTTGCACTGTAGATCCTCTCCTGTTGAAGGTCAAGTATCAAGTGAGTGAACAGACAGAAAATGGCAGTCACGTCCGCGGCGGTGCGTACCGTCACCGCCGGCGTACATCGTCATTGGCTCCTCTGACCTATAGGGCCCAATGTTAAACAATGTTGACGTGCGCCGCGGTCATTGACCACCTACTGCATCGGTGTACAACGCCAGCGCAGTTACCTCATATCCCCTTGTCCCACCTTACAGGTCAGGCAGCCGCCATTTCAGGGGGCCACATGGCATTAATAATAACTGCATCACACCTATCTAGGCCTGGAATACACACAGTTACAGGCACATTGTGGATTAATAAATTTCTGCAAATAACATTTTGTGATACCTCAGTGTTGGCTGACTCTCTGCTCATTGTTCTCCTCCATAGGGCACGTCTGATGGGGCAGGTGATGAGATGGTGGCATCCTCTGGTGTACAGACCCCTGGTGGACCTGTCGACAATGGAAGAGAGACACATCATAGTCACATACAGACTTGATCATGCAACATTCCAGGAACTGTGTGCCCAGTTGGAGCCAGACCTGATGTCAGCTATCCGCCATCCCACAGGGATACCCCCTCTAGTGCAAGTCCTGTCAGTACTCCATTTCCTGGCAAGTGGTTCCTTTCAAACAACAGTGGCCTTAGCATCAGGGATGTCCCAGCCAATGTTCTCTAACGTGTTGTCTAGAGTGTTGTCTGCCCTGCTGAAACACGTGCGCAGCTACATCGTGTTCCCTCAGGTGGAGGATTTGCCCACAGTGAAAGGTGACTTCTGTACCCTGGGACATATCCCCAACATCATTGGTGCCATTGATGGGACACATGTGGCATTAGTACCCCCACGCAGGAGTGTACAGGTGTACAGAAACCGGAAGAGCTACCATTCGATGAATGTGCAGAAGGTGTGTTTGGCAGGCCAGTACATCTCCCATGTGAATGCCAAGTTTCCTGGCTCAGTGCATGACGCTTACCTTTTGAGGAATAGCAGCATCCCTTATGTGATGGGGCAACTCCAGAGGCACTGAGGGGCATATTTATACTCCGTTTGCGCCGAATTTGCGTCGTTTTTTACGACGCAAATTCGACGCAAAACTAACTCCATATTTATACTTTGCCGTTAGACGCGTCTAGCGCCAAAGTTCATGGAGTTAGCGTCATTTTTTTTGCGTGAACACCTTCCTTGCGTTAATGATATGCAAGATAGGCGTCTTAAAAATTGACTCCGATGCATATGCGTCGTATTTATACTCCCGGGCAAAAATGACGCCCGTGAGTGGGCGGGTCTAAAAAACCCGCATTAGCGCCGGATTTTAGCGCCTGGGTCAGGGCAGGCATTAAGGGACCTGTGGGCTCAGAATGAGCCCAGAGGTGCCCTCCCCTGCCCCCAGGGACACCCCCTGCCACCCTTGCCCACCCCAGGAGGACACCCAAGGATGGAGGGACCCACCCCAGGGACATTAAGGTAAGTTCAGGTAAGTATTTTTTTTAAAAAAAATTGTGGCATAGGGGGGCCTGATTTGTGCCCCCCTACATGCCACTATGCCCAATGACCATGCCCAGGGGACAGAAGTCCCCTGGGCATGGCCATTGGGCAAGGGGGCATGACTCCTGTCTTTGCTAAGACAGGAGTCATTTCAATGGGGGTTGGGAGTCGTAAAAAAATGGCGCAGATCGGGTTGAGGCGATTTTTTTGCCTCAGCCTGACTTGCAGCATTTGTGGACGCCCATACTCCATTTTCCCCCTATGCCGGCGCTGCCTGGTGTACGTCGTTTTTTTTAACGCACACCAGACAGCGCTGGCGGCTAACGCCGGCTAACGTCATTCAATAAATACGGCGCCCGCATGGCACTTCAGAATGGCGTTAGCCGGCGCTAATGTTTTTGGCGCAAAACTGCGTAAAAGTATAAATATGGCCCTGAGTGTGGCTAATAGGTGAGGCCAAGGACCTAATGCAGTGTGAATTGGTGTCTGGGTCTGGGGTTGTCCCTAAGGGTTAGTGTGTGTCTAACAGTTGTCCCTCGATATTTGCAGGTGACTCTGGTTACCCCAACCTGTCATGGCTACTGACCCCAGTGAGGAATCCCAGGACAAGGGCAGAGGCATGCTACAATGAGGCACATGGGCGAACTAGGAGGGTGATCGAACGCACCTTCTGTCTCCTGAAGGCCAGATTCCTGTGCCTCCATATGACAGGTGGTTCCCTACACTACTCACCAAAGAAGGTGTGCCAGATCATCGTGGCCTGCTTCATGCTGCACAACCTGGCTTTGCGACGGCAGGTGCCTTTTCTGCAGGATGATGGGCCAGCTGGTGGTCTTGTGGCAGCTGTGGAGCTTGTGGACAGTGAAGAAGAGGAGGCAGAACAAGAGGATATCGACAACCGAAACAACATAATCAAGCAATACTTTCAGTGAGACACAGGTAAGAAGATGTCACTGTCTCCCACATCTCATATTATTGTTGGAGCTAGCATAAGTCTTTCATTTTCACTCAGTGTATGGACCCTGACATGGCACTTTGCCTTTCCATTTCACATATGTGGGTCCCCCTTTTTGCCCTCTGCTATATTTCCTCCTGGCCTACAGTTGTGTTACATTGGTATGTACACAAGTAAATTGGCATTGCTATATTCCATGGTTATTGCAATTACACATCTGTGAAAGCACTGACTGACTCCAGATTGTTTTGTGATTGAAGTGTGTTTATTTCTGTGCTAATAAGTGCAGGGGGTTGTAAAATGGGCTGGGGGATGGTGGAGGAATGTCCAGTCTATTTGTTTCACAGGTGAATTGTCCAAAGGGGCATAGGAAGTGGAGCAATAGCAGTTTAAGGATGGACAGGGTGACAAAGTGGGACAGAAGGGTGACATTCAGGGGGGTCTCATTTCCTGGCAGGGGTCTTGGCAATGTTCTCTGTCTTGTTCCTGGATCTCAGGGACCTTTTGCGGGGTGGTTCTCCATCTGCAGGGGGTGGAATGCTGGTGTCGTGTTCCTGTGGCGGTGCCTCCTGTCCATTAGCGCCGGCGGAGGTGGAGGGCTGTTCATTGTCCAGGCTAGTGTCAGGGGCCCCTTGTTGTGCCACTGTGTCCCTCCTGGTGTTGACAAGGTCTTGCAGCACCCCTGCAATGGTGACCAGGGTGTTGTGAATGGACTTCAAGTCCTCCCTGATCCCAAGGTAGTGTTCCTCCTGCAGCCGCTGGGTCTCCTGAAACTTGGCTAGTACTGTTGCCATTGTCTCCTGGGAATGATGGTAAGCTCCCATGATGTTAGAGAGGGCCTCGTTGAGAGTGGGTTCCCTGGGCCTGTCCTCCCCCTGTTGTACAGCAGTCCTCCCAGCTTCCCTGTTGTCCTGTGCCTCTGTCCCCTGAACCTTGTGCCCACTGCGACCAGGTCCCTGATCGTCCTGTGTTACTGGGGTTGCCTGGGTTCCCTGTAGTGGTGGACACACTGCTGATTGACGTGTCCTGGGGACAGAAGGATGGGCCCGCTGGCTGGGTGCTGTGCTGGTGTTTCCTGGGGGGGGTGGCTCTGTGGTGGCTTGTGACAGTGTCAGGGGAACCAACTGTCCCGAGGTCCCTGATGGGCCGGGCTGATCATCTTGATCCAGTTGTGCAGAGCTGCTGTCATCACTGTGGGTCTCTTCTGTGGGGGGACTGGATATGTCTGGCACCTCCTGTCCGGTGACGTTGGGTAGGGGTCCTGTAGGGGTGTAAAAGCATAATTATTGCATCTTTGTGTGCCATTGTGTGCAATCTACTCCAGTGCTTGCATTCTTGGCTTGGTCCTTGTGTGATAGTTGGTTTTGGGTCTGTGTGGGTATCTGTACTTGACATGCTTTGGTGATCGGTGTCCATGCATTGGTGTTACATGCAGCGCTTGTTTTTGGGATGTGTGGGTTGTGTTGGTGTGGTATCTGTGGGTTGTTGGGGTGATGGGTGTGAGGGTAAGGGTGGGGTATGTGATGGCATGCAGGTAGGGTTAGGGATAAAGTAGCAAAGATTTGCCAGTCCTGCTGCTACTCCTGCAAGGCCCTCAGGATGCAGTATTGCCAAGACTTGCTCCTCCCATGTTGTTAGTTGTGGGGGAGTAGGTGGGGGTCCACCGCCAGTCCTCTGTACTGCAATCTGGTGTCTGGAGACCACGGAATGCACCGTCCTCCGTAGGTCGTTCCACCTCTTCCTGATGTCATCCAGTGTTCTTGGATGCTGTCCCACTGCGTTGACCCTGTTGACAATTCTCTACCATAGCTCCATCTTCCTTGCAATGGAGGTGTACTGCACCTGTGATCCGAATAGCTGTGGCTCTACCCGGACGATTTTCTCCACCATGACCCTGAGCTCCTCCTCAGAGAACCTCGGGTGTCGTTGAGGTGCCATGATGTGGTGTGGGTGATGTGTGAGGTGGTCTGTGTTGGTATGTGTGAGGGGATGTGTTGGTGTGTGTTGTGTAAGTGATGGTGTTGTGTGTCTGTGGATGCTGCTGTTGTTTAAGGTAGTGTATCTCTCTGGCCTGCTTTAAAATCCTGGTAGTAAGGGTTTGTGGGTAATGTGGGTGTGTGTTTTATATTGGATTGGGTGTGGTGTGTGTATGTGTATCAGGTGTGTGTATTTCGAATTGTCCAATGTGGTGGTGTTTTGTATATGTGTGTGTGTATTTTGAGCGTGGCGGTGTGTACCGCCAATGGTTTACCGCGGTTGAAAGTCCGCCGCGTTCATTCATGGGTCGTGATAGTGTGGGCGTATTCTTTTTGGCGTGACAGTGTCGGTTTTGTTATCACCAGTTTATCACTGACCTTTGGCGTGGCGGACTTGTGTTGGTGTCTGTATTGTGGCGGATTCCGAGCTGTGGGTCGTAATACCTGTAGCGGAATTCCGCGGCCGCAGCGGGATGTTGGCGGTCTTCTGCACGGCGGTAAGCGGGATTTACCGCCAGGGTTGTAATGAAGGCCGCTATGTCTTCCAGCCAGGCCCTCATGAATCCACAGGGTGCTAGGTCACTCTCTTGTAGATTGTATGGCATGGAGCATCATTTCTTATCCTCTCTCTTTCTTCTTTTCACTTACAGTGTGGCCCCAAAACGAGCGTGCTCAACCATGGGTGGCCCATATGAACTCCACTCTTTCTGTGAGCAATGGAAGGAAGCAAAGGCCCATGGCATTGACTAGAGCCTGCAGATGGTGTCTGACGGCCCAAGAAAGGACCAGTAGCCACCTGCCTCCCTGCCCAAACAGCAGAGGAAAGTGCCAGTGCTACAAGGATGCCCTCCCAATGCTGGCAAGCGAGGTGGGAAATCAGTCACAGGTTGCGACCATTGTGAAGAGTGAGTCAATGAGGCAATCACCTCTATCCCTCCCGGGTGGGCAGGGAACCATTGGGCCTGTCTATGCTGCTAATGTGGGGGCAGTGGGACAGAACAATGTGGTGATATTCCTGACATCCCAGGGCAGGGCAATGGTAACCCCCAAGTTGTGCTGGCCCCTTCTTTTGCATAGGCAGCAGCAGCATCTCCTCTCTCGTGGCCTCAGCTGCTGTAGTTACAGCACAAATACCCATAGACATAGCAGTACCAATAGCAGGGTCAGGCTCAGCATCTACAGCTAGAGGAGTATTCACTTTGGGAGGGCCCAGCAGCGTGGCTGCACCAGTCTTAGTGCTACCAGCGGCTGCTTCTCTTCTCATTGGTGGTAGCACAGGGCAGGTGGTGCTCGCCGCTAGCCCAATGCTCTTTGGCACAGCCTAACCCACTCTGCCCCCCCTCTGCAATTTCATGGCATGCACCAACTGGGACTAGGGAGAAGATGCGTAAAGCGGATTTTTGTGATGTATTTGACTTGATAAATGCAGGTGTGGTTCCTTGGCAAAGTAGGGCTGAAAAGGAGGATGCGAAGAAACCAAAGAACGTTTGGGTTGAGTGGTCCCTGAAGAGCTGGGTGACAGGGTTTGCCATATACTCAACTATCCTGACAAAAAAGTTCCCATTTTAGCACCCCAATTGTTTGTATATATAGCTTTGATACACAGCGTTGCTTCGGAGTTTGAGGTAGCATGGGATCAAAGAGAAACTAATATCTGGCACTCCAAATTCAACATGGCCTGCTCTCTTGTGAAACAACCCCAGTCCTTTCAGACAGAAAAGGGGACTGGGGATAAAATGTCTGGAAGCACAATAAGAAAGAGTTTCTCAGAGGCACTGTCTTCAAGTTCAAGTACCTGTGCTCTTTCTGTGGAGCCCATGGGCACCCAGAAATAAAATGCTTCAAAAAACATTGGAGGCCAAAGGATCAGTCAGCTCCCAAAAGTCACAAAAACTCTCCTTTCTTCAACCAAGCCCCCCATCACCAATACCCTTGCATCGTTTGGCGCATCCACTTGGTAAATACAAACATAGGATAATTCACACCTACTGTATTAAGGGTTTGGCGATGGATTCCACATCTCTTCCAATGCCTCTCCACCCTCATCCCCACCTAGAAATCAACAGTCAGTGGCATTGCAACCTGAGGATGTCAGGGAGACAATACAGAAGGAAGTGCGGACTGGGAGGGTAGCAGGTCCATTTGATTGCCTACCTTGTAAAGCCCTGGTCTGCTCTCCACTAGATTTGATCCTGAAGAAGGAGCCAGAAAAATTCTGGCTGATCCACAATTTGTCTTTTCCACCGGGGCTGTCAGTCAGTGATGGCCTCGAGCAAGAATTGTGTGTGGTGAGATACATTTCCTTTGATGAGGCTATTGGCAAGCTGCAGAAGCTGGGGCAGGGAGTGCTGATGGCCAAATCAGATATTGAGGTAGTGTTTTGCCTTTTGCCTGCACACCCAGAAGACACCCTTCTTTACTTTTGAGGGCCAATACTATGTTGACTTGTTCATACCTATGGGGTGCACCATAGCATATTCTCTGTTTGATACCTTAAGTCAGTTCCTGGAGTGGGTGGTGAGGGACATAGTGGCCTCTGATGAAATAGTGCATTACTTGGTGGACTTTTTGTTAATGGGGCCCCTGGGCTCCTTGGCTTGTGAGAGGGTCCTGCTGGTGTTCTAAAGCTGACCCAAGCATTCGGGGTACCATTAGCAGAGGACAAGATGGAGGGTCCCGAACCACTCTTTCCTTTCTAGGTATATAGACTCCGTTTCAGGGGTGTGTAGATTACCTCAAAGCAAAGAGTATGCTGTGCGGGAATCCATTGATTCATGCTTGATGTTGAAGAAAGTCACACTTCACCAGTCACAAGTGTTGGTACAACAGTTAAATTTTGCACTCAAGGTCATTCCTAATGAGCGGGCGTTCTCAAAGAATATTGCCAGGGCCATGTCCGGCCTCTGGGCCAAACATCACCATGCAAGATTATCTCCTGATGTCAGGAAATATTTAGCATTATGGAGAACATTCCTGTCTTACTTTAACAGAACACTCTTGTGACACCAGTTGGCACACTCCAATGCATATCTGACCCTCTATACAGACACTGAAGGCAGCTTAGGTTTCAGGGCTGTGTTTGGCACCAAGTGGTGCATGCAGCATTGGTCGGCAGACTGAGTGTTATCCGGTCTGAACCGGAACATTACATTCTTTGAGATGATACCAATAATGTTAGCTCTGCAGATATGGGGGCCTCTCTTTGCCAAAAGAAGGATCATCTACTGGTCAGATAGCATGTCAGATGTAGTGGCTATTAACAATCAGCGCGCTAGATGCCCTTTTGGTTTGAGAATCTTTAAGGCCCTCATCTGCAGTTGCCTTACATCAAATCTGTATTTCTGAGGCAAGCATGTCCAGGGGATGCAAAATATGGTAGCTGACGCCCTATCCCGTTTTAAGTTGGCATATTTCACAACACTATGGCTGCAAGCAGACAAAATGATGACAGAATTCATAAAGGAATCGTGGAAGAGGACTAAACATGCATATGAGACTGCATGGCAAGTTCACAAAGCAACTTTTGATTCACCTGACAGCCATGAATGGTTCACTTCTGACGGTGTCTTGCAGTTCTTGGCATTGCAGAGGGGTCGTGGCAAGTCCTTGCCCCTGATTAGGAGGCAGATATCAGTAATTGGCTTCTTTGCGGGTCTGCGGGACATTGGGGACCCACCTAAGGACAGTGGAGTGCAGTGGGCCATCAAGGGATGGGAACATCTGGCCGCCATATCTCAGGACAACAGGAGACCTATTGATGTAGCCAGGTTGTTTGTGCCCTGTGTCTGCTTGTCACAATACAAAGCACAGCTATTTAACCTGGCCTACTCTTTTGCTTTCTTTCGGGCTTTCAGGATTTCACAGTTAGTAGTGGCCTCTAAGGATGGTCACGGTACGGGGATCGATGTTGTTTATATAAAGTTGTTAGGTAGCTCTCTTCAGGCGAGAATAAAGAAGTCTGAAACTGATCCTTTGGGGAGAGAGATGTGGGTGGCACCTCTTTGCAGCTCCGGGTACAGGTTTGTGCTTTGTGGTCCTAATGCAAGATTACCTCTACTGCCGGCCCAGAAGCATGCATTCCAATCTACTGGTACATGTGGATTGCACCTCACTCACACATTTCCAATTTACAACAGTATTCAAACACTCCATGGCCCTGCTGGGGGAAGGGACACAGCAGCAGCTTTGGGCGTAACTCCTGAAGCCATCCAAAGGGGAGGCAGACAGAGGTTGGCTTGCTTTGAGCGATATGTTAGGCCACATTTGGCCTAAGAGAACAGGTGCATGCTTGGCTAATGGCAGTGATTGCACTTGGAACAGTTGATTTTTGTCTTTTCCCGCAGCCTCTAATCATAGGCTGGTGAATGTTTGCTGATGTGTTCACTCATTTGTCTGCAGAGCAGCTGAGCTGTTCTGGGTTTGAGAATGCTTAGCTAGCTGCAGGAATCAAACATTATTGGGTAGCTATTGGGAGACTCAAATTGGAGAATCTTTTTGGACACCTCAAGGTGGTGCTCGAGGAGGGGGGCTTGCCCAGGCCCAATGTTCGGATTATACATGCTGGGGGCAACAATATGGTCCCGTTGGGGCAGCAGGGTTTGTGGGAAGCATTGTTTTCAACCCCTTCTAATGTGAGAAAGTAGCTCCTGGGAACCATGATTTTGTGGTCGGAGGTTATACTACAGTCGTTTTGGCTAGGTGGAGGCACCCACAAAGACGATGAATGTTTTAGTGAAGACGCTCAATCACTCAGTGCATAAATTTCTGGATGGCTCCTCTATGGGCACGATCCATCACAATTTGATTCAGTTACCCAGAGAGGAGCTATTCCTTAAGGAAGGGGTTCACTTGTCATTCAGGACCATAAGCTCTTCATCAACACAATCTTGGGGGCCATTACTGGAGACCTTCAGAGGCGACAGGGTGGAGGGCGAGATCGCCAATGATCTCTTTGCCCTGTGGCAGAGTCTCTAGCAGCAGATAAAGGGGGGCTACCCAAGAATTGAACTCTTTTACTGGACTGGCCTCTTGGCAGAGTGTTGATTGGTGTGGACACAGGGCTGGCAAGAGGGTGGACTGACCTGCTGGTGGTCCTGGACCCTTCTGCCCTACCTCGTGATGTCTGGAGTTGAACATTTTGGGGCTTTGCCTAGTGTGCCCTGGTGTATGGGTTGGGGTGGAATGCAATCCCTTTGGGATGGAAGAAATATTGTTACTAATGTCTGCCAACCAAATAATTTCTTTGATGCCCTTGGTAGAGGGCAAGGGTGATTTATCACAAATGGGACCTTCTGGCACAATACATCTTGTAGATCTGCGTTATGACAACTTAAGTAGGGGTTACATTTTTCACTCATACTATGTAATAAAAGTCTACATTATGGTTGAACCACCGCAATCGTTTTTTTCTCTTTCCTTGGGAGGCTTTCCAGTGAGGGTAGCAAATTGCATGTTGTGAGCGCACTAAACCCAGAGGTCGAAACCCAGATTTGGTAAGTGACAGTATGAAATTAAAGTGCCGAAAATGTTGTAGTTATTGAACAAAGACATTTTCTTGTATCTTGGCCAAAACAACTATGATAGTGATTGACTGGGAGTTAGGTGGGTCTAGGGAAGGAAAGTTGCTTTTATCGATAAAATGCTCACAAAAGCTCACTTTTTGGCGCTAGGAATTTAGGATTATCCTATTGTCAGCTTGATATAGTGTTGTATCACTAGTGCACACAAATGTTTAGATGGGGTAACCTGGAAGACACCATATAGTCAAATGTGTCAGAGCAAACAGTGTTTTCCAAGGAGACATTGTGTTTAGCCAACTTGTTGATTAGTTCCAGTGGGCTTTTTGCTGACAATGTAACCTTATTGCATGGTTTCGAAATGAGTTAATATTCATTTTTTATATCTTTTTTTGGTATTTATTTGGCATTCTACTGATGCTTTAGATGAAGAATGTCAAATGTGAAATGAACTATGAGTTTTATGCAAACATGTCTTACTGTTCACTTAGTGTTGGTATCGTCACCCAACATGATCTCAGATCTATAATTTTTTATCATTTAATATTGTGTTTATTTGCCTTGTCAGGTAGTAAATTGTGTGGGTGGGGTAATCGTTGTTTGCAAATTAGTGGGTATAACTTTTTTTTATTTCAATCAAAGATGCATTTTTGTTTTGCTTCTAATCATTCTATGCAGTAAAAAATCCTTGTTAAATTTTCAGCTCAGAGCAGTATGCCACTATAATTGGGAATCTGCTGTGCTTCTGTATTTAGTGGAATTCACCCCTCCTGCACACAATACTTGGAAAATTATCCATCCCAGTATATGAGGCACGTTTTCCCCTTTTCAAAATTATAATACAGGATTTAATACGAATCGAACAGCTATAACAGAGTTGACATTTTTTTATGAATAACGCACATGGGAACCTTAGGAACACAACCATAAGAAGGTTACAAAACACCCTGGCCCAAATTTCCAAAGTTGTCACGAAGTGCAGCAACAGAGTACCTGCCAAAGTTACTGCACTGCGTCAGATGGAGACAGCAGAACAGCACCATTTCTACTAAGCTATGGCACTGTCCTACTTTCCCTCTAGTGCTGGGGCACAATCAGGCTGCCCAACCCTATGCACACACCTCTGCACCATAACGCAAAGCTGCCTACATCGAGTCTATCATATGTTTCATAATGGAAGGGTACCCTTTCAGTATAGAACACTCACTTTATGCTACCTTTCACTACTCTGCATCAAGGGGGCATTCCATACGCGATACATGGGTGTTTTTATGGAATTATCCATGGTTTTTGATGCAAAACCCTATCTACTAACAATAGTAGAAAGGATTTTGCTCTTTCAAACAGGCATAAAAAGAAGAAATGTTTATTTTTCCTGACTTTTCAGGCTTTGGTTGTGTGCTGCACTATAAAACCCACATGCAAAGTGGGAAAAGTTTTAACGTTTCTCTAGGTATAATATTTGGTATTCTTCTTTTTAAGTGTGTTAAAAAGCTTGCAAAATGTTCATTGGCAGGAGCTCATCTCACTATATGCTTTGGGTAAAACTTGTCTTCAGTTCCCACCCACACCCACTCCCAGCATTGTGTTTTTGTTTGAGTTCAAACTCTGGGCATCAGCTGGGCTGGTCTCAAGACACAAGTGTTTTGTCCTCCTACGTCGGATATACCTGAGGCATAACTACTGGTTATGCAATGTGCATAGAATTCTAGCCAGTACAGGTGGTTACGCCTTGTTCCTAAGCACCTGATTTACTGTTGCTGTATCAACATTTTAAGGTACATTATGTTCAATTACATCGTATTCCTGTGTTGACTCAAGTTCATTAGTGATATGAAAAGATGTTTTTTTTAGCTTGTTGTTTTATGCTACTCCAACTTCCTTGGAAAACGGTTGCTCCTAATGCATTCTTGTTCTGTTAGTGGATCAGCCACGCAAAGACCTTTTCAGATTCGAAATGCATTCAGATGCAATAAAGATTCATATCGACAAAATATTTATAGATCCTTTTGAAAGCTGACAGAATCTTACCTCTACACTGCACCACGACTCACAATATCACCATGCACTGAATTCAGCAAGCTGCCCTTAGAGAGTCCACAACGTCAGCCCTTTCATGCCAGTCATGCCAAGGGGAACAAAGGTAACTGATTCACACGCTGCCAGTTTAAACGTTTGCTAGAACTCTCACAATGCGGTTGTCAAGGATTATATGCAGCACGCGTTAATAAGTGCATTTAAATCTCTATGAAATATATATTCCTTTCAATATCATTACCAATGCAACAAAACTTTCAAAAAATGCACCCGTTTAAAAAAAACTTATGAATAGGCGTATTGTGAGCACAATCAACTATCATAAAAATTATGATCAGTTCTATTTTGATTTTTCCACTCTACAAATAGTGCACCTTAGCGTAGACATTTTCAAAACATTTAGGCCCAGATTTATATTCTGAACCTACCTAGCGTAAAAGAGATGCAAGGTAGGCGTTCCCGTCCCAAAAATGACTCTAAGGCCTAGCGCCTGGAGGCGGTAGTAAATAATGGCGCTAAGCCTGCTTAGTGCCATTATTTAACGTCTGGGTCAAGGCAGGCGTTGGGGGACCTGTGGACCCATTTCCATGGTGAAACACCATGGAAAGACCCCCATGTGCCCTCCCCAAGCCCCAGGAACACCCACACCAGAGGGACCCCATTCCAGGTAAGTATAGGTAAGTATTATTTTTTTTTTAAAGTTTAAAGTGCCATTGGGGGCCCTGAAACGGGTCTGCAAACATGGCACTGATGCAATGGCTATGCCCAGGGGACCCTTGACCCCTGTGCTGGCCATTGGGGTGGTGGGCATGACTCCTGTCTTTAATAAGATAGTAGTCAAGTGGTATGGATGGTTGTGCGTTAAGAAATGACGCTAGGCTGGTTAGATTCATCTATTTTTACTCTAACCAACCTAACATAATTGTTTCTGTGCAAAACCCCCTTCTCCTATATCACCGACCCCACCGGGCGTTTGCGCAGTTTTGCGTCAAATAGTAAAAATTTGGCCCCAATTCTTTTGGCCCATCTTGGAGAAAATGATAACTTTGCACTTCATGAAAATGCGAAAATGTATTGAGATATATCAGCAAGAAAATGAAGGAAACGTTTCTACCACTTATTTTGGCAAAATAAATCTTAATAAACTCCTGAAGGATGGATTTATTATTTTGATGATAAACTAAATCTACTTCAAGTTATGTATTAGGGGCCTGATTTATGAAAAGTTATCCCCACATTTGCCTCATTGTTTGACGCAAAAAGCGGGCCAAACTTACAAAATATATTTTGTACATTTGGGCTGCTCTTGCGTCAAACAGTGACGCAAAGGCGGCGCTCACTTTTCATAAATCGGGCCCCTAGGTTTTTTCTCTTCAAAACTTAACATTGTGGATATTTTCTTCCACGATTCTTTTAAAATCAATTTTGCAAATACCCTCAGCTTTACAAGAATTTTACATAATTCCATCCACGCTATGGGCACGGTGAAGCAATTTCCCACACAATTATTCTTGTTTGATACTCCACATGTTTATGTTAGAAAAGAATTGTCCTACCATTTTATTCACAGCAGTAACATGTAAAGTTATATTTCATTTACAGACATGTATACGAAGTCTTTAGTCTCCTAACCCGTCTGTGATGATCATCAAACAGAGAGAAGCTCATCATAGGGAGGCCTGGCAGGTGGTGGTTTCCACTCTTTCCGCTGGACGCTCAGATACAATTTCATAAAGCAGTCAGAAAACATTGTTCACAGAAATAGAATTTGTTTTGACAAAGGTCTCTTTTTAAACACAGGACAAGTCATCGGATTTATTTCTTTTTCTTAAGATGTTATAAAATTTACTCAAATGTGTATATATTTAAGGCGGATTGTTTTAAACCTACTAATAGTTAATTTTTAACAAATGTCATAACGTCTATTTCGATGACAATGAAAAACTGTGTGAAATTAAGGGAATGTTCGTTTCTAAAGCACTTGAAGAGAATTCAATAATGGAAGAGTGATTGTGGGTATAACTGAAAATAAATAAGCACGATTTGCCTTTATTCGAGAATTAATTAATCCATTTGGCCACAAATACACACACAAACTAAACACGATCAAAATATATTACAAAATCCTTATGAAAGCACATGGTTAGAAAAACCTACTTGCTATATAATGAAGACCAATAATTCAAAAGAAAGTCCACGATTCACAGTTTTATACAGAGAACGCAATAAATGCAATAAAAAACATAAATATTACTAGTAAAGTGCACGAGGCTCTGAATAAATTCAATACACTTCGCCAAGGACGATCATCTACCTGAACTTTATAGTACTCATTGCAATGAAACAACAAATATTACTTTAGACTCCCTGGGTATAAATTTGTCGAAACAGACAGTCTATGCAAAAAAGGGTATTGAGATGCACAATAAAAATATAGCGCTACCCCTTGAGATAAAAAAAACTGAAGTGGAAAACAAAGACTCTAAAGCTGAATGTGCATAGAAAAATTAAACAAAACAATAAAAGTCGTTGCTCTAGATAGAGCTTACAGCAGTATTAGGAGGAGGACTGCTTTTAAAGAGTTGATACCTTAAGGGAATCCTCAGAGTGGAAGTTTGGACGTTCCTTAAAGTATGTCAAATCTGTTTTCAGTTGTGAGAAGAATATGAGTTTCTGAATAGCCCTACAGCTCGTCGCCATGCTGTGCCGTTGAGGTCACCTTGGATTAATAAACTCTGAGATGGGCATAACTGGCCCATCTCCTGAATTCTCTGTCAAAGCATGAGTCGACAGCATCTTGTTGACTCGATGTTACTCCACTTTTGGATTTTTGTGGAGCCCAGCTTCCGTTATTCATAACACAAACACAAAGTCTAATATTTTTCAGCCAAAAATGGAACTAATGTGTTTTTCCTCGCTCCTGTTATGATGGTCATAATTTTACTTTCAGGAAATGCTAAAAACTTGATGGATAAAAAGTGGTTGATAACGGTACTCTTCGTACAGGCCACTTGGCTCACGTTATGTGAGCACAGAAGGAAAGAAACAGGGAAACTAGGAATGCTAGAAACATTAGCTTTAATAGAGGCCGTAGGTGTGTCTCAAAAAATAACGGATGAATTGAATATTACTGGCATCAAATTCACCCCTTTAAACATTTTGGCAACTAAGATTGTCCCTATCAATCCACCTATCTGTCCAAGTCTCTGTACTTGTTTCCAAAGTGGATCAGTTTCATTGCTTCATTGAGACCCTGATGAAGTCACAGATATCTCACAAAAGAGCACATTGGTGGTCGTGTAAGGGTATCAAATGCTTATTTAAATCTAGAACTACTGTTGTGTGGTTCAATATCCAGGATGACAGGACAATAGGTAATGTGATAAAATGTTACTATAGTAGATCAGACCTTCAATACAAGTAAAGAATAGTTTATTAACATAAACGCTTTTCAACAGCATCTAGTATAGATTTAGGGGCTAATTTGAAGGAATCATGTTTTTGCCCTTCTTGCAGTCAGATAACCTCAATTTTATTTTACTAAATGGATGGTACCTTATCAGGAACATGAACCTTCTTGGAACTCTAGTTGATTATTTCACACTCTACCAGATTAAGAGCCTCATTTACAAGGGGGTTGCGCCACTGGAATGTCACTTTTTCCTACTTCCGGTGGTCCAATGACCTTCTCCATATTTACAAAGTGACGTTAAACCACTTTTTGTGGCTTAACGCCACCTTGTAATTATAGCCCCTTTACACGCATCACTTTGTGTGAAAGGGGCGTGCAGTAGGTGTTGCTGTGGCGTTCCACTGCAACACCCATTGCATTTTGAAGCTGTCCCCGATTTACAAGCAATCGTAAGTCTGAGGCAGCGCCAAAAACTAACACCACCCCAGAGGGTGGTGGTAGAATGGCGCAACAAGGAGAAATACTTTTATTTCTCCTAATTTTTGCTTTTTCTATGTGTGTTGTAGAGGCACATAGGAAGAGCAAAACGCCATTAACACCTTCCTGCACATAAACAATTATTAATGGCGTATTAAATAATGATGATTTGTTACTTCTATGTTTACTGCATTATGCAGCACACATAGAACTAACAAATCGCCTATGGTGCAATTGTGCCTGTGTTGGCACTGGGCAGCTAATGTTAGTGCCAGCGCTAGAGAAAACACAGGGTGCAGTTCATTGTAGAAAATAAGACATTTCTGAAATGCTGCAGTGCAGTGCTGCACAATTTGCCGCAGTGCCGCGCTGTGCCACTTCTTTGAAAATGAGGCTCTAAGTGAATCTTGGAACAGTGTTTAGAACCCAAATATCAATTGTTGCACAGAATAGGGGGTTAGACCGTAAAAATCATATCTCACCTATGTTGTGGATCTCAGGTTGCTTATATGTACTATATAATTCACTTCACATTTCGAGAATGACAAAAGCAGGAATAAAGTTAGCAAATAAAGCACAAACTTCATGGATGGTTTAGGAGAGCAGATAACTTAGTTAAATAATGGGGTTAAAATTCTTAGCAGACACACCCTTCAAAGAGCTGTCTTGGACGCAGACATCACACTTGTGCCTAGAACAGAGGCTTGTGAATCCAGAGGCTGCCATCGGGAGAAATCATTCAAAAGGATGGCGTTTCACTAGTCGTATTATTTTAATATGACAAGACCAGAAGCAGACTCTGTCCAAAGCATGATGCCTACCAGAAGAACTGAGCTACAAGTGTGTGACACATTAAATGGAGAGTACAAAGGTAGATAAGCTGTCAACGTATGAGCATGTGCATTACAAAGATAGGAATCCACTATCTAAACAAAGACTATCTTGTACGTAGAATAGGTATGGGTAAAATTTTAATTATGATGTTGAAAATCTGAATATCACGTTGTTAAACATGACGCGTTTTACATATTTTTTTTTACCTGATCGTGGACCTCCCATTAAAAAGTCTCATGAGATACTAGCAGGAGACCGGCTCGCACAGAAACTGCGTTGGAAAGAGACATTTTCTGCCTCCTCTTGTTATATCGCAAGATGTTTTTAAGGTGAGGTGCGCACTGGGATAAAAAAAAGTGAAGTGAGAACTTTTCATAAAATTTCACAAACATTGGTGATATAAAAAATACGGGGTATATTTATACTCTCTTTGCGCCGGAATTGCGTCTTTTTTTTTACGCAAATCCGACGCAAAGCTAACTCCATATTTATACTTTGGTGTTAGACCCGTCTAGCGCCAAAGATCTTGGAGTTTGCGTCATTTTTTAGCGTGGACGCCTACCTTGCGTTAATGATATGCAAGGTAGGCGTTCCCGTCTAAGAAATGACTCCAAGGCATGTGCGCCTTATTTAAACTCCTGTGCAAAAATAACGCACGGGAGTGGGCGGGTAAAAAAAAATGACGTCCAGCCGGTTTTGCGTCATTTTTTAACGCCTGGTCAGGGCAGGCGTTAAGGGACCTGTGGGCTCGGAAGGAGCCCAGAGGTGCCCTCCCATGTCCCCAGGGACACCCCCTGCCACCCTTGCCCACCCCCGGAGGACGGCCAAGGATGGAGGGACCCATCCCAGGTAACTTAAGGTAAGTTCAGGTAAGTATTTTTTTTTTTTTTTTGTGGCATAGGGGGGCCTGATTTGTGCCCCCCTACATGCCACTATGCCCAATGGCCATGCCCAGGGGACATAAGTCCCCTGGGCATGGCCATTGGGCTAGGGGGCATGACTCCTGTCTGTGCTAAGACAGGAGTCATTTCAATGGGGATTGGGAGTAAAAAAAAATGGCACAAATCGGGTTGAGGCCAATATTTTGCCTCAGCCCTGACTTGCCCCATTTTTTGACACCCAAGCTCCATTTTCCCCTACGCCGGCGCTGCCTAGTGTGGGTCATTTTTTTTGACGCACACCAGTCAGCTGCACCGGCTAACGTAATTCCATAAATAAGGCACCCACATGGCGCTTTGGAATGGCGTTAGCCGGCGTTAACATTTTTTACGCACAACTGCGTTGGCGCAGTTGTGCGTCAAAAAGTATAAATATGGCCCTACGTGCTTTTACCCATCGTTAATAACGAATGAGCAATGCCCACATAGAAACCACCAACAATTACACCGAGTGAGGCAGTTTGGCCACTTTTTATACAGTGAGTGTTTGTGCTCGCTGATGCTACGAGCTCCAACTGCGTTTTCGTGACTGTCAGTGCCAAAACGTTAATGGAAGTAACGCTATATTATAAATCAAACTATATCCATATGAAAAAAGCTGAGAATTATTATTTTGAAACTTGTGCTGGTTAGCCCGTTTCACTTATATCAAACAACCTCCGGCTGTTTGGCCTGTTTCCCTTTTATCGCCCAACATCCAAGTTCAAGGGCTAACAGTGTCTTTGACTAGCTATCTACCTGCTCTCAGACATCCACTCCCCAGGTAAACTACTGAGCCAGCTGGAGTCTTACTGTCCAGCTCTACAGTCAGTGTTACCTACTGCTGCTCCCGCCCTAACCACATATTACGCCCCCTCACAACATTCCTCCTCGAATTCCCATGACCTGATGGCTTAGATTCTTTGTCAGGTCAGAGTTGTTTCTCTGCCATACGGCAGCACACACCATCTGCCTTTGCCAAAACCTTCTACAGCACCGAAAACGGGTGGAACTCAGTTTGCCTATATGTCAAAGGGACGTTGAACAAGCATTGGCCAATTGCCATTTGCATACAAAGGCAGGTGTTCTAATCAAAGTGCAAGTATGGATGGCAGTCTTTCATTGGGTTCAAATATGTATCAAATATGGTTCGTATATGATCCATGAACATGCAATTACGCACAGGAAGGCTGTCCAATCATCACTACATGTAGTAGCTATTTCTCATTAAAAAGTTCACAAAAACAAAGGGATACACATCCGAAGCATTTAGCTCTCACAGTTGAATATTTTATAGAACATTTTTCAATTTACTTACTTAGAACTGTACATTATTTGTGTATGCATATCCTGCAGAAGATTAACCTTAAGTTTGGTGACATGCACTGCACCATTAAATGAACAAACATGCACAGCTGACTGGGAATTTGCACTGGTTGATTAGTGAAAATGCTGGTGTATAATTCAATTTGCGTGGCTTGTGACTGATCTGGGTGCCCCTGCACCACCGTAAGCCTAATCAGTAAACATGCATTGGCAAAGCCAATAGATCTGGCCCATGCAAGATCTATTAGCTTCGTTAATTTGTTTTTTACACGTGGCTTAAAGTAAAAAATAAAGCAATATGATGCGGTGAGTGCTGGCTGCAACACAGCAATTTTTTTTTCTTCAGTTAATTTTGCACAGCAGCTTGCTCTGCTGGGCAATGTGTATAAACATCTACACAGCCAATAGCTCTCACAAAGGTAGAACCTATTGGCTTTGCCAATATTTATTGAGAATGAAATTGCATGTTTACGTGCCTGTAATGCTTACACCAGGTGGCTCTCAGACAGTTTCTGTGATTTCTAATGGCAGAATAGTACAGCAGGGCAGAAAGATTGAGTCTCAGAGCCAGTTTAATAATCTGTCACTCTGGGCAAATCACATAATCTCCCCAGTGCCTTAAAAACAAACATTTAAAAAAGCAAAAACAAATGTCTTTGTGTATTGTAACTGGCGCTCATATAAAGCACTCCAATACCTTCAGGTCAAGTAGAAGGGGGATCAGGGTGAAACTACAGGAGTGGGCGCAGGTCAAGAAGAGGGCTGAGTATGTGTGGAGAGGACTGCAGGCACATGCACTGGTATATTGTGACTATAAAGCAAGCACAGTGCAAGTGCTTTGACTGCAAATATGTGACACAACAGAAAGTGTTCCTGAATTTGGCAGTGGGAAACTGGCTCCAAGTCTCGGCGTCGGCTCAACAACCCGTGATTCCGAGCAAATTACATAGCCTCCCCAGTGTTTTAAAAATGAAGAAAATCCAAACAAATGTGTTTGTTGTGTAATGTAATTGGTGCTCATAGAAACCGCTCCAATACCTTTGGGTGAAGATGGCTGGGGAGGGTGCAGGTAAACCCAGGGGAGCAAGCAGGGGTGAAGGAGAGAACTGCAAATGCATGTAAAAGTCTGCAGAGACATACACTCTCTAGATGTGCATGTGAAAATTAAAAGAAAAAGAGTACCTATGGCCAGTGGAAGGACACTGGCCGTAGGAAGCAGTACTTGGTCCATGCTCCAAGGCATGAACTAAGACTCTGAAGCCCAAGAGGAAGTCAGAAGCCAGAAGGAGCCACTGACCAACAGGAAGACAGGAAACAAGAGTGATGTAAAGCCAACCATTTCTGGTTGAGTAGAGCTGGAGGGAGGTTTTGTGTGAAACCACAAGAGCAGATGGGGTGAAAGGGAGAACTGCTAATGCCTGGAGAGAACTGTGGATGCATAGACTCTCTAAGAGTGCATGTGGGTAATTAAAAAATGAGTACCTGTGGCCAGTGGAAGGACACTGGCAACAGGAAGCAGTACTTAGTCCGTGCTCCACAGCACGGACTAACGCTCCAAAGCAACTTGTTTACCATTCTCTTTTACCTCGTGTACAGCAATATTGGACTTCTCATTTTTTTCTAACTAAATAAGACATTCCAAATCTTTACACATTGTCACTTTTCTCGTATTTAATTGCCTGCCATCATCCAGCCATAAAATGTTGCCCTTCACACCCTTTATTTCATTAGGATGTATCACGTTAAATTTTTTCAAATTATCATTCTATCTTTGTTCATACCTCTTTTGATAACTAGACACTTTCTTTTCTAGGTTTATCCTGTTTGCATCTGGGTGCCATGCTCTGTTCATCCTTGCAAGTGTCACTTTAGTAGATGCTATTCTGCCTTTAAGTAGGAAAAATTGTGTTTCGCCAGTGGCTGAATATGGAGTCTTTTTGTAACCCCACAACATGTTCTTGACAGCTCTCCTACAGTCCAAATCACTCTCCACTGCTAATTGCACACACTCCTTGAAGCCCAGATTGAAGCGTTCTAGGAGACCATTTTCTGTAATGTTTTATCCCTTCCTTTTCTAAGAATTGCAGGAATTCCTCCTCTACAAACTGCGGACCATTGTCAGACACAACCCACTCAGGGCACACATGTCTTCTGAAAATCTTTTCACAGAAATGTTTTATGCTGGAGTCTTGGCCTCTTTCAGACAAGCTACATCTGACCACTTGGAAAAGTAATCAATCAAAACCACAACAAGCATCTCATCCAGTCCTCTACAACTAAATTGACAACAAATATCAATTCCCACCCTTTGCCACGCTTTCTCCGGATATTTTACTGTCTCAATGGAAGTTTCATTGAAAACGTGGGATTTATCACTACACATGCAACCCAAAAATTGTGCACAAATCTCTCAATCTCCTTGTCCATGCCTGGCCACCAAAAATGTTCTAAAGCTGTCCTTTGCATGGCCAACATTCCTTTATGGCCCTCTTGCAACAACTCTAAAAGTCTGGCACATAGACCATGGGGCACTACCAACCTTCCATCTCACCTCAAAATTCCGTCCAGTTGTAATAATTTGGACCACACCATTTTATAGCCACTAAGTTTGAGTCTTCTACTATCTGACTGTGCTAGGGCTTGAGATAAACTTGGCATGAGTTGTTGCTAGGACTCATCAATCATTAGTGCCTGTCTTCACTCCTTCTCTAAAATGGCACCCCCAAGACTCAACTACACTCATCATACCCCAGTCATCATCATTCACACAAACCTCAACACGGAACGGCAACTAAGACAAACAATCTGCATTTACAGTTCACAAAATGAATAGTCCTTATTCTAGAATTTCAACACATCCAGAGGATGACTCATATCCAAGTACTTCAGTATACACTGTACTCTTGTGATTGATTTAAGTACTATCCAATATGGATTGGTGCCTTGGACAGTTGAGGCAGTAGAGACACTTGGGTGGCTATAGGCCTGAGTTATTGTTTGCACTGGCACTGCAGATCACATAGGAACTTTTAGCCTAATTACAGTTTTTGACTTGCAAGCACCGATATACGAGGGAGCTTTCAAGTCTAGTTTACTAATACTATGACAAATCACATAGGAACTCTTGACCTTGCTTCTCCAGTGGGCTTGTAATCAGTAACACTTAATTGGTGCCCCTCCAAACTTGTGATTGGTTTATGTTCTATCCAATATGTATTGGTACTTTGGGTAATTGAGCAAAAAAGGAACACTTGGCCTCACTGCTTCACTGGGCTTGAAATCAGTAGTACTTGATTGGTGCCTCTCTTCCAAACCAGTTCTGTGATTGGTTTATGTACTATCCAATATGGATTGTTGCCTCAAGTACTTGAGCAAAAATGAATGTTTGCCCTCACTGCTCCAGTGGGCTTGAAATCATTGGATCCCCTCCTCCCAACCAGTTTTTTGATTGGTTTATGTATTATCCTTGGTTTATGTGTTATCCAGTATGGATTGGTGCCTTGGATATTCGAGCAAATAACTTCATTGCTCCATTTGCCTTGAAATCGGCAGCACCATATTAATGCCTCTTTCATACTCTACTCTTGTGATTGATTTAAGTGCAATCAAATATGGATTGGTGCCTTTGACAGTAGAGCTTGTGAATTTTGTTCCTCTAATGGTCTTTAAATTGGTAGCACTGGATGGGTGTCCTTTTTAAAAGTAGATTTGCGATGGGCCCAACTACTATCCAATACTCCAATACCACTCGACGATGTATGCACGGTGATGATTGGTTACATTCCTGGTTAAATGGAGGAGAGTTAGACGTTTCAGTTCACAAAGCTTTTCACTATTCTGGTGCCGTGGGGTGCGGTGGCTGGTATTCTTTATGGGTGAGTCTCGACCGGGGCAAAGTCAAAGTTTAAGGCTGACCGCGATGGAGCCCGGCTCGGCTACAGGCAGCAGGAGGCCTCAGTCAAAAGTTTACCTTAGGACTTACTCGTTTTTCTGGAGATTTTCTTTAGGGGAACAAACCTGCAAGTCAGGGCTGTTCACGGTTGAGGCAAGCCGGCTAGAGTGGCCCCGGGGGGTCAGTCCCTCTATAGAGCTTTTTTCCAAAAGTTCTCCAAAGTTCTCCAATCTTCTGGATATTCTTCCAGATGTTCTTTTAAGGTTCATCCCAAGGTTCCAGAAGCTCTGAGATGCTCCTTGAGGGTGCGGACTACAACTCCCAGAATGCACCTGGCACAAACTCCTTTTTGGCCATTGTACAGTGGTCAGCTAGTTGGTTTCTTCAGGAGTTGGTGCAGGGGACACTGGTTAGCAGGTTTCCACCTGTAGAAAACAGGGAGTCCCTCCTTGAACCAGTTGAAACCAGGCAAAGTCCTTCTTGTGGTGAAGCCCAAGTGTGCAGCTGGTGCAGTCCTCCAGAGTGCAGTGTCCAGGTACAGGCCAGGGATCCAGCAGGGCAGTCCTTCTTCTTCTGTAGTTCTTCCTTGTTGGAATCTGATAGGGATCTGGTAGGGAACTGAGGTGTGGGTGCGGGTCTTCCAGTTTTATCCTTGCTCCTGGGTGAAAAACAGGGGGTCCTGGTTCTCCAATCAGGGGCAGGGTCCTTCCCCCTGTGATGACCACGTCCTGGGAAGTGTGGCAAAAATCAATCCCGGGGAACAACAGTCCTTAAAAATCCATCATGGCTGAAAGTGATTTTTGGAGGTTGCATCTGGCTGAGCCCACCCAATGGTGTGGCAAAAAATCCTAAACACACCTGTTGGAAAATGGGTTATTGGTAAGGGCAGGTAGGTACCTACACCTAGCAACAAGCCACTAACCTCCACTTAGGTCCAGTTAGGTCTCAGTAAATTAACCCCAGCTCAACCCTTGGTAGCTTGGCAACGAGCGTCAAGGCATAACTTAGGAGACAGTGTGTAAAGCATTCAAATATCACAAAACAGTAATTAAATCAAACACAGGAAACAGTATAAAAATCCAAAACCAATTTATAAAAATAGTTTATATTTTTATCTTTAAAATGACACCAAAACGAATACAATCGGATAAAGGGAACCGGAGATATGAATTTTTAAAGAATTATTATTTTTCTAGCGCTTAGAAACAAAAAGCGCCAATTGGGTCATCTGGTTGCACCTCGACCGGGGCAAAGTCAAACTTTCAGGCCGACCGCGATGGAGCCCTGCTCGGCTACAGGTCGCGGGAGGCCTCGGTTAAAAAGTTACCTTCTGACTTAGTCTTTATTTTGAAGATTTTCTAAAGCGGGACGAACCTGCCAGTCCTATCCGACCTCCTGGAGCCCTTCTCCGGATACGCGATGCTGGATTCCTCGGTGGAGATTTTTACCTTCGGACTTAGTCGTTTTTTCGAGGTGAAAATCCTTCGACCGGGGTAAACCTGGATCTTGATCCGACGTCCATGGAGCCCTTCTCGGATACGATGGCTGGGAGGTCCCGGTCAACTTTTTACCTTCGGACTTAGTCTCTTTTTCGGAGATTTTTCTTTACCGGGACGAACCACCAAATCAGGCCGGGTCGCGGTTGAGGCAAGCCGGCTAGAATTTCCGCGGCGGGTCGGTCCCTCTATGGAGCTTTTTTACAAAAATTCTCAAATCTTCTCCAAACTTCTGGGGCTTCACCCAGATGTTCTTTTAAGGTTCTTTTGGGGTCCACAGCTCACCCCAAGGGTCCAGAAGTTCTGAGATGGTCCTTGGGGGGTGCGGACTACCACTCCCAGAATGCACCTGGCGCAAACTCCTTTTTGGCCACTGGACAGTGGTTAGCTGGTCACTTTCTTCAGGAGTTGGTGCAGGGGACTCTGGATAGCAATTTTTCACCTGTAGCAAACAGGGAGTCCCTCCTTGAACCAGTTGAAGCCAGGCAAAGTCCTTCTTGTGGTGAAGCCCAAGTGTGCAGCTGGTGCAGTCCTTCTGAGTGCAGGTTCCAGGTGCAGGCCAGGGGCCCAGCAGGGCAGTCCTTCTTCTTCTGTTGTTCTTCCTTGTTGGATGTGGTAGGGAACTGAGGTGTGGGTGCAGGTCTGCCAGTTTTATCCTTGCTCCTGGGTGAAAAGCAGGGGGGTCCTGGTTCTCCAATCAGGGGCAGGGTCCTTCCCCTGTAATGACCACTTCCTGGGAAGTGTGGCAAAACTCCATCCCAGGAGGCAACATTCTCTAAAAATCCAACATGGCTGAATCTGATTTTTGGAGGTTACATCTGGCTGAGCCCACCCACTGGTGTGGCTAAAAATCAGAAACACACCCCTCTCCTGCCCTCTCCTAATCTAATCAAGGGGGCACCTAGTTGTCTGGGGTTGCAGGATGGGGGGGTGTTGCTGGTTGCTCCAAATGTCCTTCTCTGCCTTTGAAGACCAGTTTGGCAGCCCTCCCCCTTCCTGCCTCACCATCTGCTGAGGGGAGATTCTCTCCCACAAGCACATTCCTTTGTGTGAAGCCAGGCCACTTCACACCTCATCAAGGCAGCTTGGCTAAACTGCTGCAGGCTGGCCAATCAGAGCACAGCAGCAAAAAACAATGCAGGGCTGAAATTGGCAACTTTTTAGGTAAAGTCTAAAACTTTTTACCTGAACAAGTTATTTTAAATCCAACAACTGGAAGTTGTGGGATTTATTACAACAATTCATTTGATACCAAATTCTTGGTATGCAACATTTAAGGAGACTTTAAAATTTAAAATAAAGTCTCCCCATTCTAGCCTATGAAGGCCATTGACTACTATGAGGGAAAAACGAATTTGGCTGTTTTTACCTCACCAGGGCTTATAAAACTATTTTTATAAAGTCCCTGCTTATAGTTACATGGCACCCAGCCCTAGGGGCACATAGGGCACACCTTAGGGGTGACTTATATGTAAAAATAAGGTAGTTTAAGACTTTGGAACTACTTTTAATTCCAAAGCCAGGCCACTTCACACCTCATCAAGGCAGCCTGGCCAGGCTGCCAGAGGCTGGCCAATGAGAGCATAGCAGCAAAAACACTGCAGGGCTAAAGTTTTCAGGTAAAGTTTAAAACTCCTTACCTGAACAAGTTATATTAAATCCCACAACTTGAAGTTGTGGGATTTATTATAACAATTAATTTGATACCAAACTTATGGTAGCAGTTACTTAGGGGGACTTTTAAAATTAAAATAAAGTCTCCCCATTCTCGCATACGGGGGCCATTCACTACAATGAGGGAAAAACACATTTGGCTGTTTTATCTCACAGGGCTTATAAAACTATTTTATAAGATCCCTGCTTATAGTTACATGGCACCCAGCCCTGGGGGCACATAGGGCACCCCTTAGGGGTGACATAGGTAAAAATAAGGTAGTTTAAGGCTTTGGAACTATTTTAATTCCAAAGTCAAATTTGCATGTAACTTTAATTTAAAAGCAGCCAGCTGACATTGGGCACCTCAGCAGTGCGCCTATGGGTGCACTACCTATGCTAGGGTCCCTAAACCTACATGCCCTACCATATACTAGGGACTTATAGGTAGGTTGACTTAGCCAATTATAATTTGCCTAATTTGCATACTGATTTTACACAGAGCAAAGGCCCTGGGACTGGTTGGCAGTACCCAGGGCATCATCAGAGTCAGGAAAAAACCCAGCAAAAAGTAAAAATGGGGGCAAAAAGTTAGGGGGCCTCTGCAATCAGCCCTGTTTTCTCACACAAACCCCCCACCCACAGCCCACATGCCCAGGAGACTCAGCCCAACCCTGGAAGAGTCTTCTTGGCTTGTTAGGCGAGGAAGACAGTGAATAAAACTGGCTGTCCCTTTGCAGGGCCTATTCTGCCTTACATACTCCTGTCATGGTCACTCCCTCTGGGTAGTTAATCCATCCCAACAGTGAAAGGAACTATCTTAAACTGAAACTTCCCTCTAGGGGGTCTTCCTCCTCTCTCTTTGCCAGCTTGGGTAGTGAGGTGCCCACCTCTCCTATCACTAACTTTGCAAGGGCAACACCTAGCTGACCCAAAGAGGGCACCCACCACTTGAGCAACCCCACCACGACCAACAGGGTCAGGGGCCTACTTTGCTTTTGGCCCTGTGGCCTGCCTCCCAGGCCAAGTGCAGTGCTTCCAGGAAGACTAGCACCCAGCAGAGGCTAGTGACACCTGTCAGCACCCAGAACCACACCCTAAGCTCTCCACTGAAAGGTGGTTGAGCTCCTTTGGGAGCAACTGTGGGGTCCTGGCACACCTCTTGCTGTCTAGAGTGGGGGGCTACCACCTCCTGTGGCAGACACCCTCCTTCCACTCTACCTTCTGTTAGTGTAGGGGCAACACCCTGCATCTGGACAGCTGCCTGACTACTCAGGACTTCCTTGGGGTCAGGTGAGGCCTCACCAGTGCCAACTCTGGTCTCCCCCCCTACTGCGGCAGAAGGCCTTTGGCTCCCTGGAGCTCTTTTTAAGAGTCGCCAACCCTTCCTTTTCTTCTTTCCTTTTCTTGGGGACCCCTGTCTCCTAACTGTAGGGACTGACTCCCAGGACTTTGGGTTGGTGGGCGCCCTGGGTGACCGCCCCATCTGGGACCAGACTCACCTCTGGGAGGTCATTGCCCAAGATACAAACTAGGGGGAGGTCAGCACTGACTATCACCCTAAACCAGTCAAGGATACCCTCCCTTTCTAGGGGCACTATGGCTACAGGTTTGGAGGTGACCTCCCCTGTGGCTATCCTGACTTTCCTGGTCTCTCCTGGGACATTCATGTCTGGGGTCACTAACCGGTCACTCACTATAGTGTGACTGGCACAGGTGTCTCTCAGGCCAGTGGAAGGGATCCCATTCACCTGAATGGGGTGAAGGTGCCTACTCCCACCCTCAGGGATCACCAGCTTACCATCTGGTCCTGTCTCCCAGCCCAGTGCTAGGAGGACTTCATCATCTGAGGAGTCCTCCTCTATGGCTACACTGGACAGCCCAGTGCTAACCACCTTCTTTGGACAGGCTGCATCTCCTCTGAAGTGACCTGTCTGCTGACAGTCAAAGCAAGCCTTACTGTCCAAGAGTTTTTTTTTAACCCTCGGTCTCCTTGTGTCTGCTTGTCAGAGTGGGAGTGGGATTGACTCCCGTCCTTCTTAGGGTTCTGGGGTACAGAGGGAGTCTCTGTGGTGAGCTTACCACCTCCCTCCTTATGTTTTTGGGGACCTGACCCCCCCTTTTTAGAGTCTCCCCCCGGGACTTGACAACCACCCTGGTCCTCAACCACTCATCAGCTGCCTTCCCAGCTCTCTAGGGTTGGTCAGCTTAGAGTCCACTAAATGTTGGCGTAACCTTTCATGGATACAATTGGTCAAGATGTGCTCTCTCATGATCAGATTGTATAAACCGTCATAAGTATTTACTTTGTTACCATGAATCCAGCCTTCTAGTGCCTTAAGTGAGGTGTCTACAAAATAAAAACAAGACTGGGTATGGACCTGCTGGGTGTCCCTGAACTTCATCCTATACTGCTTTGGGGTCAGACCAAACTTTTTAGTTAAGCATCTCTTCATACTGGGGTATAAATCTGCCTCCTCCCCATGAAGGTTAGGAGCATTTCCCTCCCAGAATTGGGGACCAACTCCTAAAGAAGTGAACCCCTGTACTGAGGCTTAACTCTCCTCATCTGGAGGGCCCTTTCAAAGGCCCACAGCCACTTATCTATGTCATCCCCCTCTACATAGGCAGGAACCACCCCCTTGGGTAATCTGGGGCAAAAAAAAACACCAATGGACACCTCAGCTTTTCTGTGGAAAAAAAAAGGGAGCACACTGCCTCACACTCCAGCAAAAAGTTGGCCCCAATGCATCTTGGTAAATGCAGTCAGATTCTTTCACATTAACAAAAGTAATCAAAGTCTTTCACCTTAGTAGGTGCAGCAAGTGCTGTGTATCTCTGGACACGTGTTTCTGGGTTTCGCCCGTCATCAGCAGAGAGCAGCATATTTTGTGGGGTTGCTTGAAATGCCACCAAACGTCTTCTCAGGTTTATGTACCACTCTGGTGCGCAGGTGCCTCACCAAAGCTCGTCAACCCGTTAGCTCAAGGGAGCCGTCATTCGACACAGTGGAAAAAAAAGGGAGCACACTGCCTCACACTCCAGCAAAAAGTTGGCCCCAATGCATCTTGGTAAATGCAGTCAGATTCTTTCACATTAACAAAAGTAATCAAAGTCTTTCACCTTAGTAGGTGCAGCAAGTGCTGTGTATCTCTGGACACGTGTTTCTGGGTTTCGCCCGTCATCAGCAGAGAGCAGCATATTTTGTGGGGTTGCTTGAAATGCCACCAAACGTCTTCTCAGGTTTATGTACCACTCTGGTGCGCAGGTGCCTCACCAAGGCTCGTCAGCCCGTTAGCTCAAGGGAGCCGTCATTCGACACAGTGGAAAAAAAAGGGAGCACACTGCCTCACACTCCAGCAAAAAGTTGGCCCCAATGCATCTTGGTAAATGCAGTCAGATTCTTTCACATTAACAAAAGTAATCAAAGTCTTTCACCTTAGTAGGTGCAGCAAGTGCTGTGTATCTCTGGACACGTGTTTCTGGGTTTCGCCCGTCATCAGCAGAGAGCAGCATATTTTGTGGGGTTGCTTGAAATGCCACCAAACGTCTTCTCAGGTTTATGTACCACTCTGGTGCGCAGGTGCCTCACCAAGGCTCGTCAGCCCGTTAGCTCAAGGGAGCCGTCATTCGACACAGTGGAAAAAAAAGGGAGCACACTGCCTCACACTCCAGCAAAAAGTTGGCCCCAATGCATCTTGGTAAATGCAGTCAGATTCTTTCACATTAACAAAAGTAATCAAAGTCTTTCACCTTAGTAGGTGCAGCAAGTGCTGTGTATCTCTGGACACGTGTTTCTGGGTTTCGCCCGTCATCAGCAGAGAGCAGCATATTTTGTGGGGTTGCTTGAAATGCCACCAAACGTCTTCTCAGGTTTATGTACCACTCTGGTGCGCAGGTGCCTCACCAAGGCTCGTCAGCCCGTTAGCTCAAGGGAGCCGTCATTCGACACAGTGGAAAAAAAAGGGAGCACACTGCCTCACACTCCAGCAAAAAGTTGGCTCCAATGCATCTTGGTAAATGCAGTCAGATTCTTTCACATTAACAAAAGTAATCAAAGTCTTTCACCTTAGTAGGTGCAGCAAGTGCTGTGTATCTCTGGACACGTGTTTCTGGGTTTCGCCCGTCATCAGCAGAGAGCAGCATATTTTGTGGGGTTGCTTGAAATGCCACCAAACGTCTTCTCAGGTTTATGTACCACTCTGGTGCGCAGGTGCCTCACCAAGGCTCGTCAGCCCGTTAGCTCAAGGGAGCCGTCATTCGACACAGTGGAAAAAAAAGGGAGCACACTGCCTCACACTCCAGCAAAAAGTTGGCCCCAATGCATCTTGGTAAATGCAGTCAGATTCTTTCACATTAACAAAAGTAATCAAAGTCTTTCACCTTAGTAGGTGCAGCAAGTGCTGTGTATCTCTGGACACGTGTTTCTGGGTTTCGCCCGTCATCAGCAGAGAGCAGCATATTTTGTGGGGTTGCTTGAAATGCCACCAAACGTCTTCTCAGGTTTATGTACCACTCTGGTGCGCAGGTGCCTCACCAAGGCTCGTCAGCCCGTTAGCTCAAGGGAGCCGTCATTCGACACAGTGGAAAAAAAAGGGAGCACACTGCCTCACACTCCAGCATTTTGGTGGCATTTCAAGCAACCCCACAAAATATGCTGCTCTCTGCTGATGACGGGCGAAACCCAGAAACACGTGTCCAGAGATACACAGCACTTGCTGCACCTACTAAGGTGAAAGACTTTGATTACTTTTGTTAATGTGAAAGAATCTGACTGCATTTACCAAGATGCATTGGGGCCAACTTTTTGCTGGAGTGTGAGGCAGTGTGCTCCCTTTTTTTTCCACTGTGTCGAATGACGGCTCCCTTGAGCTAACGGGCTGACGAGCCTTGGTGAGGCACCTGCGCACCAGAGTGGTACATAAACCTGAGAAGACGTTTGGTGGCATTTCAAGCAACCCCACAAAATATGCTGCTCTCTGCTGATGACGGGCAAAACCCAGAAACACGTGTCCAGAGATACACAGCACTTGCTGCACCTACTAAGGTGAAAGACTTTGATTACTTTTGTTAATGTGAAAGAATCTGACTGCATTTACCAAGATGCATTGGGGCCAACTTTTTGCTGGAGTGTGAGGCAGTGTGCTCCCTTTTTTTTCCACTGTGTCGAATGACGGCTCCCTTGAGCTAACGGGCTGACGAGCCTTGGTGAGGCACCTGCGCACCAGAGTGGTACATAAACCTGAGAAGACGTTTGGTGGCATTTCAAGCAACCCCACAAAATATGCTGCTCTCTGCTGATGACGGGCGAAACCCAGAAACACGTGTCCAGAGATACACAGCACTTGCTGCACCTACTAAGGTGAAAGACTTTGATTACTTTTGTTAATGTGAAAGAATCTGACTGCATTTACCAAGATGCATTGGGGCCAACTTTTTGCTGGAGTGTGAGGCAGTGTGCTCCCTTTTTTTTCCACTGTGTCGAATGACGGCTCCCTTGAGCTAGCGGGCTGACGAGCCTTGGTGAGGCACCTGCGCACCAGAGTGGTACATAAACCTGAGAAGACGTTTGGTGGCATTTCAAGCAACCCCACAAAATATGCTGCTCTCTGCTGATGACGGGCGAAACCCAGAAACACGTGTCCAGAGATACACAGCACTTGCTGCACCTACTAAGGTGAAAGACTTTGATTACTTTTGTTAATGTGAAAGAATCTGACTGCATTTACCAAGATGCATTGGGGCCAACTTTTTGCTGGAGTGTGAGGCAGTGTGCTCCCTTTTTTTTCCACTGTGTCGAATGACGGCTCCCTTGAGCTAACGGGCTGACGAGCCTTGGTGAGGCACCTGCGCACCAGAGTGGTACATAAACCTGAGAAGACGTTTGGTGGCATTTCAAGCAACCCCACAAAATATGCTGCTCTCTGCTGATGACGGGCGAAACCCAGAAACACGTGTCCAGAGATACACAGCACTTGCTGCACCTACTAAGGTGAAAGACTTTGATTACTTTTGTTAATGTGAAAGAATCTGACTGCATTTACCAAGATGCATTGGGGCCAACTTTTTGCTGGAGTGTGAGGCAGTGTGCTCCCTTTTTTTTCCACTGTGTCGAATGACGGCTCCCTTGAGCTAGCGGGCTGACGAGCCTTGGTGAGGCACCTGCGCACCAGAGTGGTACATAAACCTGAGAAGACGTTTGGTGGCATTTCAAGCAACCCCACAAAATATGCTGCTCTCTGCTGATGACGGGCGAAACCCAGAAACACGTGTCCAGAGATACACAGCACTTGCTGCACCTACTAAGGTGAAAGACTTTGATTACTTTTGTTAATGTGAAAGAATCTGACTGCATTTACCAAGATGCATTGGGGCCAACTTTTTGCTAGAGTGTGAGGCAGTGTGCTCCCTTTTTTTTCCACTGTGTCGAATGACGGCTCCCTTGAGCTAACGGGCTGACGAGCCTTGGTGAGGCACCTGCGCACCAGAGTGGTACATAAACCTGAGAAGACGTTTGGTGGCATTTCAAGCAACCCCACAAAATATGCTGCTCTCTGCTGATGACGGGCGAAACCCAGAAACACGTGTCCAGAGATACACAGCACTTGCTGCACCTACTAAGGTGAAAGACTTTGATTACTTTTGTTAATGTGAAAGAATCTGACTGCATTTACCAAGATGCATTGGGGCCAACTTTTTGCTGGAGTGTGAGGCAGTGTGCTCCCTTTTTTTTCCACTGTGTCGAATGACGGCTCCCTTGAGCTAACGGGCTGACGAGCCTTGGTGAGGCACCTGCGCACCAGAGTGGTACATAAACCTGAGAAGACGTTTGGTGGCATTTCAAGCAACCCCACAAAATATGCTGCTCTCTGCTGATGACGGGCGAAACCCAGAAACACGTGTCCAGAGATACACAGCACTTGCTGCACCTACTAAGGTGAAAGACTTTGATTACTTTTGTTAATGTGAAAGAATCTGACTGCATTTACCAAGATGCATTGGGGCCAACTTTTTGCTGGAGTGTGAGGCAGTGTGCTCCCTTTTTTTTCCACTGTGTCGAATGACGGCTCCCTTGAGCTAACGGGCTGACGAGCCTTGGTGAGGCACCTGCGCACCAGAGTGGTACATAAACCTGAGAAGACGTTTGGTGGCATTTCAAGCAACCCCACAAAATATGCTGCTCTCTGCTGATGACGGGCGAAACCCAGAAACACGTGTCCAGAGATACACAGCACTTGCTGCACCTACTAAGGTGAAAGACTTTGATTACTTTTGTTAATGTGAAAGAATCTGACTGCATTTACCAAGATGCATTGGGGCCAACTTTTTGCTGGAGTGTGAGGCAGTGTGCTCCCTTTTTTTTCCACTGTGTCGAATGACGGCTCCCTTGAGCTAACGGGCTGACGAGCCTTGGTGAGGCACCTGCGCACCAGAGTGGTACATAAACCTGAGAAGACGTTTGGTGGCATTTCAAGCAACCCCACAAAATATGCTGCTCTCTGCTGATGACGGGCGAAACCCAGAAACACGTGTCCAGAGATACACAGCACTTGCTGCACCTACTAAGGTGAAAGACTTTGATTACTTTTGTTAATGTGAAAGAATCTGACTGCATTTACCAAGATGCATTGGGGCCAACTTTTTGCTGGAGTGTGAGGCAGTGTGCTCCCTTTTTTTTCCACTGTGTCGAATGACGGCTCCCTTGAGCTAACGGGCTGACGAGCCTTGGTGAGGCACCTGCGCACCAGAGTGGTACATAAACCTGAGAAGACGTTTGGTGGCATTTCAAGCAACCCCACAAAATATGCTGCTCTCTGCTGATGACGGGCGAAACCCAGAAACACGTGTCCAGAGATACACAGCACTTGCTGCACCTACTAAGGTGAAAGACTTTGATTACTTTTGTTAATGTGAAAGAATCTGACTGCATTTACCAAGATGCATTGGGGCCAACTTTTTGCTGGAGTGTGAGGCAGTGTGCTCCCTTTTTTTTCCACTGTGTCGAATGACGGCTCCCTTGAGCTAACGGGCTGACGAGCCTTGGTGAGGCACCTGCGCACCAGAGTGGTACATAAACCTGAGAAGACGTTTGGTGGCATTTCAAGCAACCCCACAAAATATGCTGCTCTCTGCTGATGACGGGCGAAACCCAGAAACACGTGTCCAGAGATACACAGCACTTGCTGCACCTACTAAGGTGAAAGACTTTGATTACTTTTGTTAATGTGAAAGAATCTGACTGCATTTACCAAGATGCATTGGGGCCAACTTTTTGCTGGAGTGTGAGGCAGTGTGCTCCCTTTTTTTTCCACTGTGTCGAATGACGGCTCCCTTGAGCTAACGGGCTGACGAGCCTTGGTGAGGCACCTGCGCACCAGAGTGGTACATAAACCTGAGAAGACGTTTGGTGGCATTTCAAGCAACCCCACAAAATATGCTGCTCTCTGCTGATGACGGGCGAAACCCAGAAACACGTGTCCAGAGATACACAGCACTTGCTGCACCTACTAAGGTGAAAGACTTTGATTACTTTTGTTAATGTGAAAGAATCTGACTGCATTTACCAAGATGCATTGGGGCCAACTTTTTGCTGGAGTGTGAGGCAGTGTGCTCCCTTTTTTTTCCACTGTGTCGAATGACGGCTCCCTTGAGCTAACGGGCTGACGAGCCTTGGTGAGGCACCTGCGCACCAGAGTGGTACATAAACCTGAGAAGACGTTTGGTGGCATTTCAAGCAACCCCACAAAATATGCTGCTCTCTGCTGATGACGGGCGAAACCCAGAAACACGTGTCCAGAGATACACAGCACTTGCTGCACCTACTAAGGTGAAAGACTTTGATTACTTTTGTTAATGTGAAAGAATCTGACTGCATTTACCAAGATGCATTGGGGCCAACTTTTTGCTGGAGTGTGAGGCAGTGTGCTCCCTTTTTTTTCCACTGTGTCGAATGACGGCTCCCTTGAGCTAACGGGCTGACGAGCCTTGGTGAGGCACCTGCGCACCAGAGTGGTACATAAACCTGAGAAGACGTTTGGTGGCATTTCAAGCAACCCCACAAAATATGCTGCTCTCTGCTGATGACGGGCGAAACCCAGAAACACGTGTCCAGAGATACACAGCACTTGCTGCACCTACTAAGGTGAAAGACTTTGATTACTTTTGTTAATGTGAAAGAATCTGACTGCATTTACCAAGATGCATTGGGGCCAACTTTTTGCTGGAGTGTGAGGCAGTGTGCTCCCTTTTTTTTTCCACTGTGTCGAATGACGGCTCCCTTGAGCTAACGGGCTGACGAGCCTTGGTGAGGCACCTGCGCACCAGAGTGGTACATAAACCTGAGAAGACGTTTGGTGGCATTTCAAGCAACCCCACAAAATATGCTGCTCTCTGCTGATGACGGGCGAAACCCAGAAACACGTGTCCAGAGATACACAGCACTTGCTGCACCTACTAAGGTGAAAGACTTTGATTTCTTTTGTTAATGTGAAAGAATCTGACTGCATTTACCAAGATGCATTGGGGCCAACTTTTTGCTGGAGTGTGAGGCAGTGTGCTCCCTTTTTTTTCCACTGTGTCGAATGACGGCTCCCTTGAGCTAACGGGCTGACGAGCCTTGGTGAGGCACCTGCGCACCAGAGTGGTACATAAACCTGAGAAGACGTTTGGTGGCATTTCAAGCAACCCCACAAAATATGCTGCTCTCTGCTGATGACGGGCGAAACCCAGAAACACGTGTCCAGAGATACACAGCACTTGCTGCACCTACTAAGGTGAAAGACTTTGATTACTTTTGTTAATGTGAAAGAATCTGACTGCATTTACCAAGATGCATTGGGGCCAACTTTTTGCTGGAGTGTGAGGCAGTGTGCTCCCTTTTTTTTCCACTGTGTCGAATGACGGCTCCCTTGAGCTAACGGGCTGACGAGCCTTGGTGAGGCACCTGCGCACCAGAGTGGTACATAAACCTGAGAAGACGTTTGGTGGCATTTCAAGCAACCCCACAAAATATGCTGCTCTCTGCTGATGACGGGCGAAACCCAGAAACACGTGTCCAGAGATACACAGCACTTGCTGCACCTACTAAGGTGAAAGACTTTGATTACTTTTGTTAATGTGAAAGAATCTGACTGCATTTACCAAGATGCATTGGGGCCAACTTTTTGCTGGAGTGTGAGGCAGTGTGCTCCCTTTTTTTTCCACTGTGTCGAATGACGGCTCCCTTGAGCTAACGGGCTGACGAGCCTTGGTGAGGCACCTGCGCACCAGAGTGGTACATAAACCTGAGAAGACGTTTGGTGGCATTTCAAGCAACCCCACAAAATATGCTGCTCTCTGCTGATGACGGGCGAAACCCAGAAACACGTGTCCAGAGATACACAGCACTTGCTGCACCTACTAAGGTGAAAGACTTTGATTACTTTTGTTAATGTGAAAGAATCTGACTGCATTTACCAAGATGCATTGGGGCCAACTTTTTGCTGGAGTGTGAGGCAGTGTGCTCCCTTTTTTTTCCACTGTGTCGAATGACGGCTCCCTTGAGCTAACGGGCTGACGAGCCTTGGTGAGGCACCTGCGCACCAGAGTGGTACATAAACCTGAGAAGACGTTTGGTGGCATTTCAAGCAACCCCACAAAATATGCTGCTCTCTGCTGATGACGGGCGAAACCCAGAAACACGTGTCCAGAGATACACAGCACTTGCTGCACCTACTAAGGTGAAAGACTTTGATTACTTTTGTTAATGTGAAAGAATCTGACTGCATTTACCAAGATGCATTGGGGCCAACTTTTTGCTGGAGTGTGAGGCAGTGTGCTCCCTTTTTTTTCCACTGTGTCGAATGACGGCTCCCTTGAGCTAATGGGCTGACGAGCCTTGGTGAGGCACCTGCGCACCAGAGTGGTACATAAACCTGAGAAGACGTTTGGTGGCATTTCAAGCAACCCCACAAAATATGCTGCTCTCTGCTGATGACGGGCGAAACCCAGAAACACGTGTCCAGAGATACACAGCACTTGCTGCACCTACTAAGGTGAAAGACTTTGATTACTTTTGTTAATGTGAAAGAATCTGACTGCATTTACCAAGATGCATTGGGGCCAACTTTTTGCTGGAGTGTGAGGCAGTGTGCTCCCTTTTTTTTCCACTGTGTCGAATGACGGCTCCCTTGAGCTAACGGGCTGACGAGCCTTGGTGAGGCACCTGCGCACCAGAGTGGTACATAAACCTGAGAAGACGTTTGGTGGCATTTCAAGCAACCCCACAAAATATGCTGCTCTCTGCTGATGACGGGCGAAACCCAGAAACACGTGTCCAGAGATACACAGCACTTGCTGCACCTACTAAGGTGAAAGACTTTGATTACTTTTGTTAATGTGAAAGAATCTGACTGCATTTACCAAGATGCATTGGGGCCAACTTTTTGCTGGAGTGTGAGGCAGTGTGCTCCCTTTTTTTTCCACTGTGTCGAATGACGGCTCCCTTGAGCTAACGGGCTGACGAGCCTTGGTGAGGCACCTGCGCACCAGAGTGGTACATAAACCTGAGAAGACGTTTGGTGGCATTTCAAGCAACCCCACAAAATATGCTGCTCTCTGCTGATGACGGGCGAAACCCAGAAACACGTGTCCAGAGATACACAGCACTTGCTGCACCTACTAAGGTGAAAGACTTTGATTACTTTTGTTAATGTGAAAGAATCTGACTGCATTTACCAAGATGCATTGGGGCCAACTTTTTGCTGGAGTGTGAGGCAGTGTGCTCCCTTTTTTTTCCACTGTGTCGAATGACGGCTCCCTTGAGCTAACGGGCTGACGAGCCTTGGTGAGGCACCTGCGCACCAGAGTGGTACATAAACCTGAGAAGACGTTTGGTGGCATTTCAAGCAACCCCACAAAATATGCTGCTCTCTGCTGATGACGGGCGAAACCCAGAAACACGTGTCCAGAGATACACAGCACTTGCTGCACCTACTAAGGTGAAAGACTTTGATTACTTTTGTTAATGTGAAAGAATCTGACTGCATTTACCAAGATGCATTGGGGCCAACTTTTTGCTGGAGTGTGAGGCAGTGTGCTCCCTTTTTTTTCCACTGTGTCGAATGACGGCTCCCTTGAGCTAACGGGCTGACGAGCCTTGGTGAGGCACCTGCGCACCAGAGTGGTACATAAACCTGAGAAGACGTTTGGTGGCATTTCAAGCAACCCCACAAAATATGCTGCTCTCTGCTGATGACGGGCGAAACCCAGAAACACGTGTCCAGAGATACACAGCACTTGCTGCACCTACTAAGGTGAAAGACTTTGATTACTTTTGTTAATGTGAAAGAATCTGACTGCATTTACCAAGATGCATTGGGGCCAACTTTTTGCTGGAGTGTGAGGCAGTGTGCTCCCTTTTTTTTCCACTGTGTCGAATGACGGCTCCCTTGAGCTAACGGGCTGACGAGCCTTGGTGAGGCACCTGCGCACCAGAGTGGTACATAAACCTGAGAAGACGTTTGGTGGCATTTCAAGCAACCCCACAAAATATGCTGCTCTCTGCTGATGACGGGCGAAACCCAGAAACACGTGTCCAGAGATACACAGCACTTGCTGCACCTACTAAGGTGAAAGACTTTGATTACTTTTGTTAATGTGAAAGAATCTGACTGCATTTACCAAGATGCATTGGGGCCAACTTTTTGCTGGAGTGTGAGGCAGTGTGCTCCCTTTTTTTTCCACTGTGTCGAATGACGGCTCCCTTGAGCTAACGGGCTGACGAGCCTTGGTGAGGCACCTGCGCACCAGAGTGGTACATAAACCTGAGAAGACGTTTGGTGGCATTTCAAGCAACCCCACAAAATATGCTGCTCTCTGCTGATGACGGGCGAAACCCAGAAACACGTGTCCAGAGATACACAGCACTTGCTGCACCTACTAAGGTGAAAGACTTTGATTACTTTTGTTAATGTGAAAGAATCTGACTGCATTTACCAAGATGCATTGGGGCCAACTTTTTGCTGGAGTGTGAGGCAGTGTGCTCCCTTTTTTTTCCACTGTGTCGAATGACGGCTCCCTTGAGCTAACGGGCTGACGAGCCTTGGTGAGGCACCTGCGCACCAGAGTGGTACATAAACCTGAGAAGACGTTTGGTGGCATTTCAAGCAACCCCACAAAATATGCTGCTCTCTGCTGATGACGGGCGAAACCCAGAAACACGTGTCCAGAGATACACAGCACTTGCTGCACCTACTAAGGTGAAAGACTTTGATTACTTTTGTTAATGTGAAAGAATCTGACTGCATTTACCAAGATGCATTGGGGCCAACTTTTTGCTGGAGTGTGAGGCAGTGTGCTCCCTTTTTTTTCCACTGTGTCGAATGACGGCTCCCTTGAGCTAATGGGCTGACGAGCCTTGGTGAGGCACCTGCGCACCAGAGTGGTACATAAACCTGAGAAGACGTTTGGTGGCATTTCAAGCAACCCCACAAAATATGCTGCTCTCTGCTGATGACGGGCGAAACCCAGAAACACGTGTCCAGAGATACACAGCACTTGCTGCACCTACTAAGGTGAAAGACTTTGATTACTTTTGTTAATGTGAAAGAATCTGACTGCATTTACCAAGATGCATTGGGGCCAACTTTTTGCTGGAGTGTGAGGCAGTGTGCTCCCTTTTTTTTCCACTGTGTCGAATGACGGCTCCCTTGAGCTAACGGGCTGACGAGCCTTGGTGAGGCACCTGCGCACCAGAGTGGTACATAAACCTGAGAAGACGTTTGGTGGCATTTCAAGCAACCCCACAAAATATGCTGCTCTCTGCTGATGACGGGCGAAACCCAGAAACACGTGTCCAGAGATACACAGCACTTGCTGCACCTACTAAGGTGAAAGACTTTGATTACTTTTGTTAATGTGAAAGAATCTGACTGCATTTACCAAGATGCATTGGGGCCAACTTTTTGCTGGAGTGTGAGGCAGTGTGCTCCCTTTTTTTTCCACTGTGTCGAATGACGGCTCCCTTGAGCTAACGGGCTGACGAGCCTTGGTGAGGCACCTGCGCACCAGAGTGGTACATAAACCTGAGAAGACGTTTGGTGGCATTTCAAGCAACCCCACAAAATATGCTGCTCTCTGCTGATGACGGGCGAAACCCAGAAACACGTGTCCAGAGATACACAGCACTTGCTGCACCTACTAAGGTGAAAGACTTTGATTACTTTTGTTAATGTGAAAGAATCTGACTGCATTTACCAAGATGCATTGGGGCCAACTTTTTGCTGGAGTGTGAGGCAGTGTGCTCCCTTTTTTTTCCACTGTGTCGAATGACGGCTCCCTTGAGCTAACGGGCTGACGAGCCTTGGTGAGGCACCTGCGCACCAGAGTGGTACATAAACCTGAGAAGACGTTTGGTGGCATTTCAAGCAACCCCACAAAATATGCTGCTCTCTGCTGATGACGGGCGAAACCCAGAAACACGTGTCCAGAGATACACAGCACTTGCTGCACCTACTAAGGTGAAAGACTTTGATTACTTTTGTTAATGTGAAAGAATCTGACTGCATTTACCAAGATGCATTGGGGCCAACTTTTTGCTGGAGTGTGAGGCAGTGTGCTCCCTTTTTTTTCCACTGTGTCGAATGACGGCTCCCTTGAGCTAACGGGCTGACGAGCCTTGGTGAGGCACCTGCGCACCAGAGTGGTACATAAACCTGAGAAGACGTTTGGTGGCATTTCAAGCAACCCCACAAAATATGCTGCTCTCTGCTGATGACGGGCGAAACCCAGAAACACGTGTCCAGAGATACACAGCACTTGCTGCACCTACTAAGGTGAAAGACTTTGATTACTTTTGTTAATGTGAAAGAATCTGACTGCATTTACCAAGATGCATTGGGGCCAACTTTTTGCTGGAGTGTGAGGCAGTGTGCTCCCTTTTTTTTCCACTGTGTCGAATGACGGCTCCCTTGAGCTAACGGGCTGACGAGCCTTGGTGAGGCACCTGCGCACCAGAGTGGTACATAAACCTGAGAAGACGTTTGGTGGCATTTCAAGCAACCCCACAAAATATGCTACTCTCTGCTGATGACGGGCGAAACCCAGAAACACGTGTCCAGAGATACACAGCACTTGCTGCACCTACTAAGGTGAAAGACTTTGATTACTTTTGTTAATGTGAAAGAATCTGACTGCATTTACCAAGATGCATTGGGGCCAACTTTTTGCTGGAGTGTGAGGCAGTGTGCTCCCTTTTTTTTCCACTGTGTCGAATGACGGCTCCCTTGAGCTAACGGGCTGACGAGCCTTGGTGAGGCACCTGCGCACCAGAGTGGTACATAAACCTGAGAAGACGTTTGGTGGCATTTCAAGCAACCCCACAAAATATGCTGCTCTCTGCTGATGATGGGCGAAACCCAGAAACACGTGTCCAGAGATACACAGCACTTGCTGCACCTACTAAGGTGAAAGACTTTGATTACTTTTGTTAATGTGAAAGAATCTGACTGCATTTACCAAGATGCATTGGGGCCAACTTTTTGCTGGAGTGTGAGGCAGTGTGCTCCCTTTTTTTTCCACTGTGTCGAATGACGGCTCCCTTGAGCTAACGGGCTGACGAGCCTTGGTGAGGCACCTGCGCACCAGAGTGGTACATAAACCTGAGAAGACGTTTGGTGGCATTTCAAGCAACCCCACAAAATATGCTGCTCTCTGCTGATGACGGGCGAAACCCAGAAACACGTGTCCAGAGATACACAGCACTTGCTGCACCTACTAAGGTGAAAGACTTTGATTACTTTTGTTAATGTGAAAGAATCTGACTGCATTTACCAAGATGCATTGGGGCCAACTTTTTGCTGGAGTGTGAGGCAGTGTGCTCCCTTTTTTTTCCACTGTGTCGAATGACGGCTCCCTTGAGCTAACGGGCTGACGAGCCTTGGTGAGGCACCTGCGCACCAGAGTGGTACATAAACCTGAGAAGACGTTTGGTGGCATTTCAAGCAACCCCACAAAATATGCTGCTCTCTGCTGATGACGGGCGAAACCCAGAAACACGTGTCCAGAGATACACAGCACTTGCTGCACCTACTAAGGTGAAAGACTTTGATTACTTTTGTTAATGTGAAAGAATCTGACTGCATTTACCAAGATGCATTGGGGCCAACTTTTTGCTGGAGTGTGAGGCAGTGTGCTCCCTTTTTTTTCCACTGTGTCGAATGACGGCTCCCTTGAGCTAACGGGCTGACGAGCCTTGGTGAGGCACCTGCGCACCAGAGTGGTACATAAACCTGAGAAGACGTTTGGTGGCATTTCAAGCAACCCCACAAAATATGCTGCTCTCTGCTGATGACGGGCGAAACCCAGAAACACGTGTCCAGAGATACACAGCACTTGCTGCACCTACTAAGGTGAAAGACTTTGATTACTTTTGTTAATGTGAAAGAATCTGACTGCATTTACCAAGATGCATTGGGGCCAACTTTTTGCTGGAGTGTGAGGCAGTGTGCTTCCCTTTTTTTTCCACCTCAGCTTTTCTGTCGCTGCCACCATCTCTTTTCTTTTCCCTTGCCACTTTTTCTCTTCTAGGGCCAGCTCTCTGCCCCCAAAGCTATAAATGCTAGCTGGGCCTCCAGCTCTCTTTCCCTGAGGGACAGGTTCTCTCCTCCTGAAAGGACCTCCTTCCCACCAACTAGCTTTGGGTATGACCCTAGTGACTGTGTGCAGTAAGGACCGGTCTTCCTCCTCCTCACCTAGGCTCAGATGCCCTCCCTCCCCTGAGTGGTTGGAGCTAGCATCCTCCCCTGCTTCTTCCTCCTCTGGAGCTTCCTCTGGGCTTACTTCTTGAGCCTTAGCCCATGCTGTCAGGGATTTAATCAGGACATGCTTCCTGAGGTCAGTGGTTGCAGGCAACCCCCTCGCAGTGCACAACCCCCTAAGCTGGACTACTGTCAGTGTGGGTAGGCTAGCCAGATCAAGCTCCATGGTTCCCTAGTTTTGTGTCAACAAAACCTTTTTGCAACAACTGGAAACAAGAATTTAGAAAAAGCAAAAAAATTCAATATTTGAAATTAATCCAAAGTAAAAATTAAAAACAATTTTTGCACTAGGACAATTTATAGGATTTTAAATTTCCTTTACTTAAAACTGTAACGTGATACTGAACACAAGTACAGGATCCCACCACTGCGCACCAAACATTTTGGAAAATGGGTTATTGGTAAGCGCAGGTAAGTACCTACACTTAGCAATAGGCCACTAACCTCCACTTAGGTCCAGTTAGATCTCAGTAAATTAAACCTAGCTCAACCCTTGGTAGCTTGGCAACGAGTGACAAGGCTTGATTTAGGAGACAAAGTGTAAAGCATTCAAATATCACAAAACAGTAATTACAAAAAACACAGAAAACAGTTTAAAAATCCAAAATCAATCCATAAAAATAGGACATATTTTTAGCTTTAAAATGACACCAAAATGAATAGAATCGGATAAGAGGAACCGGAGATATGAATTTTTAAAGAATTAATGCTTTCTAGCGCATGGAAACAAAAAGCGCCAATCTCGTCATCTGGTTGCACCTCGACCGGGGCAATGTCAAAGTTTAAGGACGACCGTGATGGAGCCTGGCTCAGCTACAGCCCGCGGGAGGCCTCAGTCAAAAGTTTACCTTAGGACTTAGTCATTTTTCTTGAGATTTTCTTCAGCGGGACGAACCTGCAAGTCAGGCCTGGTCGCGGTTGAGCAAGCCAGCTAGAGTTGCCCCGGCGGGTCGGTCCCTCTATGGAGCTTTTTTCCAAAAGTTCTCCAAAGTTCTCCAAACTTCTGGATCTTCTTCCAGATGTTCCTTTAAGGTTCTTTTGAGGTCCACAGTTCACTACAAGGTTCCAGAAGCTCTGAGATGCTCCTTGAGGTTGCAGACTAAAACTCCCAGAATGCACCTGGCGCAAACTCCTTTTTGGTCAGCTGGTTGGTTTCTTCAGGAGTTGGTGTAGTGGACTCTAGTTAGCAAGTTTTCACCTGTAGAAAACAGGGAGTCCCTCCTTAAACCAGTTGAAGCCAGGCAAAGTCCTTCTTGTGGTGAAGCCCAAGTGTGCAGCTGGTGCAGTCCTCCAGAGTGCAGTGCCCAGGTGCAGGCTGTAGTTCTTCCTTGTTGGAATCTGAGAGGGATCTGGTAGGGAACTGAGGTGTGGGTGCAGGTCTGCCAGTTTTATCCTTGCTCCTGGGTGAAAAGCAGGGGGGTCCTGGTTCTCCAATCATGGGCAGGGTCCTTCCCACTGTGATGACCACTTCCTGGGAAGTGTGGCAAAAATCAATCCTAGGGAGCAACATTCCTCTAAAGTCCATCATGGCTGAAAGTGATTTTTGGAGGTTACATCTGGGTGAGCCCACCCACTGGTGTGGCTAAAAATCCTAAAAACACCCCTCTCCTGCCCTCTCCTAATCTAATCAAGGGGCACCTAATTGTCCGGGTTTGCAGGATGTGAGGGTGTTACTGGGTTGCTCCAAATGTCCTTCCCTGCCTTTGAAGTCCAGTTTGGCAGCCCTCCCCCTTCCTGCTTCCCCATCTGCTGAGGGAAGATCTCCTCCCCAAGGAACATCTCTTTGTGTTGAGCCAGGCCACTTCACACCTCATCAAGCAAAAACACTGCAGGGCTGAAGTTGGCAACTTTTCAGGTAAAGTTTAAAACTCCTTACCTGAACATGTTATATTAAATCCCATAACTAGAAGTTGTGGGATTTATTATAACCATTAATTTCATACTAAACTTGTGGTATCTGTTACATAAGGGACTTTTAAAATTAAAATAAAGTCTCCCCATTCTAGCCTATGGAGGCCATTCACTACAATGAGGCAAAATCGAATGTGGCTGTTTTACCTCACAGGGCTTATAAAACTATTTTTATAAGGTCCCTGCTTATAGTTACATGGCACCCAGCCCTAGGGGCACATAGGGCACACCTTAGGGGTGACATATGTAAAAATAAGGTAGTTTAAGGACCTGGAATTATTTTAATTCCAAAGTCGAATTTGCATGCAACTTTAATTTAAAAGCAGCCATCAAGGCAGGCCTGCCTTTAAAATGACACTGGGCACCTCAGCAGTGCATCTATGGGTGCACTCCCTATGCTAGGGTCCCTAAACCTACATGCCCTACCATATACTAGGGACTTATAGGTAGGTTGACTTAGCCAATTATAAGTAGCCTAATTTGCATACTGATTTTACACAGAGCACAGGACCTGGGACTGGTTAGCAGTACCCAGGGCATCATCAGAGTCAGGAAAACACCAGCAAAAAGTGTAAAATGGGGGCAAAAAGTTAGGGGACCTCTGCTATCAGCCCTGTGTTCTCACACTGAGGTATTAACATGTTTATGTCCCTGGATGTAGTAGTGAAATCTTGTGTATCTGGAATTTTTGGTTCTTCTTATAGGGGTGATACTCTTTGATATTATGGTGGAATGCTATATAAAGAAATAATTTATGGTCCTTCTATGTGCTTGTGCTCAGATCCCACTGAGAAGTGAGATGATCTTTCAGGACCAATGACTTGAGGGAACATGGGGAACCTGTTCATATGTGAAATGCTTATGGATAAAACAAGTGCGTTTTTTTTTACTGTTTATGATATACATTTTTTGGTATGATTTCTCTAGAATATATTTTTGTCAATCCCTATATAGGATGGTTACACAATTTGCATTCAGTTTGTGATAAAAAATCGTTATGCTTATTAGATTAACTTATATTGAAGGGATATGATTGTGAAACATGTTGTTTAATACTCAATTAGTTCTTGCATTCTTTATGGGAAGATTTGTAATTAATTTGGGACAAAGTATATTCTGATGCTTTATGTGTGAGAAAAGTGGGCTTGCTTTTATCTAAAACTTTGAGTTTAATAAATAGGTTTTCTCTTTTTCTCTTTCTTTTTTGTTTAATGAGTCATTATGTATCATGTATGTATTCTCTTAGGGTTAATGTTTGACTTGATTTCATTGTACTGTTTTAAAGGATGAAACGTGTTGACTCGGCTGTATTTTGTTTCACCAATTTAGCTGATTTTGATACTGAAGTATGGCTCCTGTTTAATGATGTTTAAAAGAAGAAGAACTTTTTCTTCCTCTTGGATACACATCTTCCTGTGGATATGTTGAACTTCTATAACAAAGACAATTCATTTTGTGAACTGTTGAACTGTGGCATTTCATTTTTTTGTTAGTCTTATTCATGGTAAGTGACTCTTGAACAGTGGAGCCACAGGAAGGTTGAACGCTAAGTTATTTATATATAAACACTAGCACCTGTGCAATCCCTTATGGTGTACACTGTTCTGAGTTGGAGATACACTTTCAGCCTGCATTTTGTACCTGAAATATAATTGAAATTGAAATTATACACCTGTAAATCATACATTGATCTTAAAATACTGCACATCCCACAAACGTGCCAATGCCTCCTCCTCGATCACAGAATATATACTTTTAGCCCCCACAAGCATAGTGATGAGAATGCAACCACTCTCTCTTGGTTGTTTTCTTCTGCATTAATACAGCCACAAGACCATTTGTATTAGCATCCACCACTATTATGGTATTGTCCAGGGAGTCAAATTGTTTCAGGAAAACAGCTTTGACAATGGACTGTTTGATGGTTTCAAATGCTGACTGACATTCCATTTGTATTGCACTCCTTTTTTCATCAGGAGGTACAACCCATGCACCTTGTCTGCATATTGTTCCACAAATTTAGATTAGTACTCAGCTAGGCCAAGAAAAGAACATAGCTGATCTTTGTTGGCAGGTGGAGGGGATTTTCAATGGCCTCCACTGCTTTTAATGTTGATTTTATTACGTTCCTTAACAGTGTGTGTCCTAGATACCCCACCTCAGATATTCCAAATGTACATTTTTCAATGTTGTCTGTCAATTCCGCACATTCTAATTTTTGAGACACCACATTCAGAATGCAATCATATTGTTCCATGTCAGAACCTCACACCAAAATATCATATTGAAAAAATAATATGTGCCTTTTAAAGCACAGTTCATAACTCTTTGAAAACTACTGAAGCAGATGCCAACCCGAGTGGCATCTGCACAAATTCGAAAGCTCCTTAGGGGGTTATGAAGAACACAAGGTGCGTCAATTCGGGATAAAACCGTATTTGGTGGTATGCACTTGAAAGATCAAGGGATGAAAAAAACCTGGCATCTCTTATGCTCATGAGCATTTCATTAATGTGTGAAAGAGGATATCAGTCTATCCAGATTCTCTCATTAAGGTCCCTTAAATCCGCATTCATTCCCTAATGGGTTTACGGGCAAAAAGAATTGGACCGAGCCTCTCATGATTGAATAGCCTCAATCACACCAGCCTTGCACAGTTGATTAAGTTCCTCCTTCAATTGTTCACGTAAAGCCAAAGGAACATTTCCCACCTTTTGCACTTTAGGGCAACAACCTGTTTTAAGTATAAGGTGGTGCTCAATCTTTTTCAAGAATCCTAACCATTCAGCAAATAACTTAGGATATTTGCTTCTTCACTTCAACCTATCAGATTCCCACATGAGCAGGACCTGATCAGGATGATTAGGGTTCAATATTATGCCCAAGGCCTTTTGTTCCTTCCATCGCAATAATACTTTTTACTTTTCTACCACATACACCTTTCCTACTGCTGACCTGTTCCTATGTTTTATCCACCCTTGAGAATATCCTACAGTGGGTACCTCACTCCACAATAACCCTCAGGCTCTATGTCACAAGAATTTAAATTACAGCTTCCCAATCTTCCCCAGATGGTTTTGTCTATTACATTATACAGCGAACACAATTCGGCCCATAAAGAAATATCATCAATATTAATAAATATGATACACTTCGGAGGATGCTACGCCTCTTTTAATTCACCCCAATGCCCCCTGGTTTTCCCATTACATTTTCATTCACAACCAATACTTCCATTTCATCATCCCAAGTGAAATCCTCATGATACTCCTTAGGAACTTCCATCCCTGCATCAACATCCTTTCTGCTTCCATTCCGCCCTTTAAACATACAAGCCCTGGAAAAATGCTCTACTTTATTTCATTCTAAACACCTTGCTTTAGCAGCAGAACACGTATCATACTCAGCTGTATGCTTTGCACTCCCATATCTGTAGCATACATATTTTTCCTTTGCAAACAGTGTTTTGAGAAATCACTTGTACACATGTATATTATTAGCATAATTTTTATTTTCTCTTTGTTGGACTTCATTGAGTCATTTTACAAATCTAAAAGTATTTTCCATGTGGCATGCTATGCTAATGGTTTTGTTTACCGAAGGATCTTTTATTTCCAATTATCCCTCTTGGGTTCTTAAATTGTTAGTTCTATTAATGAATTGGCCCCCAATGATTTCTTCACGCAAATCCTTAAATTTGCATTTCACAGCTAAGGTTCTGAGTACTAAAACATACTGCTCAATACTTTCCCCAGGTAATTGAGCATGAAAAAACATTTGCGTCTCTCTACTACTATGCTCACTTACATGTCAAAATTCTCTTCCAGAGCTCTCATGACATCTTACTATTCATCTTCAGGCACCTCACCCGAATCTGACTCTTTATCTCCGTTACCATCACGGGTCACTGGGATTGGTAATGTTTTAAACACCCTACTCCCTTCAACCCCCAAATTATGCTTTAAAATAACTATCTTGCACTTGGCGGCAAACGCAATCTCTCTCCAATCCTTCCAGGCCACGATTGGAAGAGCTTGTCTCTTCAAAAAGTTAGGGTGTGCCACAACAGACGATACATTCATGACACAATATTCATAAAAATAACAAATCAAAATAAATAAAGTGGTCATCGTTTTTGGGAAAAATGAAAATAATGCATTAAAACAAATCAAGTAGTCACCATTGACCCAGGCAGTTCAATGCATGTGCTGATTTACTTACTATCGAAATAGTGCCATCTTCATTGATGGATATACACCAGAGAAAAAAAAAACGATAGTCCTACTACTGTGTTTATGTAACCAAGTTGTAGTCCTACCTCTGTATTTATGCAGTGAATAACAAACAGCATCCCAGGTTGCAAGGCTTCCCCTATCACAGACCTGTTTTTTATACCCATGAAGGTTCTCTACAACCACAGTCCTGTTTTTATTTCATGCAGGCTTTGTTATGAGGCTTATGGAATGCTGGGTGTGTCAGACAAGGATCACCCACACATGTGTATGCTGCCACCTTACTATCTTTCCTTTTCCTGCAATGCCAGGTTCAGCTCTCTCTTAATTAGCGCTGTCTGCTTTCTGCGTATTAGCAGCAATAACACAAGCGCTGACTAAGTAATGGTGTCACACATAGTTAGACCTGGCATCCTTGGCATAGTCTCCCTGCCTTTTTTGCCTGTGCTTCCTATGTTTTAACTGTGTGCTGGACTCTCTTTCTGCTGTTTGTAGTACTCTGGGCACTTTACCACTGCTGACCAGTGCTAAAATGCAAGTGTCCCCTGTGTAAATTGTATATGTAATTGGCTTTTCCATGATTGGCATATTTCATTTACTAGTAAGTCCCTAGTAAAGCGCACTAGAGGTACCCAAGGCCTTCAAATCAAATGCTATTAGTGGGCCTGCAGCACTGATTGTGCCACCTGCTTGAGTAACCCTCTAAACATGGCTCAGATCTGCCACTACAGTGTCTATGTGTGCAGTTTTGAACTGCCAAATCAACTTGGCAAGTGTATCCACTTGCCAGGCTGAACACTTCCCTCTTTATGCATGTAAGGCACCCATAAGGTAGGCCCTAAGTAGCCCCATGGGCAGAGTGCAGTGTATGTTAAAGGTGGGACATGTATTGATGTGTTTTATATGTCATAACAGTGAAATACTGCCAAATTCGGTTTTCACTGTTGCAAGGCCTATCTCTCTCATAGGTTAACATGGGGGCCACCTTCAAATATATTTTAAGTGCAATTTCCCTTTGGAAGGTGATAGAAATGCGGAGTTTGGTGTCTCTGAATTCACAATTTAAATATACATCTTTTGGTAAAGTTCAGTTTTGAACTTGTCAGTTTGAAAATGCCACTTTTAGAAAGTGGGCATTTAATTGCTCAAACAATTCTGTGACTCTGCCTGCTTGTGTATTCCCTGTCTGGGTCAGACTGGCAGTTGGTCTGTTTGTGAAACCCCTCTAGACAGTGAAACTAAAGGGAGCTAGGGTGTGGCCTGCATATCCTGATGAGCCATCTGAACTAGCGTTGATGGAGGAATGGTCACTTACACAATGCAGTCTCCAACTACCTGGTGTGAGTCTGGGGCCAGGCCTGGGCAAGGCAGGAGCTTCCTGAAATAGAATGAGAGAAAGAGAAGAGAGCCTAGTTAAAAAAGGGCCGTGAAGGGAGTGGGAGCAGAACAGTAGGTGGTGGCCACCACAGGACAAACCCCAGTACAAAGCACACATGAGTGAATGACCCGTGGTGAAAGGTCCTTTGACCCTCTATCAAAAACCTGCCTGGAAGCACCAATCACACATTATCATTCATTATTTGAATAGGATTGCAGGTGCATTTAGGGTAAACTCTCAGCATCTTCTGTTAATTGCCTTACATTTAATAAGCACCAGAAGATCACTAGAAGCAAATTGACAGTTTGGGGTTATTTTTATAGCAATGTGATGGCAAATATGTTAGTTTTAACTATTTTGAATTGGTTCTAGAAAATGTCATCATTAGAGCACGCTAGTAAAAAAGATATTGTCAATTTTCTGGGCATTTCTTGTATATTTTCTGATACCAATATGTTGTGCTCTCAGTGGGAGGTAGATCTTGTCATATGTGTAGATATATAAATGAAATCCCTTCTGTGTGGAACCTGGGAGTCTTGCTTACAACCCAGCTCATTGGTAAACTAAAGCCTCTCTTTGTTTGGTCACCCTCATTTTCTGTGGAATGATGCTGCTGTTTTTTTTACTTGGTGCACTAGAATGCTGCTAAACAGGCTCCAGTGCATGTGTTCAGTCCCTCTAACCCTAATTGACACATTGAACTTACCTATGAGGCTATAGTAGATGGCACCCATAGCATGGAAAGTTGGAATGTTAAATGTCACCTACGTTACCTATGTAGCACAGCATCACTGTACCATTCACCAGTGTGATCAGCAAAACATGACCCGTAGTCTACCACTGTACACTGGATGCTGCTCTTTTAGTTTTAGAACTGTACCCAACCTGCCAAAATAAACCATTGTTGACAGGAGCATTTCCCTTATAAATATTACTAAGTCATTCCAGTGTTGGTCCTGCAGCCACCAATGCAAGGTTCATGGTATTTAAAAGTAGGACAGGTCGAAAATTAGAAATTAACTTGTCTTTACAATGGCTGCCCCCTAAGGCTATTTTAACTGTAGAAAGGCTCACTGACCCACAAAGAAATTATGGTAAGCAATATTAAATATTAATTCTGCTATCTCGGTACCAGCTAGAAAAATATTTAAAGGACTGTTATTAATATTTATTAATAGCCCAACTCAATGGTAAAGATGAACCTTTAATAAATGTTAGGAAAAGGAACTATTTACAAGTTAGATTTTCCTTGACTGAAGCGCGTGCAGGCTAATTTACATTAGCCTTCAACTGTCCCCCGTCCAGTGAATAGCCCTGATGCAGTGAGAAAACCACTCACAGAGTACAGATAATGGCCTTGGGGTGTGGAGTTGTTTTATTCAATGGGCACAAAGATCAATTGAGCCAGCCACAAAACACTAATTCACTTCAAAGGGGCCTTCTTTCTCACACACAAATTTAGCTCACTCCTGACCAGGCTCTCTCTTTTGTCCTATAGTCAGATAGGCACGAAACCCAATGTGGGGTGAGCTGCCCCTTGAACTGGTTCAGAGTGACCAAGGAGGAGAAGACTGCTCATTACCCTGGTCATACCTCCAAGTGGGCACACAGGCTTTGCACAGGAGGAGAAGGATTGCTCCATCTTGAACTTAGTAAGTGAGAGGTACTGTGGCATTTTTTTGCAGTAGCGCCTACAAGAACTGCTTCAGAACTAGGTAATTTTAACCCTGAAGCCATTTACTCAGGAATCACCACAGCTGACATTCAGCAGCGGTAAACCATTGGCAATACTGCCGCGCTCAGAATGGACACCCACATACAAAACAACACTGCATTGGCCAATACCAAAAACACCTGACACCCATACACACACCACACACACTCACCCACACCACTATAAACCCCCCCCCCACAATACTCTATTGGTTAGGGAGAGGCCAGGAATTACCCCCGCCACAACCTTGTGCAAGGCATAAATGTTGCACCCCAAGACACCTTCTTTAGAACTCTACTGGCCCATTGGAAGATCAAAAAGAATTAGCTGTTAGAGTTCCATAGGTACCGGGAGCTGAGTTCATGTTTAAAGTACTGAAACCTTTACCTGGACCTCACAACATAGTGATGTTTGTACTTGTGGTAAATGTTAGACCTGACATCCTTGGCATGGTCTCCCCTGACTTTTTGTCTTCTGACCTCCTGGTTGCTGATGTTAGGCCTGATTTACAGTTTGACAGAGGGGTTACTACGTCACAGACATAAGGGATATCCTGTCTGCCGTATTAGAAGTTCCATAGGCCACAGTAGAATTGTAATACAGAGGATGGGACATCTTGCATGTTTGTGATGCAGTGATCCCCTCTGCCAAACTCTGAATCAGGGCCTAAGTTTTTTGCTGGCTTTAGGACTCTGGGCACCACACCACTGCTGACCAGTCCTGAAGTGCATGTGCTCATTCCCTAAAACATGTTAATATTGGCTTATTGACAATTGCCATATTTAATTTGATTATAAGCCCCTATCAAAAATGCACCGCATGTGTCCAGGGCCTGTAAACTAAATGCTACCAGTGGGCCTGCAGCACTGATTATGACACCCACTTCAGTATCCCTTTTTTCAGGAATCAGGCCTGACATCGCAGAGTCTGTGTTTACAGGTTTAAACGGCCATGGTGACCTGGCAAGTTAACCCACTTGCCTGGACCAAACCTTCATTTTTAATATTTATATGTCACATCTAAGGTAGGCCCTGGACAGCCCCAAGGGCAGCATGCAGTCTATTTAAAAAGTTGGACATGTACATTTAAGTTTTAGATATCCAGGTAGTGAAGACCTTCTAAATGTGTTTTTCACTACTGCACAACCTATCACTCCCATAAGTTAACATTGGTGTTGCCTTATTACATTTAATGTGTCATTTCCAATTGGGAAGAGATGAGGCCCTCATATATGGTGTCTCTGGAATCATAATTTAAATTCACAACTTAATGTGTAATCAGATTTCAAATTGTAATGCTGAAAATGCCACTTTTAGAAAGTTGACATTTTCTTACTTTAAATCTTTTAGGGCCACATGTAGGTAGGTTCCAAAGTGCGACTTGCAAATTGCGAGTCAGAGCGACTCGTAATTTGCGAGTCGCAAATTGAAATGTAGGATAGTGTCCCTGACACCATCTACAACTCACAAGGGGGTCGCAAAGGCCCAACTCATGAATATTCATGAGGTGGGTCTCAATTTGCAACCACCTTGATACTTAAGGCACTCACAGGGATGGTGGCATGCTGAAGACAGCAGACCACCATGTCTGTGACTGCTTTTAAATAAAGCAGTTTTTTTTTTTTTTTAATGCAGCCCGTTTTCCTTAAAGGAAAACAAGATGCATTACAAAACTTCCCCCATAGGTTGTTCCACCTCTTCCTGATGTCGTCCCTTGTTCTTGGGTGCTGGGGGCATATTTATACTCCGTTTGCGTCGAATTTGCGTCGTTTTTTTCGACGCAAATTCGGCGCAAAACTAACGCCATATTTATACTTTGGCGTTAGACGCGTCTAGCGCCAAAGTATGAGGAATGAGCGTAATTTTTTTGCGTGAACGCCTTCCTTGCGTTAATGAGATGCAAGGTAGGCGTTCCCGTCTAGAAAAATGACTGCGACGCAAATGCGTCGTATTTATACTCCCGGGCAAAAATCACGCCCGGGAGTGGGCGGGGCAAAAAACCCCGCATTTGCGCCTCTTTTTAACGCCTGTGTCAGGGCAGGCGTTAAGGGAACTGTGGGCTCAAAATGAGCCCACAGCTGCCCTCCAATGCCCCCAGAGACCCCCCTGCCACCCTTGCCCACCCCAGGAGGACACCCAAGGCTGGAGGGACCCACCCCAGGGACATTAAGGTAAGTTCAGGTAAGTATAATTTTTTTTTTTTTTAATATATTTTTTGGCATAGGGGGGCCTGATTTGTGCCCCCCTACATGCCACAATGCCCAATGGCCATGCCCAAAGGACATAAATCCCCTGGGCATGGCCATTGGGCAAGGGGGCATGACTTCTGTCTTTACTAAGACAGGAGTCATGTAAATGGCGTCTGGGCGTCGTTAAAAATGGCGCAAATCGGGTGGAGGCGATTTTTTGCGTCAACCTGACTTGCACCATTTTTAAGACGCCCTAGCGCCATTTTTCCCAACGCTGGCGCTGCCTGGTGTACGTGGTTTTTTTCCACGCACACCAGGCAGCGCCGGTCTGCTTGCGCCGGCTAACGCCATTCAATAAATACGGCGCCTGCATGGCGCTTCAGAATGGCGTTAGCCGGCGCAAAAATGTTTGACGCTAAACTGCGTTAGCGCAGTTTGGCGTCAAAAAGTATAAATACGGGCCGAAACGTTTTTGTTTCATTTTCTCAGAGCAGGCAGTGGTCCGTAGAAAATGAAACGTTTTTGTTTCATTTTCTCAGAGCAGCCAGTGGTCCGTTGTGCAATTCACAAAGGTGAAGGGGTCCCATGGGGCCCCTTCCCTTTTGCGAATGGGTTAGCACCCATTTGAAATGGGTGCTAACTGTGATTGGTTTGCGACCGCGTTCGCGGTCACAAAGCAATCCTGCATTGCACTGCGACTCGCAATTAGGAAGGGGACACCACTTCCTAATTGCGACTCGCAAACCATTTTTGCGATTCGGTAACCAGGTTACCGAATCGCAAAACGGGTTTTGTGAATTGCAAAGTGCAGTTTGCACATCGCAAACAGCAAAATTAGCTGTTTGTGACGTGCAAACTGCTTCCTACATCTGGCCCCAAGTGCCTTCTGCCTGTCTCTGAATACACTTCTTGGTGAATGACAGCTGGCTCTCAAAGATTCCCTCCCGAGAGCCACACACAAAGGAAGCTTAGTTGTGACTAAGTGGTCATCTGCATGTTGATGGGCCTTCCTGGGTAGGATGGGAGTGTAGGTCTGACACTTACAACTGAATGGGTTTTGCCCTGAGCCCTCACAAAGGGATGCATGACCCCCTGTGGTGTGCCTGGGACCAGGGCAGAAAGGACTGGGACTTTGTGCACTTTGAAGGCCTCGCTTTGAAGTCTCCCTACTTCAAAGTCATCATTGGGTGTAAGAACTGGATTTATGACCTTTCCAAATCAACATGCTTCTAGACATTAGGAAATTCTGCCAGGGAATAGGATTGCTGGGCTGCTGAAGGGACTGTCAGTCAGCTGGACTCTGCTCTGCTGTGCCTGCCTTATTGCCTGCTGCACTCCTTGCCTGGGAGTGAGAAGAACAGGATCTGCATCTCTACATCCCGAGAACTAATAAAGGCCCGGGTACAGAATTCTGCTCCACTGGCAGAGTTTGGGGAATTCAGGCACTTTGCACTAAGGGGAGTAGCGCGTAGTTCCCAAATTCCACCTTCTGGTGCAGAGTGAATTTCATTGGCATGCACAAGATTTGGTTTTGGTGCTCTTGACACTATACTCTCGGGCTGCTTGCGAGCATGTGTGAGACTTCGCATCTCATCATGCTGCTTGCTGCCGCATGCATGAGCCTTCACATTCAATCGTGCTGCTTCTGGCCACATGTGCAAGACTTTGCATTTTCTCACTCTGCTTCAGGCCGTGACAGTGGCCAAAACAGTACCTTGAGTGAGTGCAAAAGCACCTGGAGTACATCTTCTAATCGAGATGCATCTAAATCTAGTCAAAAGGAGGTTCTTGAACAAATTTTCTTCTCCAATGTTACCTTCAAGTTGCTTTTTTAGTGTGAAAATACTTTTTTTTCAAACAGGAAGCAGTGCCCCAGAAACTCCAACTTCCTGTTCCTATCCAGTTGATTTCACCAAGGGCTTTGTCCATCTCCTGGTCACTTTTCACATGGCTTTCAAGGTCGAAGGATCACTCTCTTTGTCTCATGGATATACATTTTTATTTAAGGGCTTTGTTTTTGTGAAATGACACAAATAAGTTAGAAAATTATTGTAGAAGGGTATTGTTTGTTTGCTTGGGCATAAACCAGTATTTCTCTGTACTTTAATTGGATTTTTAAATTTTATAGTGGTGGGTGACCTGGAGTAGTTTAGGTATGGGCCCAGTTAGTATTTATTTTGCACTTCATTGATTTTTCTTTTTTTGCAAAGGACAATTGCTGTACAGCCCAGTACCTTTTCTACATGTTTGCAACAGTTGCAATGTTAGTTTACTATGTGGCCTAGATTTCCAAATGGCCATCTAGCCTGTAGGCCTAATACTAGTAGTCATCGTGATGGAAATAAAGGTCTCAGTATTTGATGGCATATGATGATGTGTGTTGTTGTGAAATTTGTATTGCCCAGTTAATTGTCATGTTTTGCATTGCTGAATTAATGTTAGTGTTTTCTGGAGTGTTATCACCATGACTCCTGCCAGTGTGTGTGTGTGTGCATGTGTGTGTGTTTTTGTGTGTCATCATCCACCATTTGTCTTTGTTCTTCATGCTATGTGGCCAGGGGCCATTTTGTGTAGTCTATATCCATAGCTTGCATGTGTTATTTCTTCTTCATGCCTCCTTGTTTGCAATTGTTGTTTGACCAATTGGCTGGTGGTCATTTGCTTCATCCAGCCAGTGTGTCTTTGCCAAAGGCTGGCATGGGTTCTTTGTTCTCCTTGTTCCATGTTGTTGATGTTTGACCATGTGGCTAGCAGCCATTTTGTGCATGCAGCCAGTGTTCATTTGCCATAAGCTTGCATGTGTTCTTTGTTCCTCACGTCTCCTTGCTCCTTGTCATTGTTGTTTGACCATGTGGCTGGCAGCCATTTTGTGCATTCAGCCACTGTTTTTTTGCCATAGGCTTGCATGTGTTCTTTGTTCTTTATGCCTCCTTCCTCCTTGTTTTTCCTGTTTGACCATGTGACTGGTCATTTTGTGCATCTAGTCAGTGTCTTTTTGCCGTAGGCTTGCAGGTGTTCTTTGTTTTCTATGCCTCATTGCTGTTGCTATTTGACCCTGTGGCTAGCAGCAATTTTGTGCATCCATCCAGTATGCTTTTGCCATCGGCTTGCAAGGATTGGTGTGATACAAATACTTATTGATATGCTAGGGGATCATTACAGTATATGTATACTAAAGGAATATGATTCTGATGAACATTGCTTGTATTACTTCCTTTCTTTTTTTCATTTTTTATTTTTTGCCTCAAATGTCCTTTACTCACAATAGTTTTTTTCTTCTTGTCCTCTCATACAAACATTGGCAATTATTGTTCATTTTAAGTTAAGTTTATATTTTAATGTTTTTATTTTCTTTATTTATTTTCTTGTTTTTTTATCTTCATTTTTATTTTAATTTTTGTTTAATTTTTGTTTTCAATTTCTTCATTTTTTTATTCTTTCAATTAATTAAATTCTGCATTTTTCTTGATCCATACATCTGCCCATCCAACCACCCATACCCCATAGGTACACAGCCGCCCTACAACATTCGTATTTTTTAGGTGTATAACAGTTCCATTTCCTCCTGAACATACTGGCTGCAGTGCACTGCAGATACATCAGCAGCATAATTCTTTTTTAATGATTATTTCATTTCCCTTGGACCACCTTCCTGCGATAGGTTTTTTAAGGATTATTCCACTTCCCCATACACCACTCTTTGACTACCCCTGGTGTCGCCTTTAAAACAGATGGAGATAAAGCAAGGAGCTATATCTGCATGTTGTGTTGCCTGATTTGAATTGAAATTTTATCGTGTGGTGGTGTGGTTTGACTTTACAATGTTTGATTAAACTGGTATTTATTGCAAAAGTAACTATCCACACTAATATTGCATTTTCTGTACTATTTCAACCTGCAACAATGCCACATTTCACTAGCTACATATTGGTCTTGCGTGGTTGCCTTTAGGTGCATAGGAGAAAAGATGTCATATCACCCACAGTCCTGACAAAGAGAAGGTCTGTACGGTGCTTTTAGTACTCCAATCACTTTTGCTTGTGAAGATTAGTGCCAAGGCCAACTGAGAGCTTTAAGAGAGCCCCAAAGAAAGTTTCTCCTAAAAAAGTGGTCAGTAAGAAGAAGCAGCTTTCCGCCAGTGGCGTGCCGACCACAACCTTTTTCGGGAGATGTATGCCTGCCACGCCGGTCCCCGGGAAGGAACCTGGAAGCAGCGCTCCTGCATCAACACCACCACCCCAACCTAAGCCCAAGAATATGTCTGTCAGTGAGAAAGCCACTGCAATCATGGCGACGCCGATGAGCTGTGACATTGAATTGGTTTTGTCCCTCTCGCAAAGAAGTACCAAATTGTTTCAGGAAACAGGGCAAAGTGGACAGCAGCTGCAGCCAACAATAATAGATCTTCCTGAAATTGGAGCAGAACAGGTAGTAAAGCTTCCTGCTGAGCAAGAACCTCCTCTTTTAGGATCAATGGCTCCCAGATCTCCAGCAAGAAAAAGTAAGGGTACTACTCCACCATCTTCTCCAAGTATCATTTATGATGACGATAATAGGGACATGGAGACACCAGGAAAGGGAAGAGTAAAGAAAAGTTCCAGAAAGCCTTAGAATCATGGAAGGGAATTAGAATGATGACAACAAGCCAGTCATTGTGGAAGATGGAAAAGAGGAGTCCAACATTTCTATCCAACATGCTCAGAGGAAGGGGGCACAGACAGCACTGCCAGCTCCAATATTTATAAGGCCCCAGTTGAGACTTGCTCCAACCCCTATCTCAGTGGTACAACCATCTACCCCCAGTTCTTCCTCAGTACTTTCCCCAGTTTGGGATTTTTTTACAATTAGCAGGCAGGAGGAGAACATTGCAATATGTTCCATTTTCCATGCAAGTGTTCATCGAGGTAAGCCTGGTTCACATTATGGTACTGGAGGCCCATATGAAAAAATATCACACAATCCGGTGGGAGCAGCACCTTAAAAAATTACTGAGCGTGGTCATGGTGTTAAAAATGGGGAGAGCAGGAACCATCAGCTACAACAGGCCAAATCATGGTGAAAGGTGAGAAAGAAGAGGGTGTCATCCTCATTCAAAGCAGCCCTTTCCCCAGCTGTACACCAGAATCACCCACCTCATGGACCTCATAATGGCACAGGAAGACTCAGAGTCAGATGGAGACACCACAGCATACAATGACTGCATCTTGACACACATTGAGTCTACCCCCACCTACTTCTTGAAAGTCACCTGCATCAGCTGCCCCAGAAAAGATGAAAATCCAGGCTACTATTACGGGCATGATTAGGCAGGAGGGGCCCTATGACCACAACCACCCAATGGCATGTTTGTGAAATGGGAAGCTGGTAAAAATGTTAGCGCTGGATCACCTCCCTTTTTCTTTTGTGGAAGGAGTGGGATTATTAGAATTTGTAGCAGACTTTGCCCAAAATGGAAGGTTCCAAGTCGGGCCTATTTTGCCTCTGTTGGTGTTCCAGCGCTGCATCAGGATGTGCTGCAATTGGTTGGACAAGCTTTGCACTAAAGTGTTGTCCACACTATCCACCTGATGACAGATATGTGGACCCGTTGTCTGGCTACTGATTACATCTACATCACTGCACACTGGGGGGCATATTTATACTTTTTGACGCAAAACTGCGCCAACGCAGTTTTGCGTAAAAAAAAAATGCGCTGTCTAACGCCAATTGGAAGCGCCATGCGGGCGCCGTATTTATTGAATGGCGTTAGCCGGCGCTAGCAGACCGGCGCTGCCTGGTGTGCGTGGAAAAAAACCACGTACACCAGGCAGCGCCGGCGTTGGGGAAAATGGCGTTAGGGCGTCTTAAAATGGTGCAAGTCAGGTTGACGCCAAAAAATCGCCTCCACCCGATTTGCGCCATTTTTAACGACGCCCAGACGCCATTTACATGACTCCTGTCTCAGTAAAGACAGGAGTCATGCCCCCTTTCCCAATGGCCATGCCCAGGGGACTTATGTCCCCTGGGCATGGTCATTGGGCATTGAGGCATGTAGGGGGGCACAAATCAGGCCCCCCTATGCCAAAAAAAAATATAAAAAAAATAAAAAATTATACTTACCTGAACTTACCTGAATGTCCCTGGGATGGGTCCCTCCATCCTTGGGTGTCCTCCTGGGGTGGGCAAGGGTGGCAGGGGGGGTCCCTGGGGGCATGGGAGGGCAGCTGTGGGCTCATTTTGAGCCCACAGGTCCCTTAACGCCTGCCCTGACCCAGGCGCTAAAATCTGGCGCAAATGCGGGGTTTTTTGCCCCGCCCACTCCCGGGCGTGATTTTTGCACGGGAGTATAAATACGACGCATTTGCGTCGCAGTCATTTTTTTAGACGGGAACGCCTACCTTGCATCTCATTAACGCAAGGAAGGCGTTCACGCAAAAAAATGACGCTCTTTCCTCATACTTTGGCGCTAGACGCGTCTAACGCCAAAGTATAAATATGGCGTTAGTTTTGCGCCGAATTTGCGTCGAAAAAAACTACGCAAATTCGGCGCAAACGGAGTATAAATATGCCCCTGGATCTCTTCTACAGGAGTAAAGCACAAGCTCTCTACAGGTCTTGGCCCTGTTGACATTTTTAAGAGCGTTCGGAGACATGCAACTGTAGCCTTGTTTTCCATGGAGAAATCACACATAGCTGCAAACATCTTGCACAAAGTTTATAGCAAGGTGTCTCTGAATTAGATTTGTTTCATGGATAATGGCAGCAACATAGTCAAAGCCAAGGCAGATGTTAGCTATTTCAGGGTCCTATGTCTGGTACACTGTATCAACCTGGTTGTGCAAGACTTTCTCAGAAAAGAAGACATAGGCCCTCATTAGGACATTGGCAGTAATCCTGCTTACCGCCACGCTGACGGCCGCCAACATACAGCCGCGGTGGTGGATATCCGTTCACCATAATATGACACACACACACCAATCTGACAGAATACTGCCACATACACAAATACACCAGACCAAAAGTCAGTGCTAAAGTGGCGATACCAACACCCATACTGTTATGCCAACAAAACAACGCCCACCACATTATGGCCCACGAATCACCATAGCAGACATTCAGCAGCGGTAAACCATTGGCGATACTTCCGCGCTCAGAATGGACACCCACATACAAAACAACACTGTTTTGGCCAATACCAAAAATACACTCCTGACACCTATACACACACCACACCCACTCACCCACACCACTATAAAACACACACCCACTATACCCACAACCCCTTACGAACACCAATTGCTGCCAGGAGACTGAGAAGAAGAGCACAGAGACAACTAGACACACACACCACTCACACCCATACATCCCTCATGCACTCCACATCACACACCCCACCACATTACTCAGCACACTCTCACCAACACACAACACCCATGGCACCACAAAGGCACTCCCATTTCACTGAGGAGGAGTAAAGTGTCATGGTGGAGGAAATTGTCAGGGTAGAGCCACAGCTGTTGGAACACAGGTACAGCAAATTTCCATTGCCAGTAAGATGGAGCTATGACGGAGAATCGTGGACAGGGTGAACGCCGTGGGACAGCACCCAAGAACAAGGGACGACATCAGGAAGAGGTGGAACAACCTATGGGGGAAGGTATGTTCCATTGCAGCAAGGCACCTTCTCGCCATACAGAGGACTGACAGTGGACCCCCACCTCCACCCCCACAGCTCACAGCATGGGAGGAGCAAGTATTTGCAATACTGCATCCTGAGGGACTCGCTGGAGTATCCAGAGGACTGGACACTTGTAGGTCAATATTTACTACTTATCATCCCCCATACCTGCATGCCATCTCACACCCTCACCCCCATCACACCACTCCATCCCACACACTGCACCTACACATATGACTAACCACAATGTCAAGCCCTGCATGCCATACAAATGCATGGACACTCCTCCTAGCCCTGCATGGACATCCATCACTAAAGCATGGACAGAATAGGGAAACTAACATACCCACAGCATATCACCATACACAAGCAAAAGCTTGCAGCGATAGATGGGAAGCCAAGGATGTACAAATGTCATACACATGAAGCATAATACATCATTTACATACCCACCGGTGCCCCAGCCAATGTCAGTGGAGAGAAGGTGCCACCACTATCCAGTCCCCCAGCAGAAGATGCCCCCAGTGATGACAGTAACTCTGGACTTAAGGATCTGGAGGATATACCTGGCCCATCAGGGACCACTGGACAGCCGGTCACCTAAGCTCAATCACAGTCCACCACAGAGCCTCCCCCATCAGGATCCAACACCACAGCACCCACACAGCGTACCCACACATCTGTCCCCCGGACACGTCAATCAGCAGTGTGCCCATCTGTACAGGGACCCCAGGCCAGACCTAGCCCTCAAAACAATCAGGGACCTGGGGTCAGGGGGCACATCATTCAGGGGACCGGGGCACAGGTCAACACGGAAACTGGGAGGACTGCTGTGCACCAGGGGGAGGACCGGACCAGAGAACTGACTCCCCATGAGGCACTCCCTGAGATCCTGGGAGCCTGCCAACATTCCCAGGATACGATGGGCCAGATCCTTGACAACGTGCAGGAGAACAGGTGGGTGCTGGAGGTTTAGTATCAGGGGATGAGGGAGGACTTTCAGGCCATCAACACCACCCTAATCTCCATAGCAGGGGTTCTGACAGACATGTCCAACATCATGAAGGAGGCAACAGCATACCAGCGGGCCCCTACCACTAGCCAGTCAACTGAACAGCCCTCCACCTCCACTGCTGCTAGTGGCCAGGAGGCCCCGCCACAGGACCCACAGGCCACCAGCATCCCTCCCCCTGCAGAAGGAGATCCTGGGAGCCTGCCAACATTCCCAGGATACGATGGGCCAGATCCTTGACAACGTGCAGGAGAACAGGTGGGTGCTGGAGGGACAGTATCAGGGGACGAGGGAGAACTTGCAGGCTGTCAACACCACCTTGATCTCCATAGCAGGGGTGCTGGCAGACATGGGCAACATCATGAGGGAAGCAACAGCACACCAGCGGGCCCCCACCACTAGCCAGTCCATTGATCAGCCCTCCACTTCCGCTGCAGCTAGTGGGCTAGAAGCCCCGCCACCAGCACCCCTCCCCTGCAGAAGGTGCACCACTCCGCAAACGTTCCCTGCGACCCAGACAGAAGCCAGAAACAATTGCCAAGACCACCGCCAGGAAATGAGACTCTCCTGATTGTCCCCCTTGTGTCCTACACTGTAACCTTGTCCACCTTGAACTGCCTTTGCTCCCCTTCCTATGGCCACTTGAACACTGCACCTGTACTACAAACACACTGGAACAATACCCTGGACTTTCCTCCATCATCACCCCATTCCATTGCACTTTCCTCTCAATTTCTTAGCACTACAATAAACACCCTTGTACACAACTCATATACTTGTATGTCATGTTTTGAAACAATCTATTAATGGAAACAGTTATATTTGTTGAAAGTGAACTGTACAGTGTGAGAGCATTGAAATAATGACCCGTAGCTGGCTGTAGTCAGCACATCAATACACATATGTTATTGCACTAGCATCAGTAAAATCAGAATCCATAGGCGACATTAAGTAGAGGTAAAAAGTGGCTAATGCCATCATGCCACAGCCACACAGAATACACCAATGTTCATAGAAATGTCGAGTTGCACTTTCTCACCTGTGTGCGATTGGAAGTACTGACGGATAACTGATGGGATAACTGATGTTCTGTTGTCCTCATCCTCAGCTTCTTCATCCTCACTGTCATCAGGGTCTACTGCAGCAACAGGGGCATCTCCAGTCTCCTCCTCCTGCAGAAAAGGTACATGGTGTCTGAGGGCCAGGTTGTGTACCATGCCGCATGCTACGACTATCTTGCGGACCTTCTCGTAAGAGTATGACCGGGATCCACCTGTCAGATGAAGGTACCTTAACCTGGTAAAGCAAAACACAAACGCTGTGGGATAGCGTAACTGGATGGACGGAATGCGGAACCAATCAAACATTCACCCCCAGTCACAGATCTGGGTTTAATCCATCCATTATTTTGCTCACCATGCCACCCCAGTTTGAACCGAGCCATATGCAAATCAGTCTTGACCCTGTTCCTCATGGGAACAGTCCAGCCCGAACTGCCAGGCCAGGTTCTCCCTGGACCGGAAACAAGCATCCTGGGACCGGTTTCGGGGTTTCACCCCTCATCAGCCAGGCTAGCTTGAATCCAGTGGCACAGTGAGCCCGGGACCCACGTCTGGGCATACCCGGCGCACTTAGGGCGGCAAAAGCAAAGCAAAACACAAACGCTGTGGGATAGCGTAACTGGATGGACGGAATGCAGAACCAATCAAACATTCACCCCCAGTCACAAATCTGGGTTTAATCCATCCAGTATTTTGCTCACCATGCCACCCCAGTTTGAACCGAGCCATATGCAAATCAGTCTTGACCCTGTTCCTCATGGGAACAGTCCAGCCCGAACTGCCAGGCCAGGTTCTCCCTGGACCGGAAACAAGCATCCTGGGACCGGTTTCGGGGTTCCTTAACCTGGTATTCCTTAACCTGGTATTCAGCACACCTCTTGATGATCCACCTGGTTCGCCTGTGTGTCTCATTATAATGTTCTTCAGCCCTTGTCCTGGCATTCCTCACAGGGGTCATCAGCCATGCTAGGTTTGGGTAGCCAGAGTCACCTGCAGGTATTGAGTGACAACATTTAGCTACACACTATCCTATGAGGTTAACATCAGAGGCATAAACTAACTACACTAGGTGGGGACCAAGGCTCACCTATAAGCCACCCCCTGTGCCTCTATAGTTGGGCCATCACATTTGAGATGCTGCTATTCCTCAGGACAAAGGCATCATGCACTGACCCAGGATACTTAGCATTGACATGGGAGATGTACTGGTCCACCAGACACACCATCTGCACATTCATGGAGTGGAAACTCTTACGATTCCTGTACACCTGTTCATTCTGATGGGGGGACAAAAGCAATATGTGTCCCGTTAATCGCCCCAATAAAATTGGGGATATGTCCCATTACATAGAATCCGGTCTTCACAGTGGCCAAATCTTCCACCTGGGGGAAAGCTATGTAGCTGCACATGTGTTTTACCAGGGCAGACAACACTCTTGCCAGCACGATTGAGAATATTGGTTGTGACATTCCTGCTGCCAAGCCCATTGTCACTTGGAAAGAACCTTTCACCAGGAAATGGAGCCCTGATAGCACTTCCACAAGAGGGGGAATCCCAGTTGGTTGACGGATAAAAGAGATCAGGTCAGGCACCAACTGGGCACACAGCTCTGTGATTGTGGCCCTGTCCAGTCTATAGGTGAGGATAATGTGCCTGTCTCCCAGTGTAGCTAGGTCTGTCACAGGAGTATGTCTCCACCTCCTATTCATCCGCAGCGGTAGGTATCTAAGGGACAAAAGAGTGAGTAGGCTGTCACAATTTGAACAACTAAACCGCAACAGCAGTCAACAGTGTGCACTTCTGTATTGGGACAGTGTAAATTTCGAAGTATGTGCCTATTGAACCTGTGATGCAGCAATTGTTCATAGGCCTGCTCTCCCCCCCCCTGAAATGGCGACCGCCTGTCCTGTATGGAGGGACAGGTGGAAGTGAGGTAATTCCACCGACATTGGGCGTGGTGGTGGTAGGCGGTCATGCACCACTGTGTAATTCCTCATTGGATAATATTGGGCCCTATGGAGTACAGTGGCCAATGGGGATGTACGCCGGCGGTGACAGTGTACACCGCCGCAGACGTAACCGCCATTTTCTATCTGATTCCTCACTTGTTTCCTTGAACAGGAGAACTCCTACACTGCGTGTGATGCTGTGACATGTGTCTTGAACCTACCATGGCCCATGTGACCGGGGAAAGGGCCCCAACCTTCCCTTCAGAGGAGTTGGAGCAACTGGTGGATGGGGTCCTACCGCAGTGCAGACAGCTGTTTGGGCCTCCAGACCAACAGGTGAGTACACTTTGGGCACAATGCATGTGGCATGGATGCATGGAGATGTGTGTGAAGGCATCGTTTAAGGGTGAGGGGGTTTCTCTGTTGGCGGTGTATATGTTATGGGCTGGCCTACGTGTGTGCCAATGGTGATGGAATCAGGTATGGTGGGCCATGTGTGTGACAGGCTGGACTGTTAGTTTAATGTAGTTCTCCTGTATGTATTACCTCTGCAGGTCAGCAACCATCAAAAGAAGGGATTATTTTGTGCCTTCGCCAAGGATGTGCAAACCCAGGGTGTCTAAGGCAGGAGGAGCACCCACTGTCCGAAACGGTGGGAGGACCTGAGAGTCTGGGCACATAAGACTGTGGAGGCCCAGCTGGGGATGGCCTCCCGCGAGGAAGGGGTGCCCATCAGACCCTGACCCCCCTGATGGCTCGCATACTGGCAGTGGCCTACCCAGACCTGGATGGGCGCTTGAGGGAATCACCGCAGCCACAAGGGGGTGAGTACAGTGGGTATCATTACATATGTTGGCTGGTGGGGTTGTATCCGGGTGGTGGTTGTGTGTTAATGGGTACCCCTAAAGCCAGGCCAGACATTGCAGTGTGGGTCATCTCTAGGGTAATGGTTGTATGGCAAACACAGATAACCTAGCTTCTTAGTAGTCACTTTCAGACAGGGCATCAGGGGTCCCAGGTGTGCTGCAGTTGGCGGTGTGTGCTCCACATCTTGCCTTGGTGACTAGCCATATCACTGGTAGTGCAATGCATATTGCTTAGGCCTGTTCCCTGTGTGTGACGGTGATGTGCATGCCTATAGTGGTGGAGGTGCGGTCATTGACCAAGTGTATCCTTTGTCTCCCCCCATTCTTGTTTTGTCATCCTGTCCTTGTGTGCATTAGCATCATGTGGCAGAGGAGTAGGGGCACTGGCGACAGAGGGAAACCATTGGGATGGAGGGTGAGTGGAGCACCACTGCAGAGACAGGAGGAGACCACACAGACTCAGATACCTCCGCCGATGGGAGCTCCCTGGTGGTGGCGGACACCTCTGTGACCACCCCAGCTGCAGGTACAGCCACCATCCCGTACCAGCACTGCCCTCCCAGTAGCCCCTCAGCAAGTTGCCAGTGCCTGCTCACCCAGGAGGGTGGGCATCTCCTTCGCCCCTGGCACCTCAGGCCCTGCCCCAGTGAGCCCTGCTGCCATGAGTGAGGAGGCTATTGACCTCCTGAGATCCATCTCTGCAGGGCAATCAACCATTGTGAATGCCATCCAGAGGCTGGCATCCGAGATGCAACAATGCAATGCATTCCTGGAGGGCATTCCCGGTGGATTGGCGGCCCAACAGAGATTGATTCAGGCTCTGGCCTCCTTTCTGATGGCAGCCATTGTCCCTGTTTCTACCGTCCTCCCGCAAACTACCACTTACCAGTCCCATTCCCCTCAACCCCAACACATCCCACACATACAGACAAGCATGCACACAAGGCAACCCACAAGAGTGCCACAGGCAAACACAAGTGCCACACTTCATCCCACAGGCACTCATGCAAACACCATACAGTTGCAGACACAACAACAACCACTGCTTCCACTGTCTCCCCCTCCTCCTCCACCTCCCTCCCAGTCACATCCACACTCACATCTGCATGCACTACATCTACATCCACTACCAGCATCACCACACCAAGCAGAACACACACCTCACTGGCAGACACCTCCACAACAGCCATGCACGTGTCCCCTCTGTCCTCTCCCACCCTACCTGTCCTCCCTCCTAAGGGACACAAACACAAGCATTCACACACCCAACAGCCACCCACCTCACATCAACATACTGCCCACACACCTGCACCCAAGTCCAGCAGACATACACCTCCAACAACCACTCCCTCATCCTCCACTCCCATTACTCCTCCCTCCGGCCGCCCCACCGTCCCTAAGAAGCTTTTCCTTTCCCAATTTGACCTCTTCCCTACCCCCCCGTTCTGCCCGTATGGGCAGGGTACCAAGGACACAGACCAGCACCTCATCCAAACAGTCCACGGGGACAGTGGTAGCACCACCTACTCGTGGTGGTGAGGATACCACAACTCCATCGCAGAAGGGGAAGGAGCCAGCACCACCAGGGAAGAAGGAGAAGGAGCCTGCAACACCTGTGAAGAAGGGGAAGGAGCCTGCACTACCTGGAAAGAAGGGGACGGGGCCTGCACCATCTGTGAGAAAGGAGATGGAGCCTGCACCACCAGGCAGATAGGGGAAGAGCCCATCCACCCCTACCAGGAAGGGGAAGCGATCCACTTTCCATGTACACGAGGAGACAAAGCACACTATGCCAGTGGAGGCTGTCAGGCTGACACCGCCACCACCACCATCTGTCACAATGCCCCCACCACCAGCTGTGGAAGTGCAGCCAACAGACAGTGCTGAGGCTGCCCAGGAGGCACCTCCAATGACTACCACAGTGCAGCCATCACCGTCAGCGGATACCATGTAGGCCACACTCTAGGGGCTGCTGTGCGAGTTGCTCCCATCCAGAACCAGTGGTCAAGTCACCCACCTGAGAGACTGTGGCCTTGCACTCCCTAAGACAGAGCAATGGGCATGGAGCCTCATCCAGAACCAGTGGGAAAGTCACCGACGTGAGAGACTGTGGTCCTGAACTCCCCAGGACAGAACAATGGGCATGGAGCCCCATCCAGAACCAGTGGGCAAGTCACCCACCTGAGAGACTGTGCTCTTGCACTTCCCAGGATAGAGCAGTGGGCATGGAGCCCCATCCAGATCCAGTGGGGAAGTTCCCATATTTGGCTGAGGTGCCCCCCCTCCATTCCCCTGAGGTGCCTTCCCACTTGCAAATTGATGCCACTGCAGTGTTCTCTCCGGATGTGTCGGGATACAGGTTGGGCCTTGGACTGTGCCCTGTGGCCTTGTGTGCCCTTATGACTTTGAATAGGGCATTGGCCCTTTATGTACATCTGTAAATATATTTGGTTTGTGTGGTGGGTTTTGCTATGCTAATATATTGTCAATACTCCAGCAATCTGGTCAGTGTTTTATTATGCCGTGTGTCATGTGCCATTGGTTTATGTGTGCAGCTGGTTGTGTGTATGGTGTGTGTGTGTGTCGGGTGTGTGACATGCATGTGTGTGTCACTCTCGTTTTCCTCCCACCCTCCCTTGTGTGCTAGGCGGCTGTACTCACCATCATCGTCTTTGTCGGCATTGGTGTTCCAGGTGGAGCATGACGTAGAAGATCATCAGGAAAGCTTGCTGTTTGGGTTCCATGGTGGCGTGGTTCTTCCCTGTGACTCCAATATTGAGTCCATTCACTTCTGAGCTCTGTTGCCGCCAGGCTTTTATTGGTGTTGACACCGCCCCTGAAAAGGTGGAGGTTTCCTGTGTCTTAATATGGTGGGTGGTACTTTGTCTCACGTCTGGCTATTGTTGGCTACCACCATGGTGAATATTGTTTCCGCCGTGGCGGTTGGTGTGGTACATTGGCTGCCTATGGGAGTTATCACCGCCAAGGTCATAATTTGGCGGAAGTTACCACCAGCCTGTTGGCAGTATTGCCACCACGTTATCACGCACCGCCATGGTCATAATGAGGGCCATGGTTAGCAACATAGTGACCACCTGCAGACAAATCTGCATTCATTTCAGCCATTGTTTTAAAGCCCAGAAGATGTTGCGGATCATTCAGCGTGCTAACAGAGTACCAGTTAAAGTCCTGATACAGGAGGTGCCAACACGATGGAACGTAACCTATTAGATGTTGCAGCATACCTTTCAGCAGTACATACAGGCCAATGACTTTGTCATTTAAAGAGGAGGGGATGCAACTAGGAAAGTTATGACCACGGTTGTGGACAAATGACAAAGATGCTGCTCTCTTTGAGGTTTTCAAGTGGGAAGTTAGCAAGGAGGAAAGTACGATGGGCCAAGCTATCCCAGTGTGACATCTGCTACAGGAGTAGCTAAACAAGGCTTCTGAAAGGTTCACACTCAGAGGCGTGAACGAAAACTCAGAAGCACATGCCTTGGTTGAGAGCCTAAACTATCACTTTATTTGTAATTAAAGGCTGAAAAATACCATTACCTTATCCAAAGAGTACATCTGTGCCAACCTACTTGATCCAAGCTACAAAACAAATCTTCCCATTTTTATTCCTTTTTCTGAAGGGGATCTTTCAAAATACAAGTGGTGGATTGTTAAATAAGGCGGAGAACTGAAAGAAGAACTGCTGGACCTTAGAGTCCCAATCGACAGTGCTGGGGTGCCGTCTTCAATTGCCTTCAATTTTCAGAGAGGGCAGTCTTGTCTCACAGTAGCCAATACAAGCAACAAGAATACCAGCAACAACAGCATCAGACGAATCTGACCCAACCTCTGCATTGGCTTGGTTTCAAATGGCAGGTCTTAAGTCCAGTGCAAAGGTGAAGCAAATGAGGTTGAGCAAGTGACATCACCAATGACACTTCAGAGGATGTTCGAGGAGTATCTGGATGACCCAAAAGAGGTGTATGTGGATCAAAACCCAATGGTCTAGTGGTATGGGAAGATGTACCAATTGCCAGAGCTCAGCAGGTTGGCAATAAAGTATTTGACTTGTCCTGTAGAAAGCGTGTCTGCTGAATGTGTGTTCAGTGCTGCTGGCACAGTTCTTACAGTGGAAAGGACAAGTCTCTTGCCTCAAAATGTGGAGAAATGAACCACGATCAAATTGAACCAGTATATTATATTACCTGATTACACCCTTCCCGAAAAAACCACAGGAGGCGTAAGAGGATCCTTGGTCACAATCAAGTACGTTTGCAGGCCAACTTCTGGGTGAACCACCTGAGTTAAGTAGGAACTCTATTTATCGGACTGAGTATGCCAGTGCCACCATAGTACGTTTTAATTATTTCTCATTGAACATATTTCTTTCTTTGCAAAAAAAGCTAGTGGAACATTATGTTTGTGTTGGATTTATGCTGGCCCATTTTTTTTAGACACATATATGGCCGGATTGGAATTGGATCCGTGTGTAGTGAAGAAACCCTCACATTCCCTTCAGGACATTGGAGACAATGCCTGCCTTCCTCACATGCCATTTCCTGTCCTCTTTTTTACATCACCTAGCAGGGCTCCCCAAGAAGATCATTGATTAAAAGACTGCCGGGACCAAAGCCAAACTCTAATGTGTTGCTACCATCAAAGAAGAGATAATATTTTGTATCAACTGCTGTGCTTGAATTGGAAAAGGTAACTACTAACTATTGCACCAATAAGTGGTGATATATTGACTGATTGTGAGTGATGACTAAAGATGTATGTGGTGGCTGACAGTTAGGGAGGGAGTTCAACAAATTTGTAAACTTGGTTCCGATGATTTGCGATGTTTTGGGGCTGATGAGTGATAATGTTTTCCTGTAAGTGATTGGCTTTGGAAAATTAGCAAAATTTACCTGCAGGCTCCACTCCTGCTTTCCAGATCCTCAGGGCCATATTTATACTCTGTTTTAGCCGGATTTGTGTCGTATTTTTTAACGCAAATTCAACGCAAATCGAACTCCATATTTATACTTTGGCGTTAGACGCATCTAGCGCCAAAGTTCATGGAGTTTGCGTCATTTTTTAGCGTGGACACCTTCCTTGCGTTAATCATATGCAAGGTAGGCGTTCCCGTCTAAAAAATGACTCCGAGGCATGTGCGCCGTATTTATACTCCCGGGCAAAAATGACTCCCGGGAGTGGGCGGGTAAAAAAAAATGACGTCCAGCCGCTTTTGCGTCGTTTTTTAGTGCCTGGTCAGGGCAGGCGTTAAGGGACCTGTGGGCTCGGAAGGAGCCCAGAGGTGCCCTCCCTTGCCCCCAGGGACACCCCCTGCCACCCTTGCCCACCCCAGGAGGACGCCCAAGGATGGAGGGACCCACCCCTGGGACATTAAGGTAAGTGCTGGTAAGTATTATTTATTAATTTTTTTGTGGCATAGGGGGGCCTGATTTGTGCCCCCCTACATGCCACTATGCCCAATGACCATGCCCAGGGGACATAAGTCCCCTGGGCATTGCCATTGGGCTAGGGGGCATGACTCCTGTCTTTGCTAAGACAGGAGTCATTTCAATGGGGGTTGGGAGTCTAAAAAAATGGCGCAAATCGGGTTGAGGCGAAAATTTTGCCTCAGCCTGACTTGTCCCATTTTTTTACGCCCAAGCTCCATATTCCCCTACGCCGGCGCTACCTGGTGTAAGTCATTTTTTTGGACGCACACCAGGCAGCTCCGCCGGCTAACGCCGGCTAACGTCATTGAATAAATACGGCGCCCGCATGGCGCTTCAGAATGGCGTTAAATTTTTTTACGCACAACTGCATTGGCGCAGGTGTGTGTCGAAAAGTATAAATATGGGCCTCAGTGTCTAGACCAGTCACTTTACATACCCAATACAAATCTACACAAAATACTCCAATTATGTTTCTCTATTTGTTCTTCAACAGCACACTACACAAGTAATCAACTTCAACGAGAAACCATGATGATGCTGAAGACTCTGAGGCCATGTGTTCAGCTCTGTGGACTGGATAGAGGTGGGTTGATTTGGGAAATGCTGCTGGGTGTGTGTTTGCTGAATTGCAGGCTCAAACATGAAACTTTTTTTTATATTCTTGCTCTGCCTCTGAGTCTTCTTGATACACTCCTGACTCCTCATGAAGCTTTTCTTGCTAATTTGTTTCCTTCTCCTTTGCTCTAGAATATAGTTACTGTTTTTCAATATGGAGGCCTTCGCCTAGTCCTCTCCTGCACAAACAAAACTTTGTGAAAGCTCAACACTCCAGCTTACTACCGGCAGGTTCAGCCAGTCACCCAAGGATGATGGACATTCCAAGAAGAATGAAAATGCAGCATCCAATTTGGCAATATAGTAACATTTTCCTCTTAACAATCATACCTTTTAGATCTGAATGGGTTGACTTAAATCCTCCAGAATTTGTATTTTTCAAACCTAAGAAACATAACAGTTAGCGATATACTATCTTGTTTTTTTCTATGGAGAAGGACTGTTTGCAATGTATTTAACTGAGCTGTGTCATACTTATCCCTTTACTGTTTCCTTTTACAACAGATTGATGATGGTGTGCTGCTCAGAGCCGGATGAATATTGTTGTGGTTTCTTTTGTGTAATGTTTGTCTTTGTCACACCTTTACCTAAATCCCCATTCTTATCCATTCATCAAGCCCCTTGCCCTCTTCCCCAGAGTTGTGTGATTTATTGATGTGTGACTTAATTTCACACCATAAGTAGATCACACGCTTCTTGGGACGTATGTGGTGAAAGCGATACCACCTCACTGCATGACCTTCTATTACCTGAACAATATTCCAACCACTCCTGACTCTGAGCCCACTTCTCCTGACTCAGAGATTTCATTTCCTAGGTTTAGTTTTCATTAAATACTAGCTCTGCATTGTTCAGAAGAAGTTGATATTGCTGGTTTTCATTATCATGTCAGGTCTTCCTTTTTGTGTGTGAAATACTGACATTGTGGTAGTCAGGTCACAGTCTTCCTAAAGTTATGACATAATATATCACACACTAACTCTCTGTTTGCTTTCATTCTAGTTGACAGTGATGGATGACCCTTTGATTAATCCTGCATTTGGAGTTTGCATAGGTGGGAGTGGCACCTTGTGTCTTCCCTGTTAGCAAGCTAGCCTGCTACTACTACTACCACCCCCTTAAGATAAGGTGCCACCTTAGGGAAACCCTGCAGTAAAAAGACTGATGTATCAGCCCTCACTCCATCTATTCCAATAAGAGAAGAATTATGGATTGAAGTGAACTTGTTTAGCTAGTAATCAACTTCTACTGAAGAAGATGTTGTTTATGTGTATATAGTTTTTTTTAGGCAAAACAGGCAATGGCAAATGTCCCCTATTGGTCAATATAGTTACACAGTGCAGTAGAGCAAGGGTATAAGTAAATGACATACACATTTTTAGCAGATTAAAAAAGAGAAGGCGACACTAAAAGACAGCAGTGCAAACTAAAAGACCAATATGAACATTTGAGGCATAAATGAAGTTTTTTAAAGTAGAAAACCCACCCTTTCCACCCACAACAGGCCAACCCCTTTCTCCAAACATATTGTCCGTCTACAAAAGTCCACTGAAAGTCGAAAGTGAAAAAAACCTACTTCCAACTCCCTTCCCACCCTCTGCACCTACAACAAGTCCCTCCCACCAAAACAAAAAATTAAAAATAGTGCTCAGAAGAGGGCATTGCCTATTTGGGTCCAGAGCTGTTCAGGCTCTGCTCTATCCTGCTGAGCAGGCTCTCCATACTGTGCATCTGCTGCAAGATGCGCTCCAGCAGTGCCCTGCCAAAGCAGGACGGGGTGGCAGCAGTTCTAGTCAGGTCCCCAGACAGCTGGAGGCAGTGGCAGCCATGTAATACCTGGGAGGCTGGAGCCTGGGGCTTGGGTACTGACCTGAGGACCGGGTCAGAGGCAGCTATTTATGCCTCTTCTTCCTCCAGAATCACCAGCTGGTATTCTGCCTAGATGGCCTCCATCCTCTGCCATCACTGATGGGCCTCTATCTTCTGACTAGTGGGTGGTACTGGTGGACCAGCAGGAGTAGCTATATCGAGAAAAACTGTGAAAAAAAACTAATTGTAAACAATGCTCTGTGCAAACAGTTGTTTAAAAGTAAGTAGTGGGTGACACAGTAGCAGTACTTTGCTGATGCCCCAGGGATATTGGAATATGATGTGATTATGATTAGGAGAGTCACAGGGTAAATTTTATTTGCTTACTCACACATGGCTCACATTAAAATCACTATCTGTCTGTCAGAAAATAATTAAGGCAGGATAACACCAGATTAAAAAATAGTGATTTGATTTGTGTTCATTTAAAGGCTTTCTAGTAACTAAACAGACATTGTTGGTGGAAAAATACAAATAGATTACCTCTCATTCATGAGTAATGCATTATGCACTATGGAGTACAAGTTGTTGTTCAAAATTAATGGAAGCATACTAGCCAGTGCTTCAGATACTTTGCTACTGTCTGCAGCTCAGGAAACTGTAGATGACAATTATCTATCTTTCATTACAATCGCCCAGCTCTTCTCCAAATTCCTTTCACTTTCTACCCTGACTCCAAAGAGGCAGGTCAATCATAGATAAGATACTAAATCAGACACATCACATAGAAAATGCAGACATTATTATCCTGCCTGCCAGAAGTAGACTGTGGGGAAAACAATGCACTGCACTACAGAGAAAAGCAAGTGTGTCTGCTGCTGGTGCAGTTTTTACAGTGAAAAGGACCAGTCTCTTGCCTCAAAATGTGGAGAGATCAGCCATGATCAAAATGAAACAGCATTTTATACCACCCAATTACATCATTCCCAAAACACCACAGGAGGAGGAAGAAGATGAGGATATAGATTGTATTTGTCACATTCATCACAGAGTATCCCTTCCGCCAAACTTGAAATCAAATCAGGCACTTAGTCCAACTTTACTCACTGGCCTCGCTCACCACCACAAATTATTTTCAACAAATTCATTGGCTGGGCAGTAAGATAAGGACACTTTACTTAGTCTACTCCAAGGTAAGATAGAGGGATTAGGTGGAGCTTTTCTATAGAATAGAGGTGTGCCACTGATCATTGATTGATCACGCCCTTAAGCGTTTGCTTATTCAGTCACTGCAATAGATGAAGTCTAAAGAGAAAAATCTGAACAGCTGTAAAATATATCTGTTGTGGGAAATCATGAAATACATTTTGGAATCACTTCACATGTCCATAAAAATGTGGCACATGCCAAGAATGGATTTTTCCATGTTTGTGGTAGGCTGGGTTGGAAGAACTTAGGAAAGAATAAAGGAGTGAAGTACTAAGAGGTGACTGAGTGGGTGACGGGAAACATACCTTGTGTGATCGGTTTGCAATGCATTGAAAACTTAGTAAATGCCGCATTAAGTGAAGCAGACGCACATTGCACAGCCAACACTGCATTCATGAATTAAACCATACTGCACTTCTTCATTCATGGGTGTCGAAATGCCATGGGCATGGAGTGGGTGGATGAATGATGATGGGTGGAATACATATCTGCCTTGCTTAACAAATACATGGGCGGAGTACTCAGATCTGCGCTACACAGAACTCTGGCTAAAAAACTCCACTGCTCTACGTGGAGTTCGACTAGTGGGCAGTGTTCTCCTTTGTGCCTGTTCATGTCACATTTGACATCAAATGCAATGCAAAGTACGTACTTCCACTCAAAATCACGAGCGAACAGGTTCACACAGTTTGCATGGGTGTGGAGATATTGTTTTATACTTTGTGTATGGTGCTGGACCTTCAACTTCAATCTGTCCCCAGTCTTTATAATCCTCCATCCCATACTTGATCTACCCCTATTTTGTTATTTATTATATTAGTGCGTCTTTTTGTGTCTCTTTATTTTTACAGTCTTTAATTTTTTTTGTGACTTTTGTGACTTTTTGTATTTTTGTTTATGTTCCTTATTTCTTCCTTCCTTTGCCTCCTGTTTCTTTTCTCCTACCCCAAATTCCCCACCTATCACCATGACAGAGCAGCGGGTCAACAGTGGCCGCCTGCCTTGCGGGCGGTGCCGCAGTCAAGGGGTGCAACCTTGGCCGATCTTCAGCAAGAAGAAAGTGTCAGCACTGTCTTTTTATGTGCAGTGCCACCTCCCCTCCATGCTGGAGAGCAGGTTGGTCATGGCCAACACCCAGGTCCAGCATACCACCCAGCAGCTAACACATCACTGAGGGGATATCAATGACCTCAAGCAGGACCTGCTCAACCTGCTAGACCTACTAGCGCCGAGATCCTGGGGCTTTGTGAGTATTATATTTTTACTGTATTTCTGTTCTACAATGCCAACTTTTTTCCCGATTAGCATGCAGTAAGTTCCGCTTAGTTTACGTTAAGAATATTATTTATAATGTGATTCAGTTAGAGCTAGGCAGGTGCTCAGCACTACATCATCGTACTGTTAGTTAGGCACTCACTTTGGCTGGTTATTTAAGAAGTCATTGCAATGCAGGCCCCTCTGTCCTCCTGTCTCCGTAGTGAACTAGTGATATCATTGAGTTAGCATTCTCTGTGACTTTATCTAGCTGGTACAGTCCCAAGCAATTTCAAAATGATGCGAGTATGCATGCATTAAAAAAAGGGAGACTGAGGGGCATATTTATACTCTGTTTGCGTTGAATGTGCGTCAAACATTTTGCACCATAAGTCTGCTGTGTGCGTAATTTTCTGGATGCGGGAAACTGCCTTGCGTTAATGACATGCAAGGTAGGCGTTCCCATCCAAAAAATGACTTAAACACCCGTGCACCATATTTATGCTACCACGCAAAAATCCCGCACGGCCGCGAGTCGGAGTCGGAAAATGGCGCACGGCCCGATTTGCGTAAAAAAATAACACCTGGGTCAGGGCAGGCGTTAAAATGGGGCAAACACACCACTACTTAAGGAAAACACACAGAAGCAACAGCAGAGCTCCAGAAGGAAGACATGAAGGTGCTTTTCATCCAGCATGCACGCCGACGTAGAGCACAGGACCAACAACAGCAGCTTCTACAACACCAGCAGGAACCTCAAAGGCAACGCAGAAGGCAAAAGAGGATATTCCGCACCAGGACAACCCTTCTGGGACTCCTCCAACAAGACATCATCCAGAGTTACAGACTCAACTGGCAAGCCATTCAGCAGCTGCTGCACAACATTGAGCCACAATTGGCACCCAGCTTGTGGACCCCCCACACCATTCCACCAGAAACCAAGCTGCTAGCTGTACTCCACATGTTGGGAAGTGGCTCCTTTCAAACCACTGGTGACCTGGTAGCCAGCATCTCTCAGACATCATTCTCTGCCTTCCTACCCAAAGTATTGGATGCCATCATCTCCCTCACACCCTGCCACATTAGCTTCCCCAACACACAGCAGAAGCAGCAGGAGACCAAACAGGGCTTCTACCAAATCAATGGCTTCCCACACGTACTTGGTGCCACTGACTGCACACATGTACGCATTGTGCCACCTGCTGCAACCGAACATCTATACCACAACAGGAAGCACACACACTCCATCAATGTCCAGGCCATTGTCGATCACCGGGGATTGATCACCAAAATCTTGGCAAAGTATCCTGGGAGTGTACATTATTCATTCATCTTCCGTCACTGCACCATCAATCAACACTTCCAGGATGGATGATATGGAAATGGCCTACTTGTTGGTAAATACAGAAAGCTACTTGTATACACAATGCACAGCAACCCTGTAGGACACACAACACATACACCACTACATTGACATGTGGCCAGGAAGACACTGAGGTTATGACACTGTTAGGCACGTGTGATATCCTGACCCATTTGCATACACACCTATGGACAAATGACAGATCCAAATAACAACAGATGCCACTCCACAGACACAAGGGAACAATTTAAAATAGCACAATGACAATGACATGGCCTTAAATGGCAGTACAACTTCGAAGATTAATCTTTCAATATCACATCAATAACACTCAATAAAACACCCTTCCAAGCAATAAGCACTGTGTAAGGGGTGTGTAATGTGTTTCGCTGCAGGTCAAGCACCATGAGACACGTAGCATGATGATGATGATTCTAATTAAGGTGACATGGAATCATGAAGGCAGTACCAATATCTCACATCAATCCTGTTCTGACATTGCCCACTACCAATAAGCAAGTGGACTGTGCTAAGAACACATATTGATGTGACAATATTGAAAGTGCACATTCCTACACACACGGTTTGAGACAAGTACACATATACACAACAGATGTACAGGCATATGGACCTTCTGACACTGTAAATGAGAACCTCACAAACAAGTTAGCCAGCGGAACAGGTTCAGTAGTATGGGTACACGTTTGAACCTGAGTTGACTCGGCAAGGGCAGAGAAATAGGTCTGCAGAGAACTTGTTACACATGTGATATTTGTGCATAGTCAATTGTCAACACGTCAGTGCTGACAACTTATGGAGATGTGTTGTACATTGTTACCTTGCTAAATCTAAGGGCCTCACTGATGTTTAACTAATTCTATTGCATATGTTAAATTGGATGGGATGTCCAGGCCATATAGATGCGACCGTTTTACCACCACTGTGGAATTGATTCTGTGTATGGAAGTATCATGTCACCCCCAGTTAAGACACATGGACACCTCTTTCACATGACATAATGCAAGGGAGTACACAATGTACTGCAACTCTACAAAAATACAGCTGACATCCGGTCAATCAGCCACACACCAGTTCAGATAATGAAACAACCCAATGCTGATGGTACATCCTAGAAGCCTAGGATTCCACACAATAACACAAACACCAATGAGTCACAGACAACACAAGAGAACAACTGCCATGCAAAGTGATAATCATGGTGCAAGCAACATCAACATTTTCTCACTCATTGTCTCTTTCAGCTGATCAGGAGTATGGGATCCAGCCATGGATCATGACCCCATTTGCACACCCAAGCACAGCATCAGAATGTGCCTATAATAAGGCACATCGGAGGATACGCACCATAGTCGAGAGGACCTTTGGCATCCTGAAGTCAAGATTCAGGTGCCTCGACATCACCGGAGGCAGCCTCCTATACTCACCAGAAATGGTCTGCAAGATCATTTTGACCTGTGCCATCCTGCACAACATATGTGCAAGGAGGAACCTTCCCCTATACGAACCAGACCCACCAATGCCTGAAGAGGAGGAAGAGGAGAATGTTGTCCATCAACATGAGGGGAACCATCCAAACACAGCTGCAGGATTGCGTCGGAGACAACACATTGTCCAAAATTTCTTTTAACTCTACTCACCATCACCACTGTCTTACCATATGTCAATAAACACCTATTCTAATCACTATATCATGGTCTGGGTAATAATTTTTGCATCACATTATCCCTAAGAATCATAATCAGACTGTAGCCTCATGGAGCATTGCAGAAATACCTGTTAGGATACTGACAAATCCACATCACATTTGATGGGTATGAATGTACACCCAACTTCACACACACTGTAAATGACGTATATCCTGTCCATTTCACATTTGAAGAGCAATAGCAGAGGACCACAGCTATTTCACAAATATATGTTGGGAACATGGTTCATTGCAGCATATGGCACACAACTAAGACACCATCATTCACTAAGGAAAGCAAATGCCTCATGCATGAGGCAGTGGATGTGCTATAGCAAGAAGGTATGACCAGACCCTTGACAGCAGTAAGTGTGACATCAGCTATCTTTGCAAGGAGTATGTGTGACAAGAAATCCATGTAAGCAGCAAATGGATAACACGAGTGCCCCAGGCATGACTAGCATTGCTCACAAGACATCCCCTGCACATGCCATCCCAGGTAATAAGTCCTGTCACTGCCATGTTCTCAGTCTCACCCCACCCTTCTTCAGGGGGCCCTGGAAATGGAATATTTGTACCCAGATAAACCCTCATCTACACACACCCATGCTCACATTCTGACTCCAGTGTGCTTCCCTCTTTAGTATGGTATGCCATAGTCCTTGTTCTTCTGTCTGCATGGACTTCTCGTTGAATAATGCACTGCCTTGAAGTCTGTAGGACCTGTAATCACCTGTACATGTGAAAGGTACTGTTGGCCCTGTGTGCACCTCCATGCAGGCCAGCCATTTGAACATGCACTGCCCTTACAGCTGCCTGGAACGGCTTATAACTGCCATTATATGTATAACACTGTTATGTATTGCCGTATAAAATCACCTGGGTAACACAGGCCTTGGGTTATTGTGTTACGTTCCAACACACGGACAAATACAGTTTTCATTTTCCACAGTGTTGTTCCAGCTTTGACCAGTCTCAGTCTGCTCACTGTGTATTTGCCTTGTTCATTTTTGTTCCTGATTGACCCGGCATCCTGTTAGCCTGACTGGTTCCTGTCGTTGCATCACCATAAAGGTTCCCTGTGGCTACATTTGTCTCATAGTTGCTTTACATGCCCTCACTCTCCTCCTGGGGTATTGTGTCATGTAGGTCTACAGTGAATACTCAAATACATTGTATAGCATAATCAGTTTACTTATCGTATCATGGGGTGGAGCTTGTCTTCAAATAGCCTAATCATGTCCCATCCCTTGTCAGGGTTTCATGTATGCCTGAGTGACAAATTGCGACAGTGTACCATGGCTGTATTCATGGATTGGGTATGGTGCCTCCAGCACAACAAACAACTATAGATAATGTGCATGAAATGTCAACACATGTTTGTACCCTGACAGTCCACACACTGATTCACATTGCCCCCAACATATTGATGGGGCTTGCGTGGTGAATAGCTGTGAGATAAATCGGCACAGAGGCACTGATGTTCCCGGCTGCAGTTTAAAATTCTGATCCATTAACTTTATGAGCACACCAAGGTTGCCCTGTTGTCAGTCTCATAAAACGTCTGCAGTGCCATAGCTGGTCTATCCCCATGTTTGTTCTCAATTCCTCTTCAGCTTTCCTTCAATTCAGCTGTGAAGGATACTTTGTTCATGCAGGAAATGGCTCCACAGACTCATGAGTAGACCTGCACGGAACTGTGACAACATGGACCCCAATAATGACACAGGCTACACATGGCCCCTCACACTTGAACTGTACACCTTTGTGCAATTAACCACTGGAAATATGCACACATGTGCTGCTTGGTCTGCTGGTCCTCCACTGCCACAGGAGAAACATAGGTCATTTATATGACTCAAACTGTGGCGTGACATTACATTTGTGGATTGGTTTTGGGACTCAGTGTCACAAACACCGTACCCACATAGCGTTTTCCAATGCCTGACTCATGGGTAGTATACAAACAAGTGCCCAGGAAGTGGTATCCAACATTCCAGGAAATGTGATGATCTAGTCTTGGAACTTTGCCATGATCAACCGTCTTCTATCTATCCTGTGCATGGTTTGTCATTGGAGATGCTTATGTCCCAAAAAACCTGGGAAGTTCACACAGCATTTGTTGCTACGTGTATGATAAACACATTTCCTTTCTCATTTCCACACTGAATAGCATCCGATGGTTGGCCATATTGAGAACACATGCATACAAGCACATTTAAGAAAACGCGTCTTGTGATGTTCACACAGTGAGACAACTACATTAGTAAGAGCCAATTCACACACATTGACACACAGGCAATGAGTTATTCTATTGAGTCGCATAGCCTTGCTATCCTCTATTGACGCACAACATGCCCAAACTTGGTAATACCAATTTGCATTCCACACGTTTGCCAATCTATTACTTCAGTGAAAGTGCAAATCTGGTACAGCAACTAGAGGATCATGGTCCGCAGTAGTATGATCTGTCACATGTGCCCATACACCGGAATGCACACTGTAGGTGCAAACAGCGGATCTCTGTATTGTCACACCTGTCATGTACTATTAAAATTGAGAAATGACCCAAACCCAGTAAAAGCCAGAAATGTTGGCGCATACACGTCAAAAAAGACACACATGCGTCAAAAATGCTGCATATGCGTCGAAAAATGACACTCACTGCCATGATACATCCATTGGCCCTGAGCAGTAATTCCCACACTGTAGCCCATGAAATTTGTTAAGTATGAAAAATAATTGAAAATATGGATGCGGGGTGAATAATGACGCACAGACTGTAAGCGTTATAATATTTTGACGCATACGAATAAAAATGCACCGCATTAGAGGCAGGAAGTGATGAAATAGGATATCCTGTTTACAGAATTGATACAGTGGGTGTACTTTCACTTTCACTTTGCAGTCTGTGATTTTTCTTGACTGTGTGGCTGTGTTTGGACTGGACTGTTGTCTCTCTGTGCATATTGTGAATTGTCTCCTGTGTGGTCTTTATATTGTCTTTTGGTGTTTCCTAAGTGTCTGTGTTATCCTGTGGAAGAGTATTTTAGTCATTTCTGGTGTCTAATTTTGTCTTTGTACTGTTGGGAGTCTGTTGTGGGTAGTGTTAGTTTGGGGGTAGTTGGGCTGTTTTACTGTTAATTAGTTTACATTTCCCTCTGCTACTTTCCCTTCATTATACTCTGTACCCCTTTATTACTACTTTTTTTTCAAGCATGTTGGGTAGGCCACGTCTTGGTAGGATGGGAGCGGAGGAGCTGGGGGGATTTATTTGGCTGATGTGCCACTTCCTCCCATTAATGATTGAAGCAGGTGGCTGTGTGATACAGGGGTATCTCACGGAGGCAAGGAGGCTCCGGTGGGCAAAGGTCCTGAATCATCTAAAAATATACAACGCACCACGCAATGATCACCAGCTAAAACACCGGTGGGCTGACCTGGTTGCCAGGGAGCAAGACCTGCTGGACCACATGGGGATTGTGATTGGTGACCATGTTGGTGAGTACAATTCAGAGTAATGTGCATATTTAAATGCTCTGTAGTGACAGTAGCAGAATTACTCATATGCTGCAGGCAATGTTTTTCGACATGTGGAATGCAAGTTAAACATACAGTTGCCGTGAGTTATACAATAATTCCTACACATTACCATCATTTGTTGACACAACAGCTGCACTAACTTACAAAACACAACTGGAGCCTGTAAATCAGTGCTGCCTTCACATCAATCGATGATGCAAATGTGGCTCTAACATATGTTTTATGCATGGTCTGTGAGTGTACCAGGAAAGACATGTTTTTAATCCGGATATTTTCAAGAAATAATGTGTCCCCCAATTATTTCTGACACATGTCTGAACTGGATTCTGACACATACGTAACAAGTTATATCTGACCTCAGGTAACATCTTAGGCTGATAGTTGGACTTGGTTGTGCCGCAATTAAATTAGGGATGGATGCCAAAATTAATGCACACAGGTTCATATCAAAATGTTTGTTGCAATTTACCATAGCTGTGGCACACAAAATGAAGCAAATGATACAAATTGAGGGGTAACAACTATCCATGGCCATCTGTACATTGTACCTGTGTGTTTTTCTTTGGTCTTAGTCACAATAGCTGGCCCGAGCTAATGCATTTGCCATCTGTGTTACTCTATTGCCATGTACTTCTCATAATATATGGGATCATCATGGGATACCTTATTTTGGCGAATGCATGATCACAATGGATTAAGTGCATGATGTCATGCAAGGGACCACTGACCAATTCCATCATACATATAAAGTTGACAAATACTTAGCTAGTTTAGTTTGGCACACCCATGCTGATCAAGTGCAGCATATGTTTAATAACTAATCTCCCAGTATGGAGGCTATCACTGACATGGGTGTCTGTTAAGATCAGTAGACCAGCATTCCTGTGACTGCTTTTATTCCGAAGGTACGTAAAAATTGAAAACTACATCATCATGATTGACACACTGGTACATTTGCCAAACCATGTATTAATAATATCACAGTGTCAGTTTGCTATATATCCGCTAATCAACCAAATTGGCAAATGTAAGATGATGAATGTGGCTCATCTGTGATTTACTAACCCCATATTGGGTAAACAGGGCAATGAGAGACACATTTCAGATTCAATGACTACACCTGTGCCCATGCAGTCTGTCATGGATGAATACGATATACACTGTCAACATATAGCTCCTTGTTGTATCCTATTGTGAAAACTGGTCAATCCATGGCTAGCCCCAAACTGTCACCAAATAATGCACAGTATCCCTGCCATTATGCTGTCATAGGGGGCAAATGTGGCTCAGGGTACCCTTTTAATGTAGCATATGTAACCTAGACACAACACAGGCCCTACATGTAGGGGACCATAGAAAGCATGAGAAATCATGCCCTTAATTCAACCCACAGGTGCGTCACACAGTAAAGGATTGTCATTTGATGCCCAAGCCACTATACCTGAGTGGCTGGTATTGCAGTCCTCCAGGAAAGTGGCTTTGCATGTCTCTCATTGATATACATGATGAGAGGAGTACACTCCATAAATGAGTCTGCAAACAATTGATGGAGCATGTTTGCCACCACATGACAGTTAGGGCCACTGCATGTGTGCAGATATGTGTGTATCACTCACTGGAGTGCCCAGGTCTGTACATGTTTGCAGTGGTATGTCGGTTGCAGTATCATCATGCCTGAGAGGCTGGACTTTCTGATTTAATCTTACACACAGTAATTGTATTTGGAAGTGTTGTACAGTGCACAGACATTGAGCACATTTCTCCCTTCCATGCTTTACAGGTGGACCTGCCCCCTACACAATCGGAGAGGTGGCTCGATTTGTGGACCCAGATATCTCTAGTAAATGTTGATATTTCTGTTATGTGTTGTGCTTGCTGCTGTTGTGTGATTGACTCCTGTGTGTTTGACACATAGCAAGGTATGATGCGCTGATAGATGATCTGATATGTTACTTGAGTGGAGTATCAATTTTGTTTCCATCTTTGAGTTGGCCAATCATTAGCGTATAGTCATATTATGGGATTGTAGTGCAGCCCTGTAGGCATGGCCATGTGAATAGGGTGACATTTGTTGATAAAACTTTTATTAAGAAAATTTACCAGAGGACCATATTTATGATTTGGTCAGCAAGTCAGACCCTGAATCTCAAAATAGGGATGCCAAAGTCTTACCCACATACTCGAGCATCCCTGTTAACTAATGAACATGTTTGACTGTATGTTTGACTTCCTAGCAGCATGGAGCTCCACATATTGTGCTACGTGTATGTGGCACTTGAGTACAACGTCATAGGTGTGCATGCAGTTCATGGCCAGATGTGTGCTTGCATCTATCTGCTTGTTGTAAGTCATGTATTACTCGTATGAAATGATGTTGACAATTGTCTGCATTTCCAAACATAAATGTGGATGGGATTGTCCAAGGTTTGGGTGTATCCTAGTTGGACATCCTCCTTACCTGTGCACAGCTGTCCAAAGCTTCCTGGGTGTCCTAGATGTTGGAAAGTATTTGTTGCTTGTCCATCCTCCCCTCAGGCACAGGCGCAGGGTTATGAAATGTATACGTAGCACTGATGATCCAAGTTTAGTACACAGACATGTAAATCTGTAAATCACTTGTCCAAAACTAGGATACCCACTCATGATTAGCAACTGCATTTTATCCTGGCAATTCTACTTACAAATCACAGATTTTGTGGCCCTTGATTGTCATCCAAACGTTAGTCATTAGTTGGCCTGTCACATGTGGAGGACTTGCAGCATTTTTTACGTGACAAATGGCTGAACAATGATGCATAGGTCATTTAAGTGGTTACACATCTTTTAGAGCATTGCTGTGCTGTTTGATAAGACATGTGTAGGCTGCGTTGGCATGTACTTCCTTAGGGGCAATCAGTGATCTGTATGATGATATGGCCTGTTTCTGGTACATTAGATGTATTGTCTGATTTACTTCTGGAGCCATATCACACAATGAATTATCTAATGTTGGGTTTTATATTTTTTTTAACAGCAACCAATGTGAATGCCATCCAGATTCGGAAGTTTCAGTGCCGGGTGATGCATTAGCGCCACCTTCTTGACGTGGAGTCTGGGTTCCGCAACATGGCGCAGCGTTATCGCCATGAAAGAGCCTCGGGAGTGTGGAGGGCATTTGCCCAAAGGGGCCCTTCTGTGTCCACCACAGCCACCAGCACCACCACTACCACCCAGGTGGCACCAACCATAGCAGGCACCACTGCTGGACCGTCAACCTCCACTGCTCCCAGACCTATCACAGCACCACCTGCACCTCCTCCTACATGCATGGCACTAACATCGGGACATACATCTTCAACTGACACCCAGACCACCCCTGCTGCAGTCATTGACCCAGCAGATTTTCACCGAATGATTGGGACATTGACCGTATGTTGAGGAAAATGAACAGGCTGCAGCAGGAAGTGGCACAAGTGAATAGGAGGGTGCGCGCCATAAAAAAGACCATGCTGAGGGCGCACTTGTAAACATTTTACCCTCAGCCATCATTCCCTCCCCTCCCTCCTCTTTCCTTGATCTTTTCATTAGTGGGTATAGGGGGCTTAGTGTTAGGTTAGAATAGGCTGCTAGTTTAGTCAGTAGTAGTTTGGTATGATACTTTTAATATCTGTTTTTTATTATGTGTGTGTGTGGGTGGGTGGGGGATGATGTGGTTTTGGAATAAAAAAAAATAAAAAAAATCCACAAAAATATATATTTGTTTAGTATAAGATAGTATGTGTTTCGGTTAGTATATGTTGTCCTCCATGTGTCCCTTTCTATAAGGTTCATGTTTAGATCGTTTCGTTAAATGTGATAAGTAAGTTTAGCTTAGGTTAGTTAGGGCCTGTTGTGGGTAATGTATAGTTAGGATAGGTTAGGTTAGGTAAGGTGTTTCCCCAGGTTTTAGCTTCCTTTACCGTTAAATAAATATTTAGGTAATCCTTTACAGTATGTGTCCCATTGTTTGGGATCAGGGCCTTGGCATCGGTGAACAGTGTCTCTTTAGTATTTGCATTTGAGTCCCAGCCTGCAACCAAATCCCAATGGAGCTGTTACATTGGCAGCTACAACAGAGCTACTTTGCTAAGAATCTGCCATCCATTGCACCCACCACTCAAGGTCACTATGGATCCCAAAGTGTGGTTAATTTTAAATGTATGTTTTCAATCTCACATACTTTGTGACCAGATTTGGTATTGAGGACACTGTGTTAAGTCTGCCTGCAGCCTGATGTTGACGTGAAGCCTTATAGGGTGAGTGGTAGTATGATCTCATGTAGTATGGTATACATAACTCACACCTATCATTTGTTACAATGTTTAGCCAGGTTACATATTTGTACGTACACTCATAGACATCCATTCATGCTGTATGGTGTGTTAGGAAAAATTTGGGCGAAATGTCACATACGTAAATATTGGCTTGAAGAAAAAGTTGAAGAAAATGGCCCTCATTACAACCCTGGCGGTCGGTGGTAAAGCGGCGGTAAAACCGCCTACAGGCCGGGGAAAAAAAAATTGAATCATGACCATGACAGAAACCGCCAACATGGACAGCCACTTTAACACTCCGACGGCCACGGCGGAACAAACAAACAGCATGGCGGTCACCGCCAACAGACAGGCGGAAGACAATGTACCGCCCACACTATTATGACAGGCCAATCCGCCACCTTTTCCGGGGCGGATTCAACGCAAACAAAAACACAGCAGAAGCAGGACTTGGAAGGAAAAACACTCACCTCTACACAACCCACGAGGAACCCGGACGCCATAGAGCCTGAACTCCAAATACTCCCTGTGATAGTCTTCCTGCTCCTCTACCAGGAGCACGACCGACGCCGGCGATGACCAAGGTGAGTACTGCACCTACAACACAGGGGGAGGGGGGAGGGAAAAGAGAGTGAAACACACGCACAACACGCAACACCCCCACCCCCACCTCCACCCTCACCCACAACAACACACACACCAATACATGCTGAAACATTACATTTACACCCCCCAACTCCCCCTGGAAGAACGCAATGACAAAAGGAAATTATTTGAACAATTGTAATCATGTAAAATCCATTAGTCAAAACTTTATATACACTATAAACAAATATGTACACCAAGAATTCAAGTCCAGGTACTGCACCTGCATAGTCCGTGGACCACTGGGCCCAAATGCATGGGCGAGGTCCACACTCAATACCCGGTTGAAACGGAGAGAACACTGCAGGGGCATCAGATCGAAATAAAACAGGTACCTCAGGGGGAAGGGAAAGGGGGGCACCTCAGCCGGATGAGTGCACGACCCCAGCACCACGAGGGGACTTCATGCCCATTGATGTATCCTGGGGAATGCAAAGCCACAGTCTCTCAAGTCTCTCCAGTGGGTGGTTTGCCCACTTCTTTATCCTGGGGAGTGCAAAGCCACAGTCTCTCAAGTCTCTCCAGTGGGTGGTTTGCCCACTGCTTTATCCTGGGGAGTGCAAAGCCACAGTCTCTCAGGTGGATGCCTTTCTCCACTGGCTCTTGAGGGGGCCTTGTGCCCAGAGTGCTTCATCCTGCCAAGGACTGAGGTAGTGGATGTGAATCTCCACTGGTTCTGGAGGGGCTTGGTTGCCCAGAGTGCTTCTTCCTGCCAAGGACTGAGGTAGTGGATGTGATTCTCCAATGGTTCTGGAGGGGGCTTGGTGCCCAGAGTGTTTCATCCTTCCAAGGACTGAGGTAGTGGATGTGATTCTCCACTGGTTCTGGAGGGGGGCTTGTGCCCAGAGTGCTTCATCCTGACAAGGACTGAGGTAGTGGATGTGACACTCCACTGACGGTGGGGCAACATCGAAGCTGCCCAGGCCCCTGGAACTGACCACCAGCCTCGTACGAATTACCACTGGGGATGGCAGCCATGGCTGCGGTGGTGCCACTGGCTCAGGATGTCGCGTGGCCGCTGATGGTGCTTGCGGCGGGGTCAGTAGCGGCGGTGCTTGCGGCGGTCATTGGGGCGGCGGTGCTTGCGGCGGTCATTGGGCTGGCGGTGCTGGTTGCGGCCTCACTGATTGCAGTGCAAGTGGCTGGCTCACTGACTGCCGTGCTGGTGGCTGGCTCACTGACTGCTGTGCTGGTGGCTGGCTCACTGACTGCCGTGCTGGTGGCTGGCTCACTGACTGCCGTGCTGGCGGCGGTGTCAGTAGCAGCGGTGCTGGTGGCAGGCTCACAGACTGCGGTGCTGGCGGCGGTGTGAGTAGCAGCGGTGCTGGTGGCAGGCTCAGTGACCGCGGTGCTGCTGAAGGGCACAGTGTATGCGGTGCTGGTGAAGGGCTCAGTATCTGGGGTGCTGGCGGCGGTGTCCGTGGCGGTGGTTCATGTGACGGTGCCGGTGGCGGTCTTGTCCGCTGTGCAGGTTGGCGGCAATGTTGACTTGCCTTTCTTTTTCAGGCCCTTCCCCACCTTGGATGGTGGCGCAGCTGTCTTGCCACTCCCAACTATTGTCTTGGCTCAGCCCTAGGTGGCTTGTGTTTTGGCCTTCTCTCTCTGGGATGTGGGCAACTTCTTCCGTTTTGGAGGTGGGGGAATGTCCTTGGACTCGCTCCCTGGGACACTGGCAGCCCTGTTGCTTGGCGCACTCCAGAATCCGGAGATTGCTGGCACAACTGCGGCCCGGTGATGTGGTGGCTGAGGTGCTGGGTTGGGACCTGGAAAGACGGGCCCTAGGGGATGGACGGGGGGGGGAGGTGTAGGGAAGAGGTCAACATTTGAGAGGAAAAGCTTTTTTGACACACTGGGACGGGTAGATGGAGGGGGTTTGGGAGCGGAGGAAGAGGTAGTGGTTGTAGGAGGTTTTCGTATGCTGACTTTGGGTGAAGGTGCATGGGCTGGAGGCTGTCATGAGGCTGTTGGGTGGGTGTGTGACTGCGTTTGTGTAGTTTGGGAGGCGGGCTCACAGACACACTGGGAGAGGACACAGGGGATGTTTGAATGGTATTGGGGAGGTGAGTGCACGTGAGCGGTGTGTGGTGATGGGCGTGCTGGTGATGGAGGTAGTGGCTGAAGATGTAGTGCATGCAGGTGTGAGTGGAGATGTGACAGGGAGGGAGGAGCGAGACGTGGAGGACGGGGACACAGTGGAGGCAGTGGATGTTGGTATGTGTGGATGGGTATGATGATTGTGTGAGTGCTTGTGGGATGTGTGGTGCTTATGTTTGCCAGAGCCACCCTTGTGTGTTGAGGTGTATGCATGCTGGTCTGATGGTGTGCTTGGGAGAGGCTGAGGTACTGGGGATGGGGTCTGGGTGGAGGAAGTTGAAGGGGGGAGGCTGGACACAGGGACAATGGCTGCCATCAGTGCAGAGGCCAGAGCCTGAAATGCTTGTTGTTGGGCTGCCTGGCCAGAATGAATGCCCTCCAGGTATGCATTTGTCTGTTGCAACTGCCTCTCTACACCCTGGATGGCATTCAGAATGGTAGACTGCCCAACAGTGAGGGATCTCAGGTGGTCAATAGCCTCCTCACTGAGGGCAGCAGGGCTGACTGGGGCAGGGCCTGAGGTGCCTGGGGCGAAGGAGATGCCCACCCTCCTGGGTGAGCGGCCACGGGACACACACTGAGGGGCTGCTGGGAGGGCGCTGCTGGTAGGGGGGGTGGCGGCTGTACCTGTAGATGCGGTGGGCACAGAGGGGCCCAGCACCGCAAGGGAGCTCCCATCAGAGGAAGAGTCGGTGTCGCTGGTCTCAGCTCCTGTCTTCGCCGTGGAGCTCCCCTCGCCCTCCATCCCACTGGTGAATTCAGACTCCGTTGTCTGGCACTCCAGGGCCATGTGGGATGCAGCTCCCTCCTGCTCCGGTGGCACAGCTCCTCCGCCTGATTATGCTAATGCACACAAGAACAGGGAGACCACAAAAAGGGGGGTGGAAGAAAGAAGAATGACATGTTCAGTGCATACAATACCGCTACCTTCGGCGGACACTACAGACACAGCAGCCCTCTGCACTACGCCATGCACTTAGAGTTCCCTAATTAATCACAGGGACATGGGCTACATGGCCTATGCCCGATTGCTGCACACATGGAACTCACAGGAGCCTGACTAGGTGCAGATGGCTCTTACCACTGGTGGGGATGGGGTGCCACTTAGCCTGCCTCACAAAGGGTCCTTGCCTGCAAAGCTCGCCCTAGCCTAGGGGAACCCACTGCCCACCTCCCCCACCCAGACACCTCCAATGCGCGCAGAGTCAGCTGAATGAGAGTGTACTCACCCCTTGTGGCTGCTGTGATGCCCTCAAGAGCCCATCCAACTCCGGATACGCCACTGCCAGGATCCGGAACATCAGGGGGGTCATGGTGCGACGGGCATCCCTCCCACGTTGGGAGGCCATCCCCAGCTGGGCCTCCACCGTCTTCTTGCTCCAGTGGCGAAGGTCCTCCCATCTTTTACGGCAGTGGGTGCTCCGTCTGTGGTGGACCCCCAGGGTCTGGACGTCCTTGGCGATGGCACGCCAAATATCCTTCTTCTGGTGGGCGCGGACCTAGAGGAATAGTACAGGGGGAAAGGTAAAATATTTACCGTCCGGACCTTCATAGTCATTGTCCCACATTCCCACCCTTGCCCTGATGCACATACACTCACCGTCCGATCATGCAGGCCTCATCTCCCCCGTATCTTCCATCCACACCACTCCAAACAGGCATTGCCCATACAGCATGCTCACAGTGTACTCACCTGTTTGTCGGGAGGACCGTAGAGTACCGTCTACTGGGGGAGGATCCCATCCACTAGTTTATCCAACTCCTCTGATGTGAAGGCAGGGGCCCTTTCCCCAGACACATGAGCCATCTTCGCTTCCAGACTGAGGTCTCAGCAGCACTTGCAGTGTAGGTCCTCTCCTGTCGAAGATCAGGTATCAAGTGAGTGAACAGAGAGAAAATGGTGGTCACGTCCGCGGCGGTGCGTACCGTCACCGCCGGCATATATCGTCATTGGCTCCTGGAACCCATAGGGCCCAATGTTAACCAATGCAGGATTGCGGCCCGGTCTTCGACCGCCCACCGCAGCGGTGTACAACGCCAGCGCAGTTACCTCAGATCCCCTTGCTCCACATTACAGGTCAGGCAGCCGCCATTTCAGGTAGCCACATGGCATCAATTTTTATTGCGTCACACATATATAGGCCTTGCATATACACAGAGACAGGCACATAGCGTATTGACAAATGTGTGCAATAAAATTATTTTTTTACTACCTCAGTGTTGGCTGACTCTGTGCTCGCTGTTCTCCTTCATAGGGCACGTCCGCTGGTGCAGGTGAGGAGATGGCGGCATCCTCCGGTGTACAGACCACTGGTGGACCTGTCGACAATGGAAGAGAGACATGTAATAGTCACCTACAGACTTGATCGTGCCACAATCCTGGAACTGTGTGCCCAGTTGGAGCCAGTCCTGATGTCAGCTATCCGCCATCCCACAGGAATCCCACCTCTAGTGCAGGTCCTGTCAGTACTCCATTTCCTGGCAAGTGGGTCTTTTCAAACAACAGTGGCCATAGCATCAGGGATGTCCCAGCCTATGTTCTCCAACATGTTGTCCAGAGTGTTATCTGCCCTGCTGAAACACATGCGCAGCTACATCGTGTTCCCTCAGTTGGAGGATTTACCTACAGTGAAAGGTGACTTCTACACCCTGGGACATATCCTCAACATCATTGGTGCCATTGATGGGACACATGTGGCCTTGGTCCCCCCGCAGGAGTGAACAGGTATACAGAAACTGGAAGAGCTACCATTCAATGAATTTGCAGATGGTGTGTTTGGCCGACCAGTACATCTCCCATGTGAACGCCAAGTTTCCTGGCTCAGTGCATGACGCTTACATTCTGAGGAATAGCAGCATCCCTTACATAATGGGGCAAGTCCAGAGGCACCGTGTGTGGCTAATAGGTGAGGACAAGGACCCTATACCCTGTGAATAGTTGTCCGGGTCTGGGGTTGTCCCTAAGGGTTAGTGTGTGTCTAACAGCTGTCCCTCGACATTTGCAGGTGACTCTGGTTACCCCAACCTGTCATGGCTACTGACCCCTGTGAGAAATCCCAGGACAAGGGCAGAGGAGCGCTACAATGAGGCACATGGGTGAATTAGGAGAGTGATAGAAAGGACCTTCAGCCTCCTGAAGGCCAGGTTCCGGTGCCTCCATATGACAGGTGGTTCCCTGTACTACTCACCAAAGAAGGTGTGCCAGATGATCGTGGCCTGCTGTATGCAGCACAACTTGGCTTTGTGATGACAGGTGCCTTTTCTGCCGGAGGATGGTCCAGAAGGAGGTCTTGTGGCAGCTGTGGAGCCTGTGGACAGTGAAGAAGAGGAGGCAGAAGAAGAGGACATAGTCAACAGAAACAACGTGATCCAGCAATACTTCCAGTGAGACACAGGTGAGAAGACATCACTGCCTCCTACATCTGATAAAATTGTTAGACCTATCATCTGTCTGTCACTTTTACCCAGTGTATGGACCCTGAATTGTCACTTTGCCTTTCCATTTCACAGATGTGGCTCCCACTGTGTGACCTCTGCTATGTTACCTCATGGACTAGAGCTGTGTGACATAGGTATGTTGACAATAGAATGGGCATTGCTGCTTTCCTCAGTTATTGCAAATACACATTTGTGAAAGCACAGACTGACTCCAGATTGTTTTGTGATTCAAGGGTGTTTATTTAAGTGCTAAATAGTGGAGGGGGTTGTAAAATGGGCTGGGGAGATGGTGGAGGAATGTCCATGGCAGAGCCCAGTTATTAGTCTCACAGGTGCATTGTCCAAAGGGGCATAGGAAGTGGAGCTAGGGCAGTTTAAGGATGGACAGGGTGACAAAGTGGGACAGAAGGATGACATTCAGGGTGGTCTCATTTCTTGGTGGGGGTCTTGTCAGTTCATCACCCAGGCTAGTGTCAGGGGCCCCTTGTTGTGCCACAGTGTCCCTCCTGGTGTTCACAAGGTCCTTCAGCACCCCTACAATGGTGCCCAGGGTGGTATTGATGGACTTGAGTTCCTCCCTGAACCCCAAATACTGTTCCTCCTGCAGCCGCTGGGTCTCCTGTAACTTGGCCAGTACCGTTGCCATCGTCTCCTGGGAATGATGGTACGCTCCCATGATGTTGGAGAGGGCCTCGTGGAGAGTGGGTTCCCTGGGCCTGTCCTCCCCCTGTCCCACAGCAGACCTCCCAGTTCCCCTGTTATCCTGTGCCTCCGTCCCCTGAACCGTGTGCCCACTGCCCCCAGGTCCCTGATTTTCTTGGGTTGTTGGGTTTGCCTGGGTTCCCTGTAGTGGTGGACACACTGCTGCTTGATGTGTCCTGGGGACAGAGGTATGGGCCCGCTGGGTGGGTGCTGTGCTGATGTTTCCTGAGGGGGGCAGGCTCTGTGGTGGCCTGTGACTGTGTCAGAGGAACCGACTGTCCCGAGGTCCCAGATGGTCCAGGCTGGTCATCTAGCTCAAGTTGGACAGAGCTGTTGTCATCACTGTGGGCCTCATCTGTGGGTGGGCCGGGCGTGTCTGGAACCTCCTGTCCGGTGACGTTGGGTAGGGGCCCTGCAGGGGTGTAAAGGCATGATTATTGCATCTGTGTGTGCCATGGTGTGCAATGGGTGGGTGACCATGTACCCCAGTGCTTACATTATTGTGTAGGACCTTGTGTGATAATTGTTTTGGGGTCTGTGTGGGTATGTGTAGTGGACATGCTTTGGTGATGGGTGTCCATGCTTTGTAGTTGCATGCAGGGCTTGGTGTTTGGATGTGTGGTTTGTGATAATAGGACATATGTGAGGAGTTGGAGTGATGGGGGTTAGGGCGAGGGTGGGGGTATGTGTTGGCATGCAGGAAAGGTGGGGGATATGGTAGTTAAAGATTTGACTTACCAGAGTCCATTCCTCCAGCTACTTCTGCGAGGCCCTCAGGATGCAGTATAGCCAAGACCTGCTCCTCCCATGTTGTTAGTTGTGGGGGAGGAGGTGGGGGTCTGCCGCCAGTCCTCTGAACTGCAAAGTGGTGTCTTGAGACCACAGAACGCACCTTCCCCCGTAGGTCGTTCCACCTCTTCCTGATGTCATCACGTGTTCTTGGATGCTCTCCACTGCGTTGACCCTGTCCACGATTCTGCACCATAGCTCCATCTTCCTAGCTATGGGGGTGTGCTGCACCTGTGATCCGAATAGCTGTGGCTCTACCCGGATCCTCCTCAGAAAACCTGGGGTGTCTTTGTAGTGCCATGGGGTGGTGTGGTTGATGTCTGTGGTGGTGTGTGTTGTGATGTGTGAGGGGATGTGTTTGTTTGTGTTGTGTGAGGTGCGTGGATGTTGTGTGGGTGATGGTGTTGAGTGCCTGTGGATGCTAGTTTGTTGATGGTGGTGTCTCTCTCTGGCCTTCTGTCTCAATTCTGGTCATAAGGGTTTGTGGGTGATGTGGGTGGGTGTTTTATATTGTATTGGGTGTGTGGGAGTGGTGTGTGTATGTGTATCAGGTGTGTGTATTTTGATTTGTCCAATCTAGTTGTGTTTTGTAAATGTGTTTGTATTTTGAGCGCGGCGGTGTGTACCGCCAATGGTTTACCGCGGTTGAAAGACCGCCGTGTGGATTCGTGGGTCGTGATAGTGTGGGCGTATTTTTGTTGCCATGACGGTGGAGGTTTTGTTATCGCCAGTTTATCACTGACCTTTGGTGTGGCGGACTTGTGTAGGTGTCTGGATTTTGGCGGATTCCGAGCTGTGGGTCGTAATAGCTGTAGCGGAATTCTGCGGCCGCGGCGGTGTGTTGGCGGTCTTCTGCACGGCGGTAAGCGGGATTTACCGCCAATGTTGTAATGAGGGCCAATAATTTTTGGCTTAGACATCCCTTGAGGAAGCGTTATTCTGTCCAACACAGAATTACACTGTATAGTTTCTATTTCCCTCATAATTAACCCTCAGGAAGAGCAGATGATGGTACAGTCCAGACCACAGTGCAAAATTATCAGCCAACATTCTTTCAGGTCAGTTGTATTGGCATTCTATAATCATTGACCTGAGGTAAACATCACTGATCTCCATCACGGGTGATGTGTCACATTACACAGAGACAAAGTTGTTGTGTAAGTGCTATTTATTTTGAAGTGCTGTAGTGCTATATGTACATTGTCCATGATTGTGAGTTCATTAGTGTGACACCTTTCATTGTGATCCTACACAAGTGCAAAAGAACATGTCATTGGACATGCTGGGGTGAAGTGTCAGACAGTGCAGAGAGACAGGATTTGTCAATTAGTTAGTGAAAGACAATCGCAGGGCAGGGTGACAAGACAGACAGTGGGCTGGAGAACAGTGCTTGTGGGCAGCTGTTGCAAGACTGGCATGTTACAAAGCACAGGACCTTGGTTATAGGTGGCCATGTGGCAGGGACTAGTGCTACCGGGTACTCTTACGGGTGAAGGTGATCTGTTCCACGTCTTCATCTTCTGATGAGTGGGTTGTCTCCTCTACCCTTGGTGGTGGTGGTTGTGAAAGGGCAACACACACCTCAGTGTTTGAAGACGTGGAGTCAGACATCCCGGTAGCTGACAAGTGTGGGGTAATTAAGAGCAGTACTGCAGCAAGGAGGAGCTGCTGGTTCTTAAGTATAGCAGCCACATCACTGTGGTGGGCAGCCAGGTCGGCCCAGAGGGGGTCAATATTGCATTCGTGAACGCGTTGACAAGATTGTTGTTGGAGGTCAACTCTCTTACAGATGTGCTGATTTCCTTCACACTTTTTTGGAGTTCATGCAAGATTGATGTTCGCCCTTGCATGGCTGCTGCCTGTTCTGCAGTTGACATCATGCACAAACACACCCCCCTCTAGGCTGGCTGCCATATTTTCCATCCCCACCCGAACCTCATTGGCCAGCTCCCACTGTACTCCAACTACAGTTCTCTCAAAATTGGTGCCAGTGTCGTCAGAGTCCTCAGCTGGGTTGGAGCTGGCAGGTCGTACGATTGTGGTGGTGGGTGGGTCCTCTGTGAATGCTGCTGTATCTGTGCTCCTCCTTGGAACTGAAGGTGGGGTCTGGAGGGTCCCAAGGACACCTTGGAGGGCCTGCTGGCTGATGTTTGTCAGCTCATCATCCATGTAATCAGGGAAGTCCAGGACAGGCATATCCCCAGGAGAGCCATCGCCCTCTGCAATGAGATATGGTACAATTAGTGTGTCTGTGTTGTGGTATTTGTAATGTGACGTGCCTCCCTTCCTATTTGTTGCACATTGTGATCTCTGTTCTGGTCCATTACTCCTGTCTTTCATATTAGCATTCTCCCATGGCTTCTGCCCCACCTGCATGTCACATGTATTGTGGTCAGTTTGGGGACTTCTCAGCATCACATCCTCTAAGTGTTGGTTTTGGCCAAATTGTGAAGTGCCACCTTCTTCTCCTACTCAACCCTCCGTCTACTTCCATGGTGAGGCCTTGCACTGGCTGTGGTTGTTCTGATGGCACTAGCACCACACTTCACAATCTTGAACTGACCCAGTCTCAGATATTTCACATCCAGCTATATGTTGCTGAGACCCAGCATATACTATGTATAGCATTGGCATGGCACACTACATATGTCATTATTGGTAGTGTGTAATGTTGATGTTGGGGAATGTGTGCTACATTGGATTGCTCTGATGGTCCTAGCAGTTTTCCATTTCCTCTTCTGACTGTGAGGGTGAATTTCACTAGCCGGTGATATATGTCCTCCCCATCAATGCTGTTGTCTGAGCAGTATGACATTTGGGATGTTGCATGGTGTCATTGGAGCTATTGTGACCCAGGCACAGGGTGGACCCTGACATATGCAGCATGGGTATGACATTAGTGCTGTGTACCTCATAATGTTTATGACAATGGCTAGTGTTTGTAGCAACTATGGACAATCACATTTGACAGGATTAGAACATTTTTATTGATTACAGGGGATTGATAAAGTTGTCATCCTGAACCCTCTAATTTGGGTGTGTTTGATCCATGGGGACGTTACTGTCATTAGCTACTTGCCCGGCACACACAGCAAAGGTGATAGTGGCAACTGTTGTCAATGTTAAATTCCACTAAAAGATATGACCTGAGACAGTTAATTGAGCCCTAGCTCATGTAGGGAGAATACCAGCTGACGTGTGACAGCAGGTCCGTTTTACGTTGTACCCTACCCTCCTGGACAGGCGTTACCTTTCCAACATCCTTGGCATGGCAACATACCCCATGCAAAGATTGTTGGTGTAGTGTAGTACTGTGCCCCAGGTTTCCTTTGAATGGGCCATGCCCCCTTGCCGTGCCCCTTTACCCATTCCACTCCCTGAGTATCATGACTTACAGGCATTGTGTAGTAGGTATGTCCCCCCTGATTGCAGTTAACATTTGTGCAATTTAATTCCCCATGCGACTTACCCTGCATCTGTGTTGTTTCTTGGTAGTCTGCGCAGTCCTGTCCTTGAATCCCTGTGACGATCTCCTCTGGGATGACGGCTGCCATCATCTCCTCCATGTGGTCCAGGGCCTCCTGTGGTGCTGGATTCCCACCTCAAATCTGCAGTGCAGCCTTCCTGTTCCTGGCCATCTTTTCCTTGGTCAGGCGCTTGCAGTCATGCCAGCGTTTCTTGCACTTGATGACTGTTCTCCGTACTTCAGCCACACTGTTTATCTTGTCAACAATTTGGTGCCATATTGCCTCTCTCCTACTGATTGGCAGCTTTGAGGTGACAAACAGTTGGTGCTGGTGTTCTGTCATCTCTTTCACCAGAATTTCCTGCTCCTCTGCACTGAAGCAATACTTTATTTTCTTTTTCTCCCTGTCCTGGGTCTTCTGTGGGTCCTCCTGGCTGGTTCCTGGTCTGTTGCCATCTTCCATTTTGTCTCTCCTTAGCAGATGTTGCTGTGTTTGCGCTGCTTTTTGACGCAATTGCATATCCGGTTTGCGACGTCGTAAACCGCCTCACAGTCATTTTCGCCGCGTTAACGTAGTTTTTCTTTACGACGTGATGCATTGGTTTGAGTTAAAAAAAAATGACTCACACCAGTGGTTTGCGCCGCCGTGCATCAAAGTATAAATTTGATGCCCGAGCGGCACAAATAAATGGCTTTAGCCGGCGGTAAAAATGTTGACGCAAAACTGCGTCGGTGCAGTTTTGCATCAAAAAGTATAAATATGGCCCTGAGTTGGTCCATCAAGGGGTTTGAGAAATGAGAATAAAATAAAAAATCGTTCATTGCAAATGCAATGCCTTAGTTTCAAATGTAGTTTTTGTTAATGGAATTTGGATAGGGATTAGGAGAATAGCCAACCCAACAATAATTGACTATTCTTGTATAGTACCATTGGTGATCTAATTTAAGTACATTATTGCATTTGCCAGTTATATAATAATTTTGTGGAGATTAACGGTGCCACTAAAGTGTTTTTTTTATCTTCTTTCTAATCTTACATCAGCCCCCAAGAGCAAGAAGAGGGGCACTGCACCTCCTGGTCCGGAAGGAGCTGGGGAGGTACCGACCACCAGCTACTCATCCCAGTAAGTCCTATTATTTAATATTATTATCATTATTTCCCTAACCTTTTCCTCTACCCACTTGTATACTACTTTTAATTTTGCCTTGCTTACTTTTTTATACTGTCTCCCTTTTTTCCAACTCCCCTATCCAAGTTTTGTTTAATTCCTGCTATCCCTGTATTATCTTTTTTTCTGTCTTTCATTCACCATTTTGTATTCCATCCCGTTGTTGCTCTTCAATGACTCTGAGTCATCGTCAAACATAGGAAATAGCTCTGCCCCACTATCACACAAAACTTTTGGTTGGCTTGACTACCTGGCTCTTTTAATATTCCAACAAAATGCCCAGATTGATATTTTTGACAGAAGTTACTTTAGTGCTAACCAAACTGGAACAACTGTGGTTGTATTGTTTTGATTAAAAAAAAATTAAGAATGGGACCTGGCATTTAAAAACTGTATACTGTTTTTTCTAGCCACACCAAACAGGTGAGCCGACTCAAGTTGGACTGCTGCAGGAGCAGATGGAACAGGGGTAGAGGCAGTGGCAGGGGCGGACACTGGTAAGTCACATTGCTTGCTAATTGACAATTACTCACTAGCTACAAGGATGTTGTTGTGATTGGATTAATGAACCCCTCCTGCACGACAGCTACAGCAGTGGTCGGGTTACTTCTCTTCCTTCACTCTCTGTGTGTTTTAACCACACCACTGCTGCCTTGTGCCCCCCCAACTCCCTCCCTGCGAAGACGTTTCTCCTCCCTCCCACCTCCAAACTGACCAGACCTCACACCTCCCTCCCCTTCTCAATGGCAACCCATCCGCGCCTGGACCACACCCAGCACTATGGAGCCTCGTCCTCACTCCATCTGCCACTTCAACTCCAACAAACTACTTGGCCTCAACCCAGAAAGATCCTCAGCCTGCCACCAGGCTGACCTAAGGAACACTCATGGACCTTTTTTGTGCCACGCATGCTACCGCAAACTCCAAGGACCACAACAACATTCTGTACCAAGCATGGACGACCACCTGAAGTGCATACTCCTCAACACATCCTCCCTCGTTAAGCATGCAGTAGAAGTCTGAGACCTCCTCGACTCGACAAACCCTGGATGTCGTCTTCTTCCCGGAGACATGGATCGCCCCTACCTCATCCTCAGACATCACCACAGCCATCCCGGACAACTATAAAATCATCCACAAGGACAAAGCCAACCAGCCTGGAAGAGGCATTGCCATGGTCTACAAGAATACCCTCTGCCTGACAAGCACCTATGAGTCACAGTCTCAGCCAACCCATGAACACATACACTTCCAGATTCAGACCAACCCCAACTCCTCCCTCCATGGCACACTCATCTACAGGCTGCCCAGATCTCGATCGCAATTCTGTAAAGACATCGCTAACCTCATCACCCCCCAAGCACTCACCTACTTCAACTATATCCTACTCGGTGACCTCAACTTCCACCTTTATAACCATGATGACCTCAACACCACAAACCTCTTGGACAACCTCAGAACTCTTGGCTCAAACAACTTGTCAATGTCCCCACCCACAGAGTCAGACACATCCTTGGCCCTGTCTTCTCAGCACGGAACAACATCACCATCTCTCATATCTCCGAACACCACTGGACCAACCACAAATGCATCCACTTTACCTTCATGAAGAAAACTGCACGCAACTGTGTCACCCACTCTCCCTCCCAGCAGATGCTGGGACAAAGTAACAGAAGCACAACTCACCAACGTTCTCAGTCACTCCCTCCCACCGGACGAAGCAGATGCTAATGAAGCCACACGCAATCTAAACTGCTGGCTATCGGAATGCAAAGAAAGCGTAGACCCCTTCAGGAAACCAGCTTCATACCGACATAGCAAAACACCTAAATGGTTCAGGACAGACCTACAAGATTCCAAACTCTACTGCAGGTGACTGGAACAGAAATGGAGGAACAGCAAATCAACCAAAGACCACATAGCCTATAAGAATGCAGTCACCACACACCACCAGAACATCAGAGCCACTAAAAAGACCACTATTCAAGAAAGCCTCAGCACCAGCGCTCACAACAGCAAAGAGCTCTTTGCCAACATTAAAGAATTCACGAACCCTGGGACAGACACCTCATCCATCCCTCCCTCCCAAGACCTCTGCGACAACCTTGCTACCTTCTTCCACCGAAAAATCGAGGACATTTAGGAAGGCTTCAAGAACCAAAACCCTCCAGCTTCACTCACCAATACCACCACAGACCCAGCGCACACCAGATCCTGAACTCCTGGACTCCCATCAGCAAAAAGGACACCCAAACACTCATGAACTCCATCCACTCGGGAGCATCCTCGGATCTATGCCCTCATCACATCTTCAACCAGGCCAGCGCCACCATAGCACCCAAGCTCTAACAAAGTATCAAGCGATCCTTCAAGACCGCCACATTCCCATCAGATTGGAAGCACACCGAGATCAACCCACTACTCAAAAAAAAACACTGAACCTAGGGAGCTGAAGAACTACTAACCCATCTCTCTGCTCACTTTCACAGCCAAAGTAACGGAAAAGGCCGTCAACCAGCAATTCACCAAATTCCTTGAGACACATCAAATCTTAGACCCTTCCAAATCTGGATTCAGGAGCAACCACAGCACAGAAACAGCACGGCTAGCAGCCACCAACAACATACGCGCCATACTAGACCATGGAGGCACTCCGCACTCATCCTCCTCGACCTCTCTGCTTCATTCAACACTGTTTCCCACCCCACCCTCATTGTCAGACTCCATGACACTGACATCTAAGATAATGCACTGGAATGGATCAGGTTCTTCCTCACCGGAAGAACACAGATTGTCAGACTACCGCCATTCACATCAGAAATCAAAGATACATGCTGCGGATTACCCCAAGGATCGTCACTCAGCGGCACGCTTTTCAACATCTACATGGCCCCGCTAGCCAAGATCACCAAACAACATGGGCTAAATATCGTCTCCTAGGTCAACAATATCCAACAGATACTCTCTCTGTTCGACAACCCTGTGAAGGCCAAGAGAAGTTTCCACAATGGGATGATAGCAGTTGCTGCCTGGATGGAAGCCAGCTGCCTCAAACTCAACTTGGACAAGATGGAGATCCTTGTAATTGGCTCCACCCCTTCCACCTGAAACAACTCCTGGTAGCCCACCGCACTGGGAAACACCCCTACCCCCACGGACCATGCACGCAATCTAGGTATCATCCTGGACTCCTCAATATCCATGACCTGCCACAGCAATGTCGTTTCTTCGTCATGCTTCCACACCCTCCAAATCCTTTGAAAGATCTTCAATTGGTTCCCCTCTGACACAAGGAAGACAGTCACCCACACACTCGTCACTAACTAACTGGACTACGGGAACATACTCTATGCCAGCATTACCAAGAAACTGCAATCAAGGCTACTAATAATCCAGAATGCAGCTGCCAGACTCATCCTGGACATTCCCCGAAACAGCATCATCTCCTCCCACCTCAGAGACCTACACTGGCTCCCAGTCAACAAGCGCATCACATACAAACTCCTGATTCACACCTACAAGACACTACACAACATACATACCCATTAAACAACTCCTTTCATCCCAGCTCGCCCTCGCAGCCGTTCCCAAGATCCAGAAAAGCATAGCAGGAGGAAGTTCCTTCTCCTTCCTCGCAGCCCATACATGGAACACACTACCGCTCAAACTCAGGCAGACAGCATCACTCAAGCAGTTCAGGAAGGACTCCAAGACCTGGCTCTTTGATTGAGCAGTATGGCCACAAACAGCACCTTGAGACCCTATGGGTGATTAGCTGCACTTTAGAAATGACTGATTGATTGCTTCAAATGATGCATGAACAGAGTGAAAGTAACAGATGTTTGGGTCGGTGAAAAAGGATGCATGGGTGAGTTTTGGTATTGGGTAACGGGTGGATAGTGTGGGTACTGAATGGATGAATAAAGGATTGTGAATTTAGATGAAAGACTGGATGAGAGAAAACAAAATGTAAATCATGGTGGCTATGGGTGTATATAGTGGAGGAATGAAAGAACAATTGAATAATTTCTTGGATGAATAAAGCAGGGAGGTCTTCTTCTGCAGAGAGATCAGTGATGTCCGTCTATTCTTTTATAGCAAAAGCTCTACCTACCTGCCTAATCCATCTGCCTTACTCTGCAGTATAGTAAGTCAAGTTTCTTTACTTGCCTTACTGCCCAGCGAATCAATTTGTTGGAAAGAATTTCTGATGGTGGGCAAGACCAGTGATTAAAGTACGACTAGTAGGTTCCCAATTTGATTTTAAGTTTGGCATAGGGGATACCCCTTGGCAAATGTGCCAAATAAATCTATATAGCCCATTCCCTTCTGTGTAGTACAGTGCATCATTTCTCCCCCATCTACTTGTGGCAGGCAGGCTAAAATATATCAGCGATTTATACATGACATGTGTGATGGATTCTATTTATTCATCTGCCTCTTTAGAGTCAAGGTACAAAGTGAAAAGCATTTGAGGAAGAACAGGGACTTTGGAATTAAATATAGATAATTGTCAGCTACAGCTGCCCAAGCTGCAGAGACATGAAACGTACTTGAAGTATTGGCTGGCATGCTTCCAATTATTTAGCAAAACCACTTGTTCTCTAACAACTTGTTTTCCTTGTTCTCATAATCATAATGAGAGGTAATTCATTTTTTATTATTCCACTAAATGTGTTTGTTTAAAAGAAAGAAAAAAAAATCACAGTTTTTTTTAATCCAGTATTATTCTGCCTTAATTCTTTTTTTACTAGACAGTTAGTGCTTCTTGTGAAGCATTTGTAGGTAAATAAATAAAATATTGGTCCTTTTGACTCTTCTAATCATAAATAATCACATCAAATTGCAACGTCCCTTGCGGACCAGCAGTCTAGTGCTACTGTGCTACCCACTATCTATCATTTGAAGAAGTGTTTGTTCAGAGCATTGTTTACAAATTGTCTTTTGTTATTCTTCTTTTTCTCGATGTAGCTACTACTGCCCAACGAGCATCACCAACGTGAAAACCTCAAAAGGACACAGCATCTGTGTGAGGCATTTGACTAGGCCCCGCTTGTCTGTATCTATGGCCATAGCTTTCCCAATTGCATCAGCTCATCTTTGAATGACATAATCATTGATCTACTTGTACTGCTCAAACAGATGTTGCAACATATAATAGGTTGACCTCTTCCTCCTCTTCCTCCTCCAGGATCAGCAGGGGCTGATATTCTGACTGAATGTTCCCCAGCCTCTGCTGCCACAGATGGGCCTCTATCTCCTGCCTGGTTGGTGATGGTCGTTGGGCAGTAGTAGCTACATGTTGGCACCTCCTGTATCAGGGCTTTAACTGATACTCTAGTATCATGCTGATTAATCCTCAACTGTTTCTGGGCTTTAACCTCTTCTGTGCCTTGGACGAGATGATCTCGTCCAAGGCTACAGTTCCCCTGTGCCTTGGACGAGATCATCTCGTCCATGGCACAGGGGAACTTGGGGGCGCGCTAGCGCGCCCCCCGTGCACCCCCCATCCCCCCCAAGTCGGGGATGGAAGGGGAAGACCTTCCCCTTCCACCCCCGACCCCCCCCACTCCCCCCTGTGATGTCAGCGCGCGCGCGCTGATGTGTCACAGGGGCCTCCCTCGTCGCGCTGGAAGCTCTGATTCCAGCGCGATTGAAAAAGAAATGCAAAAGCATTTCTTTTTCAATCACTTGGGAGGCCCGGAGGGGCTTCAAAGGGAAGGAAAAGTATTTCCTTCCCTTTGAAGTCCCTCCGAGGGTTTCAAAAGCCGGATTGCTTGCAATCCGGCTTTTGAAACCCCACTAGACACCAGGGATTTTTTTTTTTTCATTGAAACTGATAAAAGGGAGCGACCCCTTGGGCAAGGGTCGCTCCCAGGGGGGGCATTTTTTTGAAAAGGCCTTTTCTGCCCCCAGGGGGGGCAGAAACCTCTAGGCACCAGGGACCATTTTTTTTTTTTTTTTTTTTCATTTTTTTTATTGAGGTGGGGAGCGACCCCTTAGGCAAGGGTCGCTCCCCTTGGGGGAAAATTATATTTTGGCCATTTCTGCCCCCCTTGGGGGCAGATTGGCCTATTTTGATGAGGCCAATCTGCCCCCAAGGGGGGTAGAAACCACTAGACACCAGGGATTTTTTTTTTTTTTTATTGTTATTGACAAAAGGGAGCGACCCCTTGGGCAAGGGTCGCTCCCAGGGGGGGCATATTTTCGGGAAGGCCTTTTCTGCCCCCCCTGGGGGCAGATCGGCCTACTATTAGGCCGATCTGCCCCCAGGGGGGGCAGAAACCTCTAGGCACCAGGGACTTTTTTTTTTTTTTCTTTTTTTTATGTTTCATTTTTTTTTTTTTTTTGGTGGGGAGCGACCCCTTAGGCAAGGGTCGCTCCCCTTGGGGGAAAATTATATTTTGCCCATTTCTGCCCCCCTTGGGGGCAGATTGGCCTATTTTGATGAGGCCAATCTGCCCCCAAGGGGGTTAGAAACCACTAGACACCAGGGAGTTTTTTCTTTGCGTGAATTTCACGCAAAGGGAGCGACCCCTTAGGCAAGGGTCGCTCCCTGGGGGGGAGGGCAATTTATTTTAGGCCATTTCTGCCCCCCCTGGGGGCAGATCGGCCTATTATTAGGCCGATCTGCCCCCAGGGGGGGAAGAAACCTCTAGGCGCCAGGGCAATTTTTTTTTTGTGTTTTTTTTTGTTGTTTCTTTTTTTAGAGATGGGGAGCAACCCATCAGGCAAGGGTCGCTCCCCTGGGGGGGCAAATTGTATTTAGACCATTTCTGCCCCCCTGGGGGCAGATTGGCCAATTTTAGGTCAATCTGCCTCCAAGGGGGCAGAAACCACTAGGCACCGGGGATTTGTTTTTTGGCGCCAATGTCACGCAGGGGGAGCGACCCCGTAGGCAAGGGTCGCTCCCGGGGGGGGGGGGTGGGGGTTGGGGGGGCAAATTTATTTTAGGCCATTTCTGCCCCCCCGGGGGACAGATCGGCCTATTATTAGGCCGAACTGCCCCCGGGGGGGGGGGCAGAACATTCTAGGCGCCAGGGCAATTTTTTTTTTGTGTTTTTTTTTTTGTTGTTTCTTTTTTTAGAGATGGGGAGCGACCCATCAGGCAAGGGTCGCTCCCCTGGGGGGGGGCAAATTGTATTTAGACCATTTCTGCCCCCCTGGGGGCAGATTGGCCAATTTTAGGTCAATCTGCCCCCAAGGGGGCAGAAACCACTAGGCACCGGGGATTTGTTTTTTGGCGCCAATGTCACGCAGGGGGAGCGACCCCGTAGGCAAGGGTCGCTCCCGGGGGGGGTGGGGGTTGGGGGGCAAATTTATTTTAGGCCATTTCTGCCCCCCCGGGGGACAGATCGGCCTTTTATTAGGCCGAACTGCCCCCGGGGGGGGGCAGAACACTCTAGGCGCCAGGGCAATTTTTTTTTGTGTTTTTTTTTTTGTTGTTTCTTTTTTTAGAGATGGGGAGCGACCCATCAGGCAAGGGTCGCTCCCCTGGGGGGGGGGCAAATTGTATTTAGACCATTTCTGCCCCCCTGGGGGCAGATTGGCCAATTTTAGGTCAATCTGCCCCCAAGGGGGCAGAAACCACTAGGCACCGGGGATTTGTTTTTTGGCGCCAATGTCACGCAGGGGGAGCGACCCCGTAGGCAAGGGTCGCTCCCGGGGGGGGTGGGGGTTGGGGGGGCAAATTTATTTTAGGCCATTTCTGCCCCCCCGGGGGACAGATCGGCCTATTATTAGGCCGAACTGCCCCCGGGGGGGGGCAGAACACTCTAGGCACCAGGGCAATTTTCTTTTGTGTTTTTTTTTTTGTTGTTTCTTTTTTTAGAGATGGGGAGCGACCCATCAGGCAAGGGTCGCTCCCCTGGGGGGGCAAATTGTATTTAGACCATTTCTGCCCCCCTGGGGGCAGATTGGCCAATTTTAGGTCAATCTGCCCCCAAGGGGGCAGAAACCACTAGGCACCGGGGATTTGTTTTTTGGCGCCAATGTCACGCAGGGGGAGCGACCCCGTAGGCAAGGGTCGCTCCGGGGGGGGGGGGGAGTGTTGGGGGGGCAAATTTATTTTAGGCCATTTCTGCCCCCCCCCCCCTGGGGCCGGCTGAGCTACAGGCCAAACACCACAGGTAGGCACCTTGCAAAAAACACCTCTGTTTTCTGTGAAAAAATATGTTGTGTCCACGTTGTGTTTTGGGCCATTTCCTTTTGTGGGCGCTAGGCCTACCCACAGAAGTGATGTACCATTTTTATCGAGAGACTTATGCTGGGTGGAAGGAAATTTGTGGCTCCTCTCAGATTCCAGAACTTTCTGTCACCGAAATGAGAGGAAAAAGTGTTTTTTGGGCCAAATTTTGATGTTTGCAAAGGATTCTGGGTAACATAACCTGGTCAGAGCCCCGCAAGTCACCCCATCTTGGATTCCCCTGGGTTTCTAGTTTTCAAAAATGCACTGGTTTGCTAGGTTACCTCAGGTGTCGGCTGAGCTACAGGCCAAAATCCACAGGTAGGCACTGCTTTTTATAAAAAAATTTGATGTGTCCACGTTGTGTTTTGGGCCCTTTCCTTTCGTGGGCGCTAGTCCTACCCACACAAGTGAGGTATCATTTTTATCGGGAGACTTGGGGGAACGCTGGGTAGAAGGAAATGTGTGGCTCCTCTCAGATTCCAGAACTTTCTGCCACAGAAATGTGAGTAACATGTGTATTTTTAGCCAAATTTTGAGGTTTGCAAAGGATTCTGGGTAACAGAACCTGGTCCGAGCCCCGCAAGTCACCCCTCCTTGGATTCCCCTAGGTCTCTAGTTTTCAGAAATGCACAGGTTTGGTAGGTTTCCCTAGGTGCCGGCTGAGCTAGAGGCCAAAATCTACAGGTAGGCACTTCGCAAAAAAACACATCTGTTTTTTTCCAAAATTTAGGATGTGTCCACGTTGAGCTTTGGGGTGTTTCCTGTCGCCGGCGCTAGGCCTACCCACGCAAGTGAGGTATCATTTTTATCGGGAGACTTGGGGGAACGCTGGGTGGAAGGAAATTTGTAGCTCCTCTCAGATTCCAGAACTTTCTGCCACAGAAATGTGAGGGACATGTGTTTTTTTAGCAAAATTTTGAGGTTTGCAAAGGATTCTGGGTAACAGAACCTGGTCCGAGCCCCGCAAGTCACCCCTCCTTGGATTCCCCTAGGTCTCTAGTTTTCAGAAATGCACAGGTTTGGTAGGTTTCCCTAGGTGCCGGCTGAGCTAGAGGCCAAAATCTACAGGTAGGCACTTCGCAAAATACACCTCTGTTTTTTTCCAAAATTTAGGATGTGTCCACGTTGCGCTTTGGGGTGTTTCCTGTCGCCGGCGCTAGGCCTACCCACGCAAGTGAGGTATCATTTTTATCGGGAGACTTGGGGGAACGCTGGGTGGAAGGAAATTTGTAGCTCCTCTCAGATTCCAGAACTTTCTGCCACAGAAATGTGAGGGACATGTGTTTTTTTAGCCAAATTTTGAGGTTTGCAAAGGATTCTGGGTAACAGAACCTGGTCCGAGCCCCGCAAGTCACCCCTCCTTGGATTCCCCTAGGTCTCTAGTTTTCAGAAATGCACAGGTTTGGTAGGTTTCTTTAGGTGGCGGCTGAGCTAGAGGCCAAAATCTACAGGTAGTCACTTTGCTAAAAACAGCTCTGTTTTCTGTGATATGTCCACGTTGTGTTTTGGGGCATATCCTGTCGCGGGCGCTAGGCCTACCCACACAAGTGAGGTATCATTTTTATCGGGAGACGAGGGGGAACGCTGGGTGGAAGGAAATTTGTGGCTCCTCTCAGATTCCAGAACTTTCTGCCACAGAAATGTGAGGAACATGTGTTTTTTTAGCCACATTTTGAGGTTTGCAAAGGATTCTGGGTAACAGAACCTGGTCCGAGCCACACAAGGCACCCCTCCTTGGATTCCCCTAGGTCTCTAGTTTTCAGAAATGCATAGGTTTGGTAGGTTTCCCTAGGTGGCGGCTGAGCTAGAGGCCAAAATCTACAGGTAGTCACTTTGCTAAAAACAGCTCTGTTTTCTGTGATATGTCCACGTTGTGTTTTGGGGCATATCCTGTCGCGGGCGCTAGGCCTACCCACACAAGTGAGGTATCATTTTTATCGGGAGACGTGGGGGAACGCTGGGTGGAAGGAAATTTGTGGCTCCTCTCAGATTCCAGAACTTTCTGCCACAGAAATGTGAGGAACATGTGTTTTTTTAGCCAAATTTTGAGGTTTGCAAAGGATTCTGGGTAACAGAACCTGGTCCGAGCCCCGCAAGTCACCCCTCCTTGGATCCCCCTAGGTCTCTAGTTTTCAGAAATGCACAGGTTTGGTAGGTTTCCCTAGGTGGCGGCTGAGCTAGAGGCCAAAATCTACAGGTAGTCACTTTGCTAAAAACAGCTCTGTTTTCTGTGATATGTCCACGTTGTGTTTTGGGGCATATCCTGTCGCGGGCGCTAGGCCTACCCACACAAGTGAGGTATCATTTTTATCGGGAGACGTGGGGGAATGCTAGGTGGAAGGAAATTTGTGGCTCCTCTCAGATTCCAGAACTTTCTGCCACAGAAATGTGAGGAACATGTGTTTTTTTAGCCAAATTTTGAGGTTTGCAAAGGATTCTGGGTAACCGAACCTGGTCCGAGCCACACAAGTCACCCCTCCTTGGATTCCCCTAGGTCTCTAGTTTTCAGAAATGCACAGGTTTGGTAGGTTTCCCTAGGTGGCGGCTGAGCTAGAGGCCAAAATCTACAGGTAGTCACTTTGCTAAAAACAGCTCTGTTTTCTGTGATGTGTCCAGGTTGTGTTTTGGGGCATATCCTGTCGCGGGCGCTAGGCCTACCCACACAAGTGAGGTATCATTTTTATCGGGAGACATGGGGGAATGCTGGGTGGAAGGAAATTTGTCGCTCCTCTCAGATTCCAGAACTTTCTGCCACAGAAATGTGAGGAACATGTGTTTTTTTAGCCAAATTTTGAGGTTTGCAAAGGATTCTGGGTAACCGAACCTGGTCCGAGCCACACAAGTCACCCCTCCTTGGATTCCCCTAGGTCTCTAGTTTTCAGAAATGCACAGGTTTGGTAGGTTTCCCTAGGTGGCGGCTGAGCTAGAGGCCAAAATCTACAGGTAGTCACTTTGCTAAAAACAGCTCTGTTTTCTGTGATGTGTCCAGGTTGTGTTTTGGGGCATATCCTGTCGCGGGCGCTAGGCCTACCCACACAAGTGAGGTATCATTTTTATCGGGAGACATGGGGGAATGCTGGGTGGAAGGAAATTTGTCGCTCCTCTCAGATTCCAGAACTTTCTGCCACAGAAATGTGAGGAACATGTGTTTTTTTAGCCAAATTTTGAGGTTTGCAAAGGATTCTGGGTAACAGAACCTGGTCCGAGCCACACAAGTCACCCCTCCTTGGATTCCCCTAGGTCTCTAGTTTTCAGAAATGCACAGGTTTGGTAGGTTTCCCTAGGTGGCGGCTGAGCTAGAGGCCAAAATCTACAGGTAGTCACTTTGCTAAAAACAGCTCTGTTTTCTGTGATGTGTCCACGTTGTGTTTTGGGGCATATCCTGTCGCGGGCGCTAGGCCTACCCAAACAAGTGAGGTATCATTTTTATCGGGAGACTTGGGGGAACATAGAATAGCAAAACAAGTGTTATTGCCCCTTGTCTTTCTCTACATTTATTCCTTCCAAATATAGGGGTGTGTGTAAAAAAGACATCTATTTGAGAAATTCCATGTAATTCACGTGCTACTATGGTCACCCCGGAATTCAGAGATGTGCAAATAACCACTGCTCCTCAACACCTTATCTTGTGCCCTTTTTGGAAATGCAAAGGTTTTCTTGATAGCTATTTTTTACTCCTTATATTTCAGCAAATGAATTACTGTATACCCGGTATAGAATGAAAACGCACTGCAGGGTGCAGCTCATTTATTGGCTCTGGGTTCCTCGGGTTCTTCATGCACCTACAAACCCTATATATCCCCGCAACCAGAGGAGTCCAGCAGACGTAACGGTATATTGCTTTCGATAATATGACATTGCAGGGAAAAGTTACAGAGTAAAAAGTAGAGAAAAATTGATGTTTTTTTCACCTCAATTTCAATATTTTTCTTTTTCAGCTGTTATTTTCTGTAGGAAACCCTTGTAGGATCTACACAAATGACCCCTTGCTGAATTCAGAATTTTGACTACTTTTCAGAAATGTTTAGGTTTCTGGGATCCAGCATTGGTTTCATGACCATTCCTGTCACTGACTGGAAGGAGGCTGAAAGCACAAAAAATTGCACAAATGGGGTATGCCCCAGTAAAATGCCAAAATTGTGTTGAAAAATTGTGTTTTCGGATTCAAGTCTGCCTGTTCCTGAAAGCTGGGAAGCTGCTGAGTTTAGCACCGCAAACCCTTTGTTGATGCCATTTTCAGGGGAAAAACCACAAGCCTTCTTCTGCAGCCCCTTTTTCCAATTTTTTTGAAAAAAACGAAATTTTCACTGTATTTTGGCCAATTTCTTGGCCTCCTTCAGGGAAACCAACAAAGTCTGGGTACCTTTAGAATCCCTAGGATGTTGGAAAAAAAGGACGCAAATTTGGCTTGGTTAGCTTATGTGGACAAAAAGTTATGAGGGCCTAAGCGCGAACTGCCCCAAATAGGCAAAAAAAGGCCTGGCACAGGAGGGGGAAAAGGCCTGGCAGCGAAGGGGTTAAAAGAATGGCTGAAATGAGTGCAGATGCATCTGCAAGTGGTCAGTATGTTGCTGACTATGGGCCTGATTCTAACTTTGGAGGACGGTGTTAAACCGTCCCAAAAGTGGCGGATATACCACCTACCGTATTACGAGTCCATTATATCCTATGGAACTCGTAATACGGTAGGTGGTATATCCGCCACTTTTGGGACGGTTTAACACCGTCCTCCAAAGTTAGAATCAGGCCCTATGTCTTCTTTTATAAGAAAGTCTTGCACAACCAGGTTGATGCAGTGGGCCAAACACAGGACCCTGAAATAGCCACCGTCTGCATGAATTTGACTATGTTAGTGCCATTGTCCATGGCAACAAATCCAACTCAAAGACCTATAGGTCACAGCCATTCAGACACCTTGCTATTAAATTTCTCCGAGATATTTGCAGCTTTGTGTGATATCTCCATGGCGAGCATGGCTACTGTTGCATTCCACCAAACGCTCTTAGAAATTTCTTCAGGGCCAAGACCTGTATATACCTATTGCTTTACCCCCAGAAAAGAGATCAGTGTGTAGCGATGCATATGTAATCAGTCTCCTGACAACCGGTCCACATGCCTGTCATCAGCTGGATAGTGTGGACAACATGTTGCTGCAAAGCTTGTCTAATCCAACCAATTGCAGCACATCGTGATGCAGTACTGGAACAGCAGCTCTGGAAAAATAAGCTTTGGTTGGAGCCTTCTATATCAGGCAAATGACTGCCATAGACTCTAAGAATCCCACTCCTTCCACAAAAGAAAAAGGGAGCAGGTCCAGCTCTAACATTTTTGACAGCTTCCCATTTTACAAACATGACATTAGGTGGTTGTGGTCGTAGGGCTCCTTCTGCTTAAACATGCTCGTAATCGCAGTCTGAATTTTATTCTTTTGTGGGTCATGGACACAGGCGACTTTTGTAGTAGTGGTAAACTCAATGTTAGTTGTGGTGGTACAGTCACCATATGATGTGGTGTTTCCATCTGACTCTAAGTCTTCCTGTGCATTGTGAGGGGGGTGATTCTGGTGCACTGCTGGGGACAGGGCTCCTTTGGATGAGGACGTCACCCTCTTTTTCCTCACTTTCCATCATGATTTGACCAGTTGTAGCTGATGTTTCCTGGCTCTCCTCACCTTCACCACTGCAATCACTTTGAGCTGCTTTTTTAAGGTGCTCCTCCCACTGGATTGTGTGATGTTGTTCACATCGGTCATCTGGCCTCATGTACCATAATGTGAACAAGGCTTACCTCGATGAACGCTCATGTGTCAAAAGGAGCATGTGGCAATGTTCTCCTCCTGTTTTCTGCATGTAAAAAAGTCCCAAACCGGGGAGGAGTACTTTCCTATTGGCCATAGCCAATGCCTGACGAAGAACTGGATGTAGGTCGTCGTGGTAGTGTTGATTCCCTCTCTGCAGTGCATACTTTTACTGAGGTACGGGTTGGTGCAGGTCTCTGCTGGGGCCTTACAAATATGGGAGCTGGCGGTGCTGTCTGTGCCATATCCCTTGGAGCAGGTTGGATAGTAATGTCGGACTCCTCTGTGCCAGCTTCCACAATGACTGGCTCGTCATCATCATCCCCCTTCGAGGATTCTAAGGCTTTCTGGAACTTTTCTCTTCCCTTGCTTCTCCTGGCATCTCCTAGACTCTGCCAGGATCCACCCCATGTCCCTATCATCGTCATCAGAAGTGGTGCTTGGAGAAGATGGTGGAGTAGTACCCTTCCTTTTTCTTTCTGGAGATCTGAAAGCCATTGATTCTAAAAGAAGAGGTTCTTGCTCAGCAGGAAGCTCAACCTCCTATTCTGCTTCAACTTCAAGAAGATCTGGCTGTGACTGCTGTCCACTTTGCTCTGTTTCCTGAATCACTTGGGTACTACTTTACAAGAGGGACAAATCTAATTCAACATCACTTCTCATCAGAGTCACCATGATTGCAGTGGCTTCATCAGTGACAGACATGGTCTTGGGCTTGGTTTGGGTGGTGCTGTTGATATAGGAGTGCTGCTCCCAGGTTCCTGTCCGGAGGCCGGTGTGGCAGGCAAACATCCCCCAAAAAAGGTTGAGGTTGGCACGCCACTGGTGGAAAGCTGCTTCTTCGCACTGGCCACTTTCTTGAGAGCAAATTTCTTTGAGGTCATCTTAAGCTCTAGGTTGGCAGTGGACTAAAATGCACAAGTGAAGGAGTTTGGTTCCTGTGGACCGAAGTAACTGTAAGGCCTTCTCTTTGGCAGAACTGCAGGTGATGTGGGGTCTCTTCTCTTGTGCAACCAAAAACAACTAAGCAAGAAAAGCATGAAGTTAGTGAAACATGACATTGTTGCAGGTTGTAACTAGTACAGAGAAATGCAGAGAAATACAATCTTCATGCAGTTGGTTACTTGTGTAATACACCTATTTAATAAGACATTGTAAGGCAACCCGCACCATAAAAAAATAGATTTCAAATCAGACAGCACAACAGGCAGATCTAGCTCTTTGCTTTATCTCCATCTGTTTTAAAGGAAACACCTGGGGTAGTCAGAGAGAGGTGCATGGGTAAATGGAATAATCCTTTAAATATCCTTTGGAGGCAAGGTAGTCCAGGGAAAATGGAATTATCATTAACAAAATGACTTATGCTGTTGATTCGTCTGCTGTGTTCCACAGTCAAGGTGTCCTGGAGGAAATAAAATTGCATACAAGAAACTGAATGCTGTAGTGCAGCTATGTGTCTTTGGTGGATGGATGGAGCAATGGAATGGATCGGATGGATGTGAATAGATGGAGCAAGGCAAAATGCAGAATTAAATAAAAATAAAATGTAAAAATTTAAAAAAAGGAAAAAATGAAATATCAAAATTAAAATAAAAGAGAAATAAAAAATAAAATAAATAGTAAATAAATGAATATTATAAATAAAATATAAAAGTTAAAATGAAAAATAAATGTCAAAAATTACCTGAAAAATGTCATAAAAAAATAAATAAATAAAAATTAAAACAAATGATCAATAATTACGATGTTTATATGTAAGCCTGGGTCAAAGACATACTGGCTGCATGCACAAAATGGCTGCCAGCCAGCCACATGGTCCAACAACAAGTTACAACAACAAGGAACAAGGATGAGGCATGGAGAACAAAGAACACATTCAATCCTATGGCAAGAGAAAGCGGCAGGATGGACAAAATGGCTGCCAGCTTGCCACATGGTCAAATAATAACAAGGAGCAAGGAGGCATGACAAACAAAGAACACATGCAAGCCTATGGAAAGCGACACTGGCTGGATGGACAAAATGGCTTCCCGCCAGCCACATGTTCAAACAACAACAAGGTGCATGGAGGCATTGGCAAACAAAGAGCACATGCAGACCTATGGCAAAGGGAGGGACGCTCACATGAACACACATGATCAAACACCAACAAGAAGGAGCAAGGAGACATGGCAAACAAAGAACACATGCAAACCTATGGCAAGAGACACTGGCTGAATGGAGAAAATTGCTGCCAGCCAGCCACATGGTTAAACAACAAGGAGCAAGGTGGCATGGCAACGTAAAGAACACATGAAAGCCTATGGCAAAGGACACTGGCTGGATGGACAAAATGGCAGCCAGCAACACAATCAAACAACAACAACAAAGCAAGGAGGCATGGCAAACAAAGAACACATGCAAGCCTATGGCAAGGGACACTGGCAGGATTAAGAAAATGGCTGCCAGCCACTCACATGGTTAAACAACAACAACAAGGACCAAGGAGGCATGAAAAACAAAGAACACGTGCAAGCCTATGGAAGGGGACACTGGCTGGATGGACAAAATGGCTGTAAACCAGCCACATGGTGAAACAACAACAACAAGGAGCAAGAAGCCATGGTAAACAAATAACACATGCAAGCCTATGGCAAAGGGAGGGACACTGGCTGAATGTACAAAATGGCAGCCAGCAACATGATCAAACAACAACAACAAGGAGCAAGGAGGCATGGCAAACAAAGAGCACATGCAAGCCTATGGCAAGGTACACTGACTGGATTAAGAAAATGTCTGCCAGCCACTCACATGGTTAAACAACAGCAAGAACAAGGACCAAGGAGGCATGAAAAGCAAAGAACACATCCACGCCTATGGAAGGGGACACTGGCTGGATGGACAAAATGTCTGCAAACCAGCCACATGGTCAAACAACAAACACAAAGAGCAAGGTGGCATGGCAAACAAAGAGCACATGCAAGCTTATTACAAAGGGAGGGACACTGACTGCATGCACAAAATGGATGCCAGCCACATCATCAAATCAAACAACAACAACAAGGAGTAATTAGGAGCCATAGAGAACAAATAACACATGCAAGCCTATGGCAAGAGACACTGGATGGATTAAGAAAATGGCTGCCAGCCACTCATATGGTTAAACAACAACAACAAGGAGCAAGGAGGCATGGAAAACAAAGGACACATGCAAGACTATGGCAGGGGACACTGACTGTATGGACAAAATGGCTGCAAGACAGCCGAATGGTAAAACAACAACGACAACATGCAAGGAGGCATGGCAAACAAGGAACACATGCAAGCCTATGGCAAAGGAAGGGACACTGGCTGCATGCCCAAAATGGCTGCCAGCCCCATGATATAACAACAACAAGGAGCAAGAAGGCATGACAAACAAAGAACATTTGTGAGCCTATGGCAGGGGACACTGGCTGCATAGACAAAATGGCTGCCAGCCACATGATCAAACAACAACAGATAGGAGCCATGGGAAACAAAGAACACATTCAATCCTATGGCAAATGGACACTGGCTGCATGCACAAAATGGCTGTCAGCCACACGGTCAAACAAAAACAAGGAGCAAGGAGAACAAAGAACACATGTAAGTCTATGGCAAATGGACACTGGTTGCATGGACAAAATGTCTGCCACCCACATGGTTTAACAACATCCTATGCCATTAAATATTATTACCCCACAATGTATACACGTTTTGCAAAAAATGAAATGCAAACAATAGCCAACTTTTTTAATGTAATCCAATGCCATTCCTTCTGTAAATGAAGTTTTAAGAACATATACCACTGAAACATTTAATTCATGCACTGATGACTACTAGTACTGGGCTGACTGGCTAAATGACCCTTTGGAAATCTAGGCCACACACTAAAATAATATAGCAAATTTTAGAAACATGTAGAAAAGGTGCTGAGCTGTGCAACAATTTTCCTTTACAAAAGGTAAACAATCAATTAATTGCAAATTTAATAATAAGTAGGCTCATACTTAAACTCCAGTTTAAACTCACCACTATAAAAGTTTAAAATCAAATATCAAATTAAAATTAAAATAAATACTGGTGCATGCCCAAGCAAACAAACACAACACCCTTATACAATAGTTTTAAAACTTATTTGTGTGATTTAACAAAAATATAGTTCTTATCCAAAGGTATATCCAGTACACAAAGAGAGTGATCCTTCCACCTTGAAATCCAAGTGAAAAGTGACCAGCAGATGGACAAAGCACTGGGAGGAGCCTGCTGGACAGGAACAGGAAGATAAATTCTCTGACACATTTCTTGCCTGTTTGAAAACAAAAGGCTTCTCAATCTAAAATACAAATTGGAGGGTCCATTGGAGAAGATAATCTATTCAAAATCTCTTTTTGAGTAATTTTTGTGGCTCTGGAGTAGAAAATCTACTTCCCAAGTGAGTTCAAGCTCACAAGCAGCCCTGTTTTGGCCGCCGGTCTGGGTGAAAGCAATACAAGAGAACGCAAAGTATTGTAAATGCTCGCTAGTGGCCCAGGAGTATCGTCACACTTGTGAGAGAGTGCCAAAACCCAATCTCATAAGTGTGAACAAACTCTGCTCCACACCGGAACTCTGCACAACTCCATGTAGCGCGAAGTGCCCGAATTCTGCAAACTATGCCCAGGCATACAAATACAGTGATTCAACAGATTAGAACAAAAATTCAAATGCCCTCCACTTTGAACCATAGCTTTGATAACAATACACAAAGTAAGCGAAGTAGTTGAGGAGCATGCCCCTCTCCAGAAGAGCTCTGTTGATTATTCATCCAAGCAATTATTTAACCATCCGTTTACTCTTCCTACTATATTCACCCATAGCCACCATGATTTAGGCTTCACTTTCTCTCATCCAGTCTTTCACCAAAACTTCCAGTCCATTATCCATCCATTAAGTATTCCCTCTTTCTTTCAGTCATCTTTTCACCCATTCATCCATTTACCCAAAAAAACACCCATGCATCCTTTCACTCACCCACGTATCCTTTCATTTCAGTCATTTCACCCATCCTTTCTTTTAACCTTCAGTTCTTTCCGGTTTCTATCAAGCATCCATTTTTAGCGTACATTATGTGAGCTTTAGCTGAGTTGAAAATAGAAGACGCCATGACTCAACCACTGCTGTAGCTGGTAAAGTGTGGGGTTCACATGTTACAACTCCCTTGAAGCTAGTGAGTATAATAGTTATTGTCAATACGCAAGCAATGGGACTTACCACCGCTTGTTCCTGCCGCTGCCTCTCCCACTCCAACCGAATCTCCTCCTGTAGCAGCACTTGAGGTGGTGGTACTTTGAGTGGCAAGAAAAAAAAAAAATATTTTTTAGATGCCAGATACGCCTCCTCCTAATTTTTTTACTGAACAAAATACAACCGTAATACATCACTACAGTTAGGTTAGCACTGCAGTATCTTCTATCAGAAATATGACTCTGGGCATTTTGTTGGTTCAAAATGTTAGGAAAGCCATGTAGTCAAGCCAATCAAAAAACTTTTCATAATGGAGGGGCAGAGCTATAGCCTATGATGATGATGATTCTGAATCATTAAAGTGCAATAAAGGTGTCAAATGATAATGGTAAATGAAAGGCATTTGGTGTTGGTTGGCCAAAACAATGGGACCTCATACTTTCCAGCCATGCTGCACTGCCACGGAAACTGCTGGTATACCGTATAAATGAATTACACAGCACAACATTGGGGGTCAGTGGGGTGGTCCATGACCATGGACACTCTGTTGTTAACTGTTATTAACAAGAACAAGAAAGCCTTCTCAACAAACATAAATGGTGAGTATTATTTATAATTCTAGCTTACTTGGGCCTGCAATCTTCACAGTAGACAAAAGAGTACCAAAAATCTTCTCTTAGACTTACAGTACCACAAGATATGTAGGGGAGGTCGAAAGATTACCACACAGCAGAAGGAATTTACAGACTACTACGGATCAGAAAAAGTCAGCTACCAAAAAATAAACAAGTCAACATTAAAAGTAGTATAATAGAGGTAAAAGTTAGGGAATTACTAATAATAAATAATAAAACTTACTGGGGTGAGCAGAGCCCTCAGCAGTGGCACTGGTGGTCAGCAACTTCTCCCCAGCTCTTCCTGGACCCACCATGGTGCTGCCCCTCTTCTTGCCCTTGGGTGCTGAAGTAAGAAATAAAGAAGATAAAAAAATAGATTAGTGGTACAGTTAATCTCCACAAAATTATTATAACAGGCAAACACAGTAACATTGTACTTATCTAAATCAGATTACCTCTGGTACTAGTATTGACTATCATTGAGTAGCCTATACTAATCCTAAAATCCCTATTCCAAATTTTCTTAAGAAAAACTGCATTTGAAACTAATGCATTGCCATAGAATCCTTGATTATATTCTCATTTCTCAACCCCCTTGATGGGCCAACTCAGTCTCCCTTTTTTGCAATGCACAGATGCATACTAGTACTACCCATCACTGTGAAATTGCTTTGGACTGTACGAGCTACATGAAGAAAGTCACAGAAAATGCTAACTCAATGATATCACTAATTCCCTATGGTGACAGGCAGACAGAGGAGTCTGCATTGCATTGGCTTCTTAAATATTCAGATAAAGTAAGCTCCGATGAGTGTGATTAGGTAGCACCCAGCACCTGACTAGCTCAAACTGGATAACATAATAATATTCCTAATGTAAACTAAACATAACTTACCTCCGGGTGTGAGCAGCATGCTATTCAGAAAAAAAAGTTAGCATTGTAGAACAAAAACACAGTAAATAATATAATTAATACTCACTAAGCCCTGGAATATCGATGCTCAGCAGGTCAAGCAGGGCCTGTTCCCAGTTCAGGATATCTGCCAAGCCGTGTGTCAGCTGCTGGGCGGTGCGCTGGACATGGCTGGTGCACTGCACACACTTCACACCCTCCCCCAATGCAGTTGATGCTCCCTCAGGGGGTACTCACTGCCAGGCCTACTGCCTGCTGTACTGAGTTTTTTAGGATATTTAACCGCTTTAGTGCGGGTGACGGCCACTGGCCGACGCCCACACTACCTTCCTGGTGCGGGTCACGACCAGTGGCCGACACCAGGGAGGACGCACCCGAGGATTTTAATTTTTTTATTTTGTCCCTGGGAGACACGGAAGCTCTTCCGTGTCTCCCCTAGCCCCCCCACCCCCTACCCGCCCCTTTGTGACGTCAGCGCGCCGCGAGGCACGCTGACGTTACAATGTTGATTTCCCCATCTCCGATGGGGAAAACAGCCACAAACGGCCTTCCCCACATTCGGGAAGGCCTCGTAAGAAAGGGGAGAGTCTCCCCTTTCTTACGAGGCCTTCAGAAAGTGTTTCCTGGCCCCTGATCGCAGCACAGCTGTGATCGGGGGCCAGGAAACACCACTAGACGCCAGGGATTTCATTTGGGGAGGTCGGCCCCCTCAGAAAACGGGCCACCCCCCCCTCCACCCCGGGGGCACTTTTTTTTTTAAAAAAAGGTAGGTGCCCCCTGGGGGGGGCGCGATCGTGCCCCCCCCCCGGGGCAATATATATTTTTAGTTGTTGTAGGGTTTCCCTGGGGGCCCATACAACAACAACAAAAAAATATATATATATAGATAAATCTCTGTAGATATATCTATCTACATGGATATATCTATAGATAGGTCTATAGATATATGTGTATATATATATATATATATATACTGATCTATCTATAGATATATCTATGTAGATATATATATATATAGAGATAGATCTATATCAATATTCAATATATATATATTATATATATAACTTTTGTCATTACGTGTGTGGTTTTCCTGGGGGCTGCGATCTCCCCCCAGGAAAACCAGACCCACATATAAAATCTATATATAGATTTGCCACCAGTTGTCTTGCAGTTGCAGCTTGCGTCTTCAAAGCAATGCACATACTTCAACTGACGCTTTTCAACTGTAGCTTTTAGGCAGCAATAAAAAAAAGTCAAGTAAGTATTGTGATTATGTTTCTGCTACAAAAGGGTCAGACTTGTCTAGTGGCAGTTTTAGTGCCATAAAGAAGCGCAGAAGGTTTATATGCCTACTGTAAAGAGCAAATCTGTATTTTATATAAATAGCTGAGTACATTAGTAAAGTCAGCCATTACCTGCGCTATAATACAAATGAAATGTATGTGCGGGGTGGAGGGCGGCTATGGAGAGATGAAGGGCACTTTTGCTGGGTGGTAATGAGGGAATCCGAGGAGGAGGGAGTGGGAGCACCAATAATGATTGTTGGACTGGGCGCAGGAGGTGCTAAAAGACTGTGATGAATGGTATGTGACAAGGTGTTTTTTGAGTGTCTTGAAAGAACGTGCTGATTGTGGGAAGAAGCGCAGGTAAGGTGGCCTCCACTGTTGCACGTATCTCACACACACCATTGATTTTGTGACTGTCTACGTAGGCTAGTGTTTTAGAGCAACAGTTTAGCCAATAGCAGAGATGGCATCTTGATGGATGACTGCTGCTGTCACTCGGGTTACAGAGGACAGCTCTGACTTAGGATCAGAGACTGAGACATCAGATACTGAGACAGCATCTGAGGGATAGGACAATGGCGCAGACTCTGGGAGTGATTTTTCTGTCGGAGGAGTCCCATTCGATAACTCCTCTTCCAGTACATTATGAGGGATGTGATGAGGACAGTCCTGCTGTCCCTTCGTAAGCAGTCTGGGCAACTGGGTAATAGTGAGTTAGCCCAACCCAGAGAGCAGGTGAATGTGGCGGTAAGCAGAGAGAGAGAGAGAGTTCAGCCCCAAATTCCACCGCCCAAATCGTATTGTGGAGACATCAAAATTATCTATCGCAAAACAAAGTGGTTTTGTAAGGCAGGCACCTGTGTTTTTGGTCCTGGGTTTGGCGGCCATATAGAGAAACACACTAAACCCAAACATTTCTGGAAACTAGACATTCGTGGGAGTCCACAGAGGTGTGACTTGTGTGGATTCCCCAAAGTTTTCTTACCCAGAATACCCTGCAAAGCTGAAATGTTGAATAAAAATTCTATTTTTCTTGCATTTCTGTCACACAAACTACAGGAATATGCTGGGATCCACAAAATTCCTACCACCCAGTGATTCCTCACCTGTCCTGATAAAAACACTACCCCACTTGAGTGCCTACACCTAGTGCCTGCGTCAGGAATGGATCACCCCAGGGTCAACAGCTGCCTCATGTAAGGACCAACATCGACCGGTGTGTGATCTATTCCTGTCGCGGGCACCAGGCCTACCCACACAAGTGAGGTACCATTTTTATTGGGAGACTTGGGGGAATGCTGGGTGGAAGGAAATTTGTGGCTCCTCTCAGATTCCAGAACTTTCTGTCACCGAAATGAGAGGAAAAGGGTTTTTTTTGGCCAAACTTTGATGTTTGCAAAGGATTCTGGGTAACAGAACCTGGTCAGAGCCCCACAAGCCACCCCATCTTGGATTCCCCTGGGTTTCTAATTTTCAAAAATGTGCTGGTTTGCTATGTTTCCCCAGGTGCCGGCTGAGCTAGAGGCCAAAATCCACAGGTAGGCACTGATTTCTATGAAAAAATGTGATGTGTCCACGTTGTGTTTTGGGGCATTTCCTGTCGCGGGCGCTAGGCCTACCCACACAAGTGAGGTATCATTTTTATCGGGAGACTTGGGGGAACGCTGGGTGGAAGGAAATTTGTGGCTTCTCTCAGATTCCAAAACTTTCTGTCACCGAAATGTGAGGAAAACGTGTTATTTTAGCCACATTTTGAGGTTTGCAAAGGATTCTGGGTAACAGAACCTGGTCAGAGCCCCACAAGTCACTGCATCTTGGATTCCCCTAGGTCTCTAGTTTTCAAAAATGCACAGGTTTGGTAGGTTTCCCTAGGTGCCGGCTGAGCTAGAGGCCAAAATCTACAGGTAGGCACTTTGCAAAAAACAGCTTTGTTTTCTGTCAAAAAATGGGATGTGTCCATGTTGTGTTTTGGGGCAATTCCTGTTGCGGGCGCTAGGCCTAACCACACAAGTGAGGTATCATTTTTATCGGGAGACTTGGGGCAACGCTGGGTAGAAGGAAATTTGTGGCTCCTCTCAGATTCCAGAACTTTCTGTCACCGAAATGTGAGGAAAACGTGTTTTTTTCAGCCACATTTTGAGGTTTGCAAAGGATTCTGGGTAACAGAACCTAGTCAGAGCCCCACAAGTCACCCCATCTTGGATTCCCCTAGGTCTCTAGTTTTCAAAAATACACAGGTTTGGTAGGTTGCCCCAGGTGCCGGCTGAGCTAGAGGCCAAAATCTACAGGTAGGCACTTTGCAAAAAACAGCTCTGTTTTCTGTCAAAAAATTGGATGTGTTCACGTTGTGTTTTGGGGCATTTCCTGTCGCGGGCACTAGGCCTACACACACAAGTGAGGTATCATTTTTATCGGGAGACTTGGGGGAACGCTGTGTGGAAGGAAATTTGTGGCTCCTCTCAGATTCCAGAACTTTCTGTTACCGAAATGTGAGGAAAATGTGTTTTTTTAGCCACATTTTGAGGTTTGTAAAGGATTCTGGGTAACAGAACCTGGTCAGAGCCCCACAAGTCACCCCATCTTGGATTCCCCTAGGTCTCTAGTTTAAAAAAATGCACAGGGTTGGTAGGTTTTCCTAGGTGCCGGCTGAGCTAGAGGCCAAAATCTACAGGTAGGCACTTTGCAAAAAACATCTCTGTTTTCTGTCAAAAAATGGGATGTGTCCACTTTGTGTTTTGGGGCATTTCCTGTCGCGGGTGCTAGGCCTACCCACACAAGTGAGGTATCATTTTTATCGGGAGATAGGGGGAACATAGAATAGCAAAACAAGTGTTATTGCCCCTTATCTTTCTCTACATTTTTTTCTTCCAAATATAAGAGAGTGTGTAAAAAAGACGTCTATTTGAGAAATGCCCTGCAATTCACATGCTAGTATGGGCACCCCGGAATTCAGAGATGTGCAAATAACCACTGCTCCTCAAAACCTTATCTTGAGCCCATTTTGGACTTGCAAAGGTTTTCTTGATACCTATTTTTCACTCTTCATATTTCAGCAAATGAATTGCTGTATGCCCAGTGTGAAAACCAACTGCAGGGTGCAGCTCATTTATTGGCTCTGGGTACCTAGGGTTCTTGATGAACCTACAAGCCCTTTATATCCCCGCAACCAGAAGAGTCAAGCAGACATAACAGTATATTGCTTTCAAAAATCTGACATTGCAGGAAAAAGTTACAGAGTAAAACAGAAATAAAAATGGCTGTTGTTTTCAGCTCAATTTCAATATTTTTTATTTCAGCTGTTAGTTTCTGTAGGAAAACCTTGTATGATCTACACAAATGACCCCTTGCTGAATTCAGAATTTTGTCTAGTTTTCAGAAAGGTTTAGCTTTCCGGGATCCAGCATTGGTTTCACACCCATTCCTGTAACTAACTGGGAGGAGGCTGAAAGCACCAAAAATAGTAAAAATGGGGTATGTCCCAGTAAAATGCCAAATTTGTGTTGAAAAATGTGGTTTTCTGATTCAAGTCTGCCCGTTCCTGAAAGGTGGGAAGATGGTAATTTTAGCACCAGAAACCCTTTGTTGATGCCATTTTCAGGGAAAAAAACACAATCCTTCTTCGGCAGCCCTTTTTTCCCATTTTGTTTTAAAAAAATGAAATTTTCACTGTATTTTGGCTAATTTCTTGGTCTCCTCCAGAGGAAAACACAAACTCTGGGTACCATTAGAATCCCTAGGATGTTGGAAAAAAAGGACGCAAATTTGGCGTGGATAGCTTATGTGGACAAAATGTTATGAAGCCCTAAGCGCGAACTACCCCAAATAGCCAAAAAAGGGCTCAGCACTGGGGGGGGGGGAAACGGCCCAGCAGCTAAGGGGTTAAATTATTTACAGTTATATTTATATTGTAAATAAGCGCTCAGTATAACAAATTTACACTATCAGTTACTATATTCCGTTTTTTTCCTCCCAGCTGGCCTACATCACTTATGAAACATTACCAGAGCGGACGCATCTTCCTAGGTCCTGTGAATTATGAAACACTGCGATAAACAATCTTTGCCTGGTTTTCATCATTGATATTATTGTCCCAACTATGTAAAACCAATATATGATCCAAGTTATCGGATGTCCTTCCTCCTTTCTGGCCATTTGCTACTTTTTGATGTAACATCAGATTACATGTGCCCTGGAAAATGAAATCTGATGAATTGTTTTTTCCTGGGATGTCACATTGTTATTACTTTTGTTGAAACTGGTATTTATTGACAAAGTATTGACCTGGCATCAACAAAATGATTGGTTTAAAATGACATATATAACTTTAGAGTGCTACTGGATATATGTGTAGTAGGTCACTCTATGTGATGTGGCATTTAAACATCTAGCTGCTAACATTAAAACACATTTGGGACCATTAACAGGCATCACTATCTATGCATTCCCAAATGCAGTACTGGCATGTGCCTTTGGATGTAAATACTGATCGCAGATTTAGCAATGGGCCTTTACACAATTAGAATGTTGTCCTTTTTCATTATAAGTATCAATTGTTAGTTTGCTAGGGTGAAATAAATATATGTGATCATTGTATATTTTTGCCAGTACAGGTATATTTTTCAGATCATCTACATATGTTATGTAATTCAAAAATCGATATATTTTTGTGAACATATGAATAGGTATTGTATGATTTTACTGAAATTTGCATGGGTGGACGGTTCATCTATTTTCTTGATTTTCTTCACTCTTATTACCTTCTTTATTACTTTTTATGGTTTTATTCTTAGAACAATCATGCAAATATTGACACAGGATGGAGGTTGTCTTGTTCTATTTTTTAGTTAGGACCTACTTTTTCACCTTAATACTTTTGGGCGATCCTGGTTATATTTATCTTTATTTTTTAACATTCCTTTACTTCTTTGGAAATAGTGTCTATTTTACTTTCTTCTTTTAGTCACTTGCCAGCATCTACCTATAAATAAATGGTTTCTGTTTTACTTTAAAATGTGTCTTCTTTTTTGAGAAACCAGTACATCCTATGGAGATAACGGTTTCTCCAAAGAATTTTACTTTTTTCTGCACTTTGGGTGACGGTGAGGTTAGATAATATTTTCTTATGTTCTTTGCTAATCCACTTTCTTGTTCCTGCAGCCTTGAGTAAACCCCAGGTATATGTACCGCCAGGGGGTGAAACACGTGCCGGCTGTCGTTCTTTTCTAAGCGTTTCACAATTAATTTCTACTGGACTTATTTAAAACACCCCTGTGACGTGAAGATTTGGACCTTTAATTTGGATTTATGGTGAACTTACCTTTTTTTTGTTTCAGCTTTATGTATCTTATTTGAGGAAAATGGGCCCACACCTCTTTTGGTAGCCCACAACTCTATCATTAGGACATTGTGACATTAGAAGAGAGTGCTGGACCTTTGGAGTGAAGTTTTCTGTGTACACGTAGGAGTAGTTCACTTCTAATTATCACTACATGCTATGCTGCCACCACCACACTCATGCTATTTAACTACTGCTAAAGTCATCAGCCTTTTATCATCATGAGGGTAACACTTTGGGTGCCCCACCCAGTCCAACAAGACCACAATCTATGAGATACACCTATGTCATGGTGCACATGCATGATCTTTGTTTGCCCATGACAACAAAAATCAACACCAGGGATCCAAACATCATTGGAGCTGGGGCACTCAGTACATGGTAGGCTACCACCATCACACTCATGCTACTTACCCCCAAAGCCCAATTGTCACCCATACCCAGTCATGTTACCCAAAGTCGGGCTGCAGGCAACAAATGGCTAAGGTTAGAAAATGCCAACTTTCTAAAAGTGATATTTTCAGAATTGTAATTATTAATCCCACTTCATCATAGGTTAGAATTTTAAGTTAGGATTCCAGAGAAACCGACTATCTCTTCACATTTGAAAAGTACACTTATTACACTTATAAAATGTAATAACACAACTTCAATGTTCACCTATAGGAGAGATAGGCCTTGCAGTAGTGAAAATGAATTTAATATTCTTTTTCTACCAGGACATGTAAAACTTAAAAGTACATATCAAACTTTGTAAATACACTGCACCCTGCTCACTGGCTTGACCAGAGCCTACTCTAGGGGTGAATAATTATATGTATTAAAAAAGCAAGTATTAGGCCTGTCAAAAAGTTCATTTGCCAGGTCAAAATGGCAGCTTAAACTGCACACACATGCTCTGCAATGGCAGGCCTGAGACATGTTTAAATGCTTCTTAAATGGGTGGCACAAGCAGTGCTGGAGGCCCAGTAGTAGCACTTAACTAACAGGCCATGGGCAACTGTAGTGCCACTTTACTAGGAAGTTACAAGTAAATGAAATATGCCTATTGGGTATAACCCAATGTTACCACATTTTAGGAAAATCGCACAAGCACTTTAGCACTGGTTAACAGTGGTAAAAGTGTGCAGGATCCTAAGGGCATTAAAATGAAGTCAACAAAACCTGCAGGTCTAAAGACAAAATGTTTGGGAAAACCGTGCCAAGGATACTAGGTCTAACAGTCAACTTTGCATGGGGAGGGGTTCTTGGCCCTAAGACGTTAGCTGTGAACCCTGCCGTACTAGTGAAGTGTCTGCTGGGAAATGACCTAGAAATGTCTGCTTGGGTGGAGGGAGAAAGGAGGGCCCATGCTGTAATGTTGGGTCTACCTCAGTGGGTGTGTGGCCAACAGGGTCTACATAGCCCACTCCACAAAGCATGGGCTATGAAATAATGGCTCAGGGTCCTAAAACCAAGACAAAGAGCAAGGAGTGCCACAAACCAACTTCAAAACACCCCACGATCGAGAAGGAATCTGACCATGATGGCTAGATCTGGAACCTTACAGATAAGATGTTCCTGTCCTGCAAAGCCTGGGTCACATGGGGCTGATTCAAAATGACATCTTTAGTGCAATTGTCTGAACACATGATTTTGTTTGTGAATTGGGCACCTTGTTTCTAATATGCACAGAGTGCTTTAGTCTTATTGCTCTAGAAACTGGAAACTGTGGTGAGACCAGCTTATCTAGCTAAAGATTTAAAAACGAAAACTAGTGTCATTAGGAAGAATTGAGTCCCAGCATCAATCGGTCAGCATTTTTCTGCTCAGTTTTGCTTTGTCAGCACCCACTTGCTTAAGCCCTAATTCTCAATAAAGGTTAGACTGACTAGTGAGTAATCTGGAGGTGGCATCAATAGTTGATGATTACCAATCAGACACAAGGACAGTGCTACACCTAACAACCTACTGAGGCCTGTATTTATATTGGGGCAATTATATTTCGGTTTTCACCCAATGCAGCACAGCAACAGAAGTCGCTGCCCTGGGTTGTGTGAACGGGACAGAGCAGAACAATGATATGGAGCTATTTGTCTCTTCCCTGCACTGGCGCACTTTAGGCTGCCACACACTCTTGACGAATGGTGCAAAAGGTGTGCTCATGATAACACAATTGCCCTTGGTGGTAGTACAATTTCAAACTGTGGGAGAAGCACATTTCTCCACTACAGAGACACTATTGATGTTTCTCTCGATCTGCAATGAATGACTCACCTCTTTCTTTATTGACCAATATCAGAATTGCCTACTTCACTTTTAAAGGACTGTGAGCATATTGTAATCTTAAAGATCGTCTGATTTTACATTACCCAGGATTGTGCTACTTGCTGACCACAATATTAACCTATGTGTATTTCTCCTCTTCCCTCATTTAAGTCCCCATAATCATACATTTAACAAGTAATCCCCTTTACCTGTTCTCATAATAGACTTTAAGATCTGGTTCAAGTTGTAAGTACTTTTTTCATTGTTTAGGGTAGGAGCTTCAGCAGTGCCTCACACTTGGCACATTTTTTATGAACGTCAGATTTAACTATGTGTTTTATAAGGCATATCGTCAATGATATTCTTTGAAAGGCTTTGGCTTTGCCACTTACTGATGGTTGGATGGCTTGTACATCTCCACTACTTACGTGAGGGGTCTACTTTATTTTTCAACACTCCTTGGAAGTGCATCACATTCCCTTCTTTCTTCCACTCACTAATACTCTCTAATTATTTCTGCTCATCCAATGCTCCACTTGCCCTAACCCCTTGCTTCAATACTTTTTTACCCATATGTTCCTGGTCAAATTGTAGCCACTAGATACAGATGACGGCCCACTTGCTTCCCCAACTATTGCTCCTCCCTCTTCCTGCACTCTACTTCATTTTTACTATTCTTTTTTTGTGAAGGCCCAGCAGCTACTCAATGCCACCAATCAACAACCTACCCACCTCTCCCACAGTTTAACTAGTGGTCTGGAATTTTAGCAGGTGTGGGCTGGTTTTATGGCCAGTTGGGTTGGTTTCTACTGTAGGTTTCCCTGATATTACAACTTTTTTTAAACTATCTGCCCTGCTAATGGGGGCCACTTTTATTTTGGTGCCCAGGACTAAATTTTTTCTGAGTCCAGCCTTGCGGGACACTCACTTCTTAGGTTATGGATGCCTGCACATGTATTGTTTTAAAATTTACTGTTCTAAAACGGCCATCCAGTATGTTAAATGGTAAATTACAATTATTTTTGCACGTCAGTTGTGCCACACTGACAAACATTTTGACATATTTGATACACTGTTTCTCACATGGTTGATGGTCATTTTAGTATAGTAAATTTATGTATGCGTTGGAGCACCAAAAAAAAAGCATTGGCAACGCCAATACTTTGGCCCCCACCTTTTAAAGACACAACCTATTTGTTTGCTTAAATGATTGTTGCTTTTTCGCAGTCCAACCCTGCAGGACATCTTTAGTTATGGATGCCTGAACCTGTACTGCTTTTAAATTTACAGTTCTAAAATGGTCATCCTGTACGTTAAAGGGTAAATTAATCTGAAGCTTGTCCAAGCGTGGTTTCACATAAGTTGTGCCACACTGGTGGCAATTTTGACATATTTGATACACTGTTCCAACATGGTTGATGGTCATTTTAGTACAGTAAATGTATGTATGATGTAGAGAACAAAACAAAATAGCATTTGCAAAGCCAATAGTTTGGCACCCGCCTTTTAAAGACGCAACCTATTGGCTTTGCCAGTTCTTGCTTTCTTTTATATCCCTGTTCTAAAAACTAGCATTGGGACTGATGCAAGTGCGTGGCAAAGAATTTTCTACTGGTAGAAATCCTTGATAAAAACAATTCAAAGGAGACATTTTACTGTATGCACCCGTAAATGATTTCTTCAAATGAGGACATTTCTTTGGCCCTAGCAATGATTGTGTTCCTGTACCATAATGCAAATGCAGACACATGCAGAAAACTGCCCTCGGTGTGTCTTTAAGAAATGGCATATAGGTAATCTTGTATTGAAAAAGCTAATCTACTGATCAATATAAGTAGTTTATTCCAACAGAAGAAAACCCCGACACGACAGAAAGCAACCAGCAACAGCTCCTGCCTCATTCAGTTCCCCTGGCAGCTGCAGAAATTTACTTAAGACAATATTAAATATATGTCTACAATAACACCACACAGTCCCCCTTGGGAAACAATAGGATAAAAGCAAATAAATTATAACATTTAAATATGCCATATACTATAAATTATTAAACACATATATAACTAAATGAGATGCACTGTAAAAGGCATAACTTTATACATTACACACATAACATTAGAATTATGTAGGTTTGGCAATCTTCCTTCCAAACCTATACATTTTTCCGTCATCATCAGACGTGGACAAGTTATCTCTGGATGAGGTGGAACAACCTTCTACTCCCACTGAACCCTTAGGAGCTCTGTCACTCCCACTCAGCTCATTGTCACTCCCACTCACACTACAATCTCCACTGGAGCTTATCTTTTATTACATCGTCCAACACACAAATGGCACCATGCAGTCTTACATCCCCCTTCTCTGTGTATAGGATGGTACAACTAAGGTGCTACATTCTCCCATCACTGAGCAATTCAGAATTACACAACATCATCACTACAGTTAGGGAGTGGTAACAGATCCTATTACTTTTCTTGCTAACAATAGGTATCTTGACTCTCACCAAATCTCCAATTTATATGTTAACCTTTTTGTAATTGTGCTTAGAATCGTAAAAGTTCTTAGAACAATTGTGTGCTTTAGTTAAGTTCTTCTTAACTAATTCTGCAGTTCTTTCACTTTTTCTAGCTCTATACATCCAAACTACATTCTCCTTTCTTGTCCTACACAGAGTGTAACTACGTAGTCCGATACAGTTTTCCGTACATCTCTCCTCCAGGGCAACGTTGCATTGCTTGCTAATTGTGTAGTGATTTTCAGCACCCTGTTAAAGTGCTCAACTGCTCCATTGCCTGCAGGGTGATGTATTGTAGTAGTATTGTGCACAATGGCACCTTTTAACTATGCTTTACAAATTTCCAAATCAAACTGGGTTCATTATCTGTTAAGATAATTTTAGGTAGGCCTTCCCTTAAGAAGATCTTGTCCAGGAAGTTTGATATTGCTTTAGAATCGAGTGTGAAAACAATATCTATTACTGGCCATTTAGCAAAGTGATTCATAATCACAATAACATACCTGGGTACCCCATACTCATAAATAGGTCCGGTAATGTCTAGACCAATTCTCTCCCATGGCATATCAGGGCTTTTAACTGAACATAAGGGATGTTTAAAAGTTATTAAAGTTTTTTCTGATTCATTGCACAACTTGCACTCCCTTACCTTCCTTTCTATTGCTGCATAAATTACCGGCCACCAATACAGTCCTTTTACCATACCCTTTGTCTTGGAAATTCCTAACTGTCCCTTGTGATAAATATCAAGTAATGTGTTCCTCTGGAGAAATTATTCTGCCACTGTGTAACACCATATCATTTTCCATAGATGATTCATGTTTCAATTCCTAACACACACGTAAATTACATTCAAGCTCATTTTTAGTTGCCCAACCATCATGTATCCATGTTCGCACTTTCCTTAAAACAGCTTCCTTCTATGAGACGTCCCTCCATTCCTCTTCCTGAACACCCTGAATCACCTTTGTAACGTCCTCTATACAAAATTTTCAAGCTCCTCAAGGCAAGAAAATGCATTCCACTCATGTTTAGGACTTTGGTGAGCGGTTTATGATGACTGCGCAACATTCCTCATGAACCCCATATGAATGATCAATAGTTATCTAATACCCCACACTCATGCCAAAGCTTCTGGTTCAGTTACAGAATATTTTTCTTCCATATTGGTAAATGAACAAGAGGCAAATTCAACCACATACTCATTCACATAAGTGTTAACCTGTATAAGAACCACACCATTTAATTTGCTACTCTCATCTGTAGTGATTATGCTCCTCCACCTAGGAGCAAATCCCTGCAACACAGGTGCACAGGAAATGCTGTTCTTAATCAAATAGAATGCTTCTTGATGCTCCTTACACCATTTAAACATGTTCTTAGCTTTCAGCGATTGTCTGATCTGGTCTGCCTTGCTAGAAAAATTATTCACATACTTGGAATAAAATTCTGCCAGCCTAAAAAATGCTCTGACTTCAGCCTTGTTAGTGGGGGCTGGCACGCATTTTATTGCTTCCACTAAACATGCCATAGGTTCTTGTCCTTTCCCACTCATCTCATGCCGAAGATAGGTAAAGTTTCTTTTAACAATTTTACATTTGCTATACTCTGCAGTAAGACCATTAACCAGCAAAATCTGCAGAACATTCTTTGTCTTAGAATCGTGTTCTAATTTTGATTTTCCCATGATCAGGATGTCATCCTGAAAAAAAAGTCATGTCATGGATCCCCTTAAACAGCTTAAACGTGAGCCTCTGAAAAATGGCTGTTGCTGATGCTAGGCCAAAAGGGACTCTCACAAACTGGTAACATCCAAAAGAGGTAATACAAAGAGTGAGCTTTGTGCTATCTGGATGAAGCGTAGAGTTGGGCGGTGAGCTCTGCTCCGCTGGTGGAGTTAACAAGGTTTTTCACCCTCTGCGCTGGAGCATGGAGTTTGACAAAAAACTCTGCTGGCCCTGCCAACAGAGCTCACTAGAGAGTGGAGAGCCTACCTGGCTTTGCTCTCTGTCAGTTGGCGTTGAGCTGCTGCTGCAAGCAGCTGCTGAGGGCTGCAAGGTTACCAGCTCCGGTTCCAGGCCTTCCTCGTTTTACTCGGAGCAGAGGGTGGTGTCTCTAAGTTCCCCTGAGGCACTGGGCCAGGAAATTGTTTACATATGAGGGGGTGTGTGCTTTGAAAAAATGAAAACAGAGAGCTCCATGGAAAAGAAGAACCTGTCTCCCCAAAGTCCCTGAACTTTCCCAGGGACTTTGGGGAGACCGGTTCTTTTCCATGGAGCTTTGATTGAAAGTTTTTCTTTTTTTCTGAGCTGAGCAGCATATGCAATAATGTCTGGGAGCACTGGGCTTGAAGATTATTTGCATATGTGATGGGGCGGGCATGGGGGCCTGTGCTTGGAAAAAAGGAAATGTACAGTGGGAGCTCCACAGAAAGAACCTGTCTCCCTAGAGTCCAAGGGGTAAAGTGCAGAGGCCAGCAGGGAAAGCTGGAGACAAGGTCATCAATGGGTAGTTGATGAAGGAAAGTGTGCACATATTTACTTGCACCCGATCTCAGAAGTGCTAAGCAGGGTTGAGTTGCCTGACCCTGCTTGGCGCTTCTGAGATCAGGCTCATATTTGGCAAGGCAGGTGGCACTACACCACATGCGGAATTGACAGTTTCTTACCAACTCCATAGAATTCCACGGAATACAACTCTGTGTGCTCCACCCAGCCCTGATTAAGAGACACTTGATGGTAAGCTGAGGTTAAATAAATGTTGGTGAACCATTCTACCCTTTAAGTTAATGATAACATCTCATTGATCCTAGTGTGAGAAATGGGGTTTGTGGTTGACTACGGTATACACCTAAGCCAGACAGGACTCATCACTCTATTCATGGTAAGGGAGCTACACACCCAAGATAACCCCGGCTCAACCCCATGGTAGCTTGGCCAGAGCAGTCAGTCTTATACCAGAGGACATGTGTAAAGTGTTGGCGTAACACACTCACACCAGTGACACAATAAATACACCACAAAAGAGACTCCATATTGAAATATGTAAAAATGTGTGTTTATTGTATCTTGTGCATAAAACATAGAGTCAAAGTGACCATATTCATAAACCACTGTTGGCACTATGCCAATCCTAGGTCAGTACTAATTACTTTGGCTAGGTAACTATAACATGTCATACACCACAAAATCAGGGAATGAGGCACTGCAGGTAGGCTGTCACAGTAATCTCTCAAACACCATGTACCATTAGCTAACATAATTATTGTGCAAGTCTCAACATGACATATATCATGGCCTTGGGTCATGCAGCAGTAAGGCACCCCAAAGGTCCTCCAACATAGGTATAAGTGGAATGGCCATGACATTCCACCATAAGTACCTATCACATAAGTCAATCATTACTGTACACATCACATAATTCAACACAGGTCCCCTACGATGCCAGAATCACCAAAAACATCACCAGTAGTAGGTTCCTGTAAAAACGGAGATCCTGGCTCCCCTATTAGTGGATTTACGGTAGTCCTAGGGGGCACTAGTAGACTGATTAGATGGAGGCTTAGGCGACAGGATTACCTCACGCCTACTACAAATAATATGGTAATGTGTTAATATGAGGGATTTCCTCAATATAACACAAACCCCAGAGCTTCAACCGCGGAATCCCTCAATCACTGGGACTTAAGGCCGCAGGGTCCAGCAAAACTCGTGCCTCTCCCAGGTATGTCCTTTTAGAAAAATAAGAAGATGAGGAGGTGGGGGATTAGGCTTAGAAGGGCAGGGAAACCATCCCTGGATTCTCCCCATGTGAGCTTTCATGAGGTGCTGCTGCCCGGAAGCACGGGTGCAGAGGCAAAAAGGTTGTAGTGCTGCTTGGTGTGCAGGGCACCCTCCTTGTTGAGGAGAAGACAGGAGAACGGTACTGAAATTCCCTGGGTTTCTGGGGAAGTGGCTGGGAAAATAGGGCTGCATAGGACTTCCACTGCCTGCACCTGGGGCTTCGCCAGCGATTAACAGGGCTGTGCTGAAATGTCCTCGGTGTTCTGCAGTGCTTGGTCTGGCATTTTGGCGCACCTTGCCTGGGGGTGTTAAGTACCTTCTGAGTTGAGCTTACTGGTTGCCACGGAGGCCTGGCAGCCATGAGCTGGTGGGGGTTTTCCTTTCTTGCTCCCTACCCTCGGAATAGTGAGCTACTTCAATTATCCAGGTCAGAGGTGAAGTCTTCCACCTTGCAGCCTGGTGGAGACACAGCAGGGGCCATGGATTTCCACCACTCCTTGCCTTCAGTACGGATATGAGCACCAGGCGTGCCAATGACAGGAAGGAGCAATACCTAGCACTTCCCACATGCTGGAAGATATCACAGTTCTCACTATGCACTTGGGGAAACAGAGGGCATGAGTCTGTAAAACCGCTGCTCATGCACTATTCTTTGGAAGTGGCCAAAAAACAGGAAAATAGTTCTCCTTCGACGCTGGCTGCTTGGGAGGCAGTTGAGGGGAGCACAGCAAGAGAAGACAGGCCAGCACACACAAGAAAGGGGTCAGAGTGGCGGTCCCTCCTGTTAGTCCTTTGAGTGCCAATGCAGTCAGGATCAGGGGGCTGCAGGCCAACACAACAAAACACCAGCAAAGTGGCAGTCACTTTTATAGTCCAGCACACTGAAGCAGTAGGTCAACACAGAAATGCAGTGCAGAGTGGCAGTTCATCTTTCCTCCATCCTGGCAGGGTGTCCTTGTCCCAGAAGTGCTCTAAAAATCATGGGTGCGAGCCCCTGTACGTATACTCCATGTGCCCAGCTTCCAGAAGGTGGGAGAAGGCTCCAGCCAGATCTGACCAGTTACAAGAATTTTCCTTCTACCATACTCTGGCTCCAGACCTCAGTAGAGGGTAAACAAGCCCTTTGTGTGAGGGCAGGATACAGCCTATTCAAGTGTAAAGTGTGAATGCCCTCTGCCTCTCTCAGCCCAGGAAGACCATCAATTTGTAGATGAATGCAGATGTAACCCTGTCACACCTAACCCTCCCTGATGGATGGCTGTCTGGAGAGTATGCACAAAGTGAAGCTGTCACTCTGCCCGAGACGTGGATTGGAGTCCGGTTGCAAAGCATCAGAGAAATGCCCACTTTTTAATAGTGGCTTTTATAAAATAGTAATGCAAATTTCACCTACACCAGTAAGCAGGATTTCTCACTACCACTCAAAACATACCATACAGGCCCATGCTACTACTTACAGGTCATAAATGACCACTTAGACATATATAAGGGAATTCCCAATGATAACCTATGAGAGGAGCAGCACTCACAGTAGTAAAAACAAAATAGGCTGTTTGTCACTACTAGGACATGTAAAACATAAAGATATATGTCCTAACTTTTACATACACAGCACCCTGCTCATAGGCTATCTAGGACCTACCTTAGGGTTGACCTAGGTGTAGCAAAAAGGGGGTTTGGGCCTTAGTAAGTAGTTTGACTTACCAAGTCAATGTGGCAGCAAACTGCGAATGCAGGCACTGCAGTGGAAGACCTGAGCCAAGTTTGAAAGGCTACTTCTGTGAGTGGTGCAATCTGCGCTGCAGGCCCACTAGTAGCATTTAATTTACAGACCCTATGTATATGGTATACCACTTTACAAGGGACTTACAAGTAAATTTAATAAGCCACATAGGTCTAAACCAATCATACCAAGTGTTAGGGGAGAGAGCACATGCATTTTAGCACTGATAACAGTGGTAAAGTGCCCATAGTCCTAAAGCCAACAAAAAGATGGTCAGGAAAATAGGAGGAGGAGAAGTTTGCGGATAACCATACAGAGAAATTGATCCACCATGATGTTCTTATTAAGATCCCTTAGATCAATCTACAATCTGAGATTACCATTAGCGTGTTGTGCCACAACTAATAGCACAGCCCAGTCTGACGATTCAGTTTCCCCCTCATTGCTAAAATGTCCTCAATTCCGTTTAACTCATAACATTTTAACATTCAGTAACTACAAGAGGTTAACTAGGGCAATATTAAGCATATGTCTAGAACATCACAACAAATATGGTATCTATGGGTGTCCCTTGTGAGGGGTCACTGTGAGTTTGCTGAAGAATCCACCACCAGCTTAATCATATTGGTTGGAGTCACAGTTTGGACCCCCTTTGAAATAGAAGATTGCCTTTTCCAAAGCCAGATTGCACATCTGTAAAACATGAAGCAGCAATTCAAAGTACTGTATTATGATTCATTACTGTTCTTCCTTTCATCAGAGAGTCTCTCTGAGAGCTATCGCATTCACTGGCAAGGGTAAATTTGTTCTATAATTGGATGATTGAGCCCGAGTTGTGCTGGGCAACCCCAATGAAGGTGCCCCTCAGACCAAGAAAGGAATACAAACCCAGTTATAAAATATGTCTGCAAAGCTTTTCAGGTAAGAAAAAACGTGTACTAACAATGATGAGTACTAACTTTCGTTCTGCAACTTATTTATACATCTCTGTTAAAATTACTAAGGGCCTGATTCAGAAGTTGGTAGCAACGGTCCCGCCATCCACTTTTTGACTGTAAACCCGACCACCGCTATGATGGTCCACCCATCGTACTTAGATGTAGTGGCCCCATAGACGAAAGACAACATTCAAACAGCCATCTCTACCAAGAAGCATCGGCTGCATTGATGGTGGGAAAGGGGAAAATGGATGCCGGTGGGACCTTGGCTGTGCAAATTTAGATGTGCCTTAATAGCCAAGGAAAAAGTGGTGGTCTGACTGCCACTCCTTATTTGGCAGTTTTGTGCAATAGGGGGTGAAAACTCACCTTTTGCCACTTGCCCCCTAGTCTTCCACTGGAAAACACCTTCCCTCACTGCTGCCACCGACCCACAGAGAAAACAGGACACCCCCAATCAACGGACTACAAGGTAAGGACTCCGCATTGCCTGGTACGTTGGGTGGGCACTGTGCAGGAGGTCGGGACCACTGGATACATATACATGTTACAGTAATTTTTTAAATCACAGGGGACACTGGTAAACAACACATAATGTACGCATACACAACTGTCATTATGGTGCCAGTATAAATTGGCCTATGAATGCTGACAGCACACTGGTGATACATTCACACCTGTCAACTGTGTCCATGTGTGCACACTGCCAGGGAATTTGTACCTGTCATGCTGTGCTGCAAGTTGTGTGTGTGAGTCTGTATGTTTAAGTGTGTAGGCAATGTGATTGGTAGTGTTAGGTGCGTGTGTGTGTGTGTTTGTGTAGCTGAGTGTGTAGTTGTGTTGTGGTTGTGTGGTGTGCAGGTGCAGTGTCAATGGTGTGTGTATGATGTGACATGGATGTGTGTCAATGTGGGTTTTTGGCATGTACGGGTTAGGTTGTGTTTGACCTGCAATGGGTAAATGTGTGTATGTGTTGTGTAGTGTGTAGAGGGGGTGCACCTATGTCTAAGGGACAGTGTGTGTGTGTGTCATTTGCCACCCTTCCATGGCTACTGTCATTGAATGAAGTCCATTGAATCACGCCGCCATCTCCCACCATCAGCAAACTGCCACTATTACACCGCCTGTAGGGCTGTAACATCTAAGTATGGCAGGTGGAACACAGTCACCATAGCTGGTCTTCTTGGGTCCACCGCCGACCCAGCTTGGTGCTAACACCGCCAAGATCTAAGGATCTAAAGATCTTGGCGGTGTTAGCACCCAGCCGCATGGGTGGCTATGTCTGCTATTAGTTTCAAATTGAATATATATGCTCCAAAATTGCTTACACTACACTGAAATTGCAAATAAGGAGCGTGTGATCTTTTATATGTGCTTGCTGTTGTATTTAGAATAAAGACATCTTGCTTATATGTTTTCAACAATGCACACAAAATTATTTTAAAATATATCAGGAACAACAGAGAAAAGGTTGAATCTGACTTAATTGACAACATTTAAACATGATTCATCAATTTTCTTTTCACAATTTTATTTCATAGGGGAATTCAATTTGGTCACTTAGGGGAGTTTTTAGAAGGGGAGTTGAATCACTCTTGCACCAAGTGACGTTGAGCACAATGCAAGCCCAAAATGCAATTTATGAAGTCACGCAAGCCCATCTAGCTTCGTAAATCTGGAGTAAAGCAATGCAGTGCAAATTGCTGCATTGCATTACTCTGCCCAAGGAGGCATTGGTGTTCCCATGCAACATCCATTGATATTGTTTGATTCCCAAATTTACCAGAAGTGGTAGACCTGGGAATGTGCCAAAATACTACGCTTTTCAACTTTAGGTATAACGAGGAGAAATATTTTTATTGCTCCTCGTTTTTTCCTATTTCTATGTGTGCGGCATTCTGCACCACACATAGAAAGAGGAAAATGCGTCAGGGGATTTTACAACCCTGCTTACAAGGCAGGCACCCTTGCACCATTATGCAAGGGTGCCTGCGTTGGCACTAGGCAGCCAAAATGGCAACAGCACAGGGACAAAGACAGGGATGTGCTGTATTCTTACATACATACATTCATACGGTACATTCTTGCCCTTTTCCTGTCACGCAGTGCATGCAGCAAGATGACTTGCTGTGCTGCACTGCGTGACTTAGCCATAAATATGTCCCTCACTACATTGAGAAACTCCGATTAAAAAACACAAAAACAATAATTTCTAAATAAAAATAAAACATGAGAAATGTGTATTTGATCGGTATACTTTGTGTACAATAAACCTTCCACATCAAATAAAAAATACGTCATTTTTTAAAGTTATAACAACAATTGGTCTAGATCTATACATCATCTGCAACAGTTAGGATTTACTCAGTGCTGCAAAGTACAGAAAAATAGAACATTGCAATAATCCGGTTTCAGTATGTTTATTTTCCGTCAGTGACTCACAGAATTAAATATGAATAAGCGGTCTTCAAGAAGGCCTCTTTGAAAGAGGGTTTTGTTCAGTCTTGAAAATCTCATTGAATTCGGATCTTAAAATTAAAAAAAAATACACTCTGTTTCAGTGTAGTCAGCAGAATGAGAAAGATCTATATTTTATGGAACCAATGTTTTATACTTTCGCTACTGAATTAATTTCTTTATTTTGTATTTATTCAGAGAGAGTTCGAAGCGGGTGGTGAAAAGACTACAAATAGGTGCCTCTGTAACATTGAAGGGAAAATCTAATTATTGTATGAGGAAGTATGATGGCCTTAAAGTATGACTTTGCTGCCCTCTTTTGGGAGGACATGGACGGAAGAAATGTAGATTATCTTTTCTCATGAAGAAATTCCTGTTACTGTTAAATGGACATAGCTAAAACGAATATTTATATAGCAAGCACAAGTATGCATTACTTTTTGTCTCTCTCACCAGTGTATCAAATATGTTTATAGAAAGCAAAAAATGTATATATACAAAGTCAATTCAATAAAATAATTCTCGTCGTGCCACGTGGAGCAAACAAAATGTAACTGTCTATTTATTAATGAGGCCTGATTTTCCAGTCTGTGGAGCCCAAATTATAACAACAGCTATTTTTATGGCATTGTTTGAAAATCAAAGCCATTAGGTAGCAACACTTAAGGAAGAAACTGAAATGAAAAATGAAATATATACTTGTCATTTAGAGAAATAAGGAGGCAGATTCATTAAACACTGTAAACCCGTCTTCCAGAAGTTATTTATGATTTTAGCACTGTAGGTTTCATTTGTGGTAGGAGCTAGTAAATGTTATGTTAAGGATATGATAAAACATGGGGCCTCATTTGCAAGCCCCTTGCACTGCCATAGAGTCACTTTTTTGTGATGCTGCGGCGCAGTCCCCTTCACTGCTCCAGATTTACAAACTGGCGCAATGGGGCCATTCCATTGCACCAGTTTGTAAAGAACTGCACCACATTATACCTGCTCTAGGGATAATGCATGCAGAGTGGGCGTTCCCTCGTTAAAAGCCATGCAGAACTGGTGCATGCAATTTACTACACCTTTGCAGCATCACTTTTTTTTTTTTTAACGCCTGCTCAGAGCAAGCATTAAAATGGTGCTGGGCTTTGTAATATGGGACCCTCTTTGCATTGCTGGAGTAGCGTCAGATTACCGCTGCTACTTCAGCACTGTGCCACTTTTGTGCCAACAGATGCGTCAGATGTTTTGGCACATCTGTGGAATCATATGCCATGGAGCCCTGTATCATAAATATAGTGCTACAGTGGCTTGGTTAGAGTCATGGGACTAGTGCACGAAAACTGGTGCATAAATGACAACGCACCAGGGCCCGTATTTATACTTTTTTTGCGCCGCATTTGCGTAGTTTTCTGACGCAAAAACGACGCAAACTTGCAAAATGCCATTGTATTTTGTAGGTTTGCACCGTTTTGCGTCAAAAAGTGGCGCAAATGCGGCGCTAAAAAAAGTATAAATACGGGCCCAGGTTCTTGTAAATGAGGATCCGAGTGCCTTGCTGCGCTTCCCTGCACCACTGGGAAAGGGCAGAAATGCACCATATCTATAATATACAGTGGATTTCTGACCTCTCCGCCTGCGCTGGCATACAAATCGCTGCCATGTGTGAACGCAGGCACCCTTGCACCATGGTGCAAGGATGCCTGCATTGTGGGGATGATTGTTTTTGTGCAGGAAGGAGCACTTTCTTGCACAAAAACAATCACAAGAGGTGTTTTCTTCTTGCTGTATCTGCTGCAGAATGCAGCACAAAGACAAAGGGGAAATAAAGATATTTCTCCCTGTTGCATCACTTTTACGCCACCCCTGAGGTGGCGTTGGAATCTGATGCATTCAAGACTTGTAAGTTTGGGAATGCGTCAGATTTCTTTGATTTCCGTGGGTGTTGCATGGGAACATCCCAAGCAACACCTATGGAACGCCTCTTTCAAGCAGTGCTAAGCTTGAAAGGGGTTCATATTTACAAGGCTATGCAGAGCCACACAAGATGGCTTTGCATGGCCTTGTAAATATGGGCTGGCACACAGAGCCACCGGAGCATAAAAATATGATGCTCCGGTGGCACAGTGTGCTGCTAGGGGATTGTAAATGAGTACCCTAGAGTTGAAACCATAGTTACAATTTATGTCTGTAGACTGCCTAAAGTAAAACTATTTTTACCTTGAGGGTTAGGGTTCGGGATGTCTTTAGGATTAAGAACAGTGTTTGTGATACAGATAGAGGGACTCATTTACTATGTTTTGGTGCAGGGCAGGGCCAAAAGCCTTTTTTGTGCCTTCCTGAGTCAAAACACAAGGGTAGGACTGCACCATATCTATAAGATATGGTACATTCCCTTTCCTTGTCCCATGCAAGGGTACACAAATTGCAGCCTAGTGCCAATGAAGGCACCCTTGCACAATGGTGCACGGATGCTTTTGTTGCAGGATGAGTGTTTATGTGCAGGAATTGACATCTTCTTGCACATAAACAATCACTAATGGTGTTTTTCTTTTGCTATGTGTGCTGTAGTGCAGCACACATAGAAAGAGGAAAAAACGAGGAGAAATAATGTTATTTCTCTATGTTGTGCCACTTAATGCTACCCCTGAAGTGGCAGAGGAATCCGAATTGTAAATTTGGGAATTCATCAGATTCTGTCAAATTCCATGGGTGGTGCTGTGGGAACAACTGGTGCCACCTGCTGACATTGAACATCTCTACAGGAACCATAAGCACCCACATTTGATTAATGTGCAGGCCATTGTGGATCACTGAGGGCTCTTTACAAACATCTCAGCCAGGTATCCCGCCAGCGTCCATGATTCTTTCATATTCCGGCCTCCACCATCAATGAGCGAGCGGTTCCAGGATGGACAATATGGCAATGGACTACTTGTCGGTAAGTCAGCCAACCAATCAAGACACATACAGCACACCAACCCTGTAGGGCCAAAAACATATACACCACAACAAATGCACATGGGCACAGACCACAGATGTACTGAGAACACACATATGCAACATGCCGCAGTACACCGCAATGATTGGACGTCACAAACACAGACACCCACATCTACCTAACACAGTCACACACTAACAGCCACACCACGTGAAGGACAGGTGGAGCTATGTCCCCTTTGCATACAGAAGAAGACCACAAACCTCTACAAGTGTCCACTGGTTGACTGCCAAATATACGTAACACACATTAGACCAAACCAACAATAGCTCTGACATGTCAATGGCCTATGGCATGGCCATGTACAAAAAGTCCCACCTAGGCACACCCCATTTCATTCATGGTGTGGAAGGAACAATCTACATCAAATGCCACCAAGTGGTGCCAACAACAACTACATCTCATCTACACATACCTGACATATCTGTAGGCTGCACATACATCTGCTGAATGCATTGTATTGCACACATAGGAAGACTAATGTACCTGCCATTAAAGACTATGGGATAGAATCATGAGAAATGGTGCCACAACTACTCAACTGACACCTCACATGCTCCACTTAGCGCCCCCTAACACCATCCTGCCTGTACTGTAGGCTACCAATAGTTCACCACAGTGCTGATTCACTGCTAAACTGTCATGTACAGGGATGCCATAGAAGGCCCCTTTAGGAGTACGGAGGACATGACTGGCCGTACATGCACTGTACTAAGTGACACTTCAGAAAATTTGCTGGGCCCCCTACCAAAGTCTGCATTGTGCATGTGTAGTGAGTCCAGCAGAAAATCCAATTACTAAGAAGCTAGGACATACACCTGCACCAAATGTGATCATCATAGTAATATGTGCTACACACCCTTGGACACCTGGGCACTCATCATGAGTTTGTTGTCCGGCAGAGGCTGCTCGCCAAACTTCCACCACCGTTGGACCGCCATTGTAGTCTAAACCCTGCCGTACCTATTAGGAGTTCACTGCTGGGCCTGTGGGCAGAAACAGTGTTTCTGCCCGCTGGCGCAGCTGGGAGGAGGCCCAAAGCTTTGCAGCCGGTTTGTAATTGAACCGGCTGCACTGTGGCATTGGGGCAGGTGCAGCAGCACTGGTTGCACTTTCTACTGCCTGTAATTGGTGCAGTGGAAAGCGCTACAGGGCTGTCCATGCAGGCCCTGGCACTGCCCATGCCAAGTGCATGGCTAGTGCAGGTGCCTCCAAGGGGCACCTGACACCCCCATTCCGCCAGCCCTTGCATGGCGGTGGAACCGCCATGCAAAGGCAGGCATATTGGGGAGTCAAAGTCCAGAGGGCAGCGCTGCTTGCAGCGCTGCCTTGGAGGATAAAGACCGCTGGGACTGCCAGGATGCTAGCTGGTGGCAACCTGGTGATGTTGGCGGTCCAACCGTGGTGGGTCCACCACAGTCATAATGTGGCGGTCATATTGCCACGACCGCATCGGTCCAACTGCCACTATGAGTCTGACATTCTTGAGACTGCCAGATTTGTAATGAGGGACAAAATGGCTGACACAACCATCATCTGCCCCTAAGGCCCTCTAATTGTTGCACTACATGCATAATGCCACGTGCCAACATCAACGCAATAGGCTGGCTTTGTAGGGCAAATTATGCTGCCTACACATCTGTTAGAAATGGAGTCTTTGGTTGGCAGTCAGGTTACCCTCTTCCCAAGCAAAGACCCTCACTCTAGTCAGGGTAAGTCACACACAATCCAAATTATCCTGTGCCCACTCTCTGGTAGCCTGGCACTGAGCAGCCAGGCTTAACTTAGAAGGCAATCTGTGAAGTAAATCTTGCAATAACACAGTATAGCACCATAAAAATACACCACACAGTGTTTAGAAAAATATATATTATTTATCTGATAAGATGCAGGTCAAAACCATTAAGATGCAATAAGTATATGTTGAACATATCACTGTAAAAATGATATAAAGTGTCTTTAGTCTCTTAAAAACAATAAATGTCAGTTTCAAGCACAAAGTACCTGGTTTGCGTTCAAAATCTCCGCAAAGAACCACAGAAGAGGAGATGCGCGGAAAACAGGGAGGTGTGTGTCGATTTCTCAGGCTGCACACGGCGATGCTTTGTTCAGTTTTCAAGCAAGGATGGCTTTGAATCGATTTCTGCCACTTGGTCGTGGATCCTTTATGGGTTGCAGGGTTTTCGGACACCCCGGGGATGATGCGTGGATTTCCGGCGCTGACAGGACGAAGTCACATGTAGTGCACTTGACTAGGGACTAACAAGTAAATTAAATAAGCCAATTGGGTATGAGCCAATATCACCATGTTTTAAGGAGAGAGCATATGCACTTTAGCACTGATTAGCAGTGGTGAAGTGAGCAGAGCCCTAAAGCCAGCAAAAATGAGGTCAGGAAAAGAGAAGGAGGAAGGCAAAATGTTTGGGGGTGACCCTGCAGAAGGTCCATTTCCAACAACATCTGACACCATTGTGGTGCAAGAAGATGGTAGCCTCCATCTAATATAAAGACCCTGCTACTAATATGGACTACACGGAACATGTTACATAGATGATGAGCATACGTATTGGAATCCAGATGGTCACATACAGGTCCTTGAGTCAGTACCCAAGAATGTAATGTATATCAACACAGTTAAATTGAAAGATATTGCAAAACCAGGAACATACAGACCACAGTCACCTCTAATTCACCACTCAAACTGCAATGGAATATTCCAGATCCCTCTCAAGCCTTTAGTAAATTTCACCTTCTTATCTATGCCGCTGACCAAGGTTATGGCATATAGCTGTGGGTCATGACACCATTTTCAAATCCAACAACCAATGAATGGTGTGCCTGCAATGAAGCACACCTGAAAACACTCAATGTGGTGGAGAGCACCTTTGGCCTTCTCAAATCCAGGTTCAGGTGCCTGGACATGACAAGAGGAGGCCTCCTGTATGCTCCCCCGCTGGTATGCAAGATTATACGGTATGTGCTATCCTGCACAACATGTGTGTTAGAAACAATTTCCTCTGGGATGGACAAGTTGATTTTCACAATGAGGAGGAAGAGCATGATGGGGCTGAGGACCTTGAGTGGGAACAACCAAACCCAGTGGCAGGAGTTTGCAGGAGACTGACCACTGTTGAGAACTTTTATACCTAGTCGACCAAAAATACAATTTTGTTTAACAACGTAATCCTGGTCTATTCATTGCCAATACATATACCATTGGAATGTGACTCTAACCTTAAGGAGTGTGTCAGAAACACAAAAACAACAAGTATGGTACACACATCCTTGGTGATGTAGGGGGTTCTACAGACTCCATCTCACATATCAGTGACACCCAAATCCCTGGCATGTGACATCTGAAGGCCTAGATCCATGCACCACTACAAATATTGTGCCATCCTGTGGGCAATGTGCAATTGCATAGGCCATTCAACACCACAACACCATGCCTAACAGGGTACATGCAGAGCGGCCACACATAAGGTAGGGGCTGTCAACCAATTGAGGTTAACTAATGTTAGAACTGAACACTGTCACTACTCTGTGTGATTGTAGCTTTGCCTGCATGGTATATGTGTGTCAAGGGGGGTATATCATAGGTGACGATGCTTCTTCAGTAATTGCCCATGGAATGTAATCAATGTTTGCAGCTGATCCTGTGCAATGTGTCCATGGGAATATGTTCTGGCACTGTATTTGGCCACATCCCTGACACATGGAGGACTGTAAATCATGTATGGCACATACACAGTGGCTGGGGAATGGCAAATGGCTTGGCAGCAACATAAAGCAGATAGGGGTATTGAATCCATATACAAACACATAACAGATTGTATGGTTGTATGAACTGTAATGGGAGAATGCATCAGCCAAATGATAGCTTGGCTGGAATGTAGTCAAAGTGTGTAACACACCCTATCTACATAGGCTGCACACCTGTCACACAAATTGGCTTGATTCACACATGGCTACAGCTAATAATTAGAAATATATGAATACAAATGTGTGCGTGTCCATCCTAGGTAGCAACAGGTATGCCATTATCCGCAATGATTGACTTGTGTCTGCATATCTACACAGTATGCCCCATATAACAACATCACACAGCACATAGCAATGCAAACCACTCATTATCACTTACATGACAGAGCCATTGCACGGTACCAAATGTAACTAAATAGCCCTAAATGTACTGGCCTCCAATATCCCAATCAGGTGTAGAATGTGCAATCATGTGCAGCACTGTTCTGTACTGTCAGAGATCCACATCACACTGAGTGGGAGTGGACACAGCCATATCATTAGCATCTGGCAAAGGCCAAATACAGCACTAAGAAGATAATACACCTCAACATCATTCTGTCATAGAAAGAGTCAGCTAGGTTGTGGCATGGTGGGAGAATTGCATTGCCATGTTCAAAGGTGGATGTGGATGGAAAGCTCTGAGATACCCACAAATTCTTGCTGATACAACACGCATGTCATGTGGAGACTACTCAAGTGTTGCCTGTCTGGCACTCATTATCTCACTAATATCACAAATGGAACATTAACTACTAAGTTGACAGTTGTAGGAGAAGGGGATATCTCCACATTACACAAGTCACATGTTGTATGCTGTCTCTATATCACCAGACAATGTTGCTGTAGAAGATGTGTACAAGGTGCTAGTAGACAAAAGACTAGCAGCTATGGAGAACACAATACATACCTCGCCAGTAATGACAGAAAAAAGGGATAATGACCAGCCCTACACCAAAACATACAATGTAAGACACAAATGTCTAGATCTCAAACTTTAACTAATGTACAGTAAGGGTGGCCGCGTTCCTACATGACCCAGACATGTTTGGCACTAGCATACAATGGTATTTGCCCTTCACATTTTACCAGAAAAGGAGTCAGTCACATACTGTATCTCATACTCTATCTGTATCATGTCATTGGTCCAACCTTGACATCACAACAGTTATACAACCCCTAAGCAGGCTGAACATGGACACAAGCCTGGTCTCCAAAAATCCACACATGTCCTACATGTGTAAGCACACAACCTGCATCTGAGAGGGGAAGGCTGACATTGAGTACTGCATTGGAATTCATTACAACCAGGTCTGTATGACCACATTTTTGCATATCTACTAGGGAGAATGCACAGGCTGAAAATCAGCTATTACTAATGGTAGAGATCCCAGCTCAATAAACCCACACACCACTGCTCTGATAACATCAACATCTGATAATGTCAGATGCAGGATGCACGTGTACAGGGGGAAGAGTGAAGTGGAGCACCATTAACCTGCACCTTCACATGCAACCATGGGTTTGTGTTGCCACACAAACTCACACATTGATGAAGATGGGTAGGTATGCCATCTATGCCACACTGCAACACAGTGGTACAGCACTGTATGTGACAGTCATGACTAACATGATGTTGACGCATCTGAATATACATTTGGAGGTAGGCGCACATATCCCAAAGATCTCTGCACACATGTACCACTATAATGGGACAGCCATGGTAATGTGAATGGATTGAGTACTAAAGCTAATCTATCAGCAAAATAATGGCATAGGTATGACAAAACCTGCGAGAGTAAAAATGTTCTCAACAATTGTGTAGCGACATAGAGAACATAGGTGCCAGTGATGTGACTACACAGGCAATAGTAAAAAACAAACTTCTGTCTATGCAGGAAGATGTCAATGTGAGCTTGCACATCCCCTTGACACAGAAATGTTGTGATGTATGACCAAATTACATCACACATGTCTATACAGACAACATGGGATATAGCATTGTTCACCAACACACGTGTCCATAACATCTGCAGCAACTAAGATGCATGGAAACTCAATGGCACAAGTGTAGCTGACCTATACCTAGTTAAATATGATAAGTAACCAGTGAGTAGACACAAATGCACACTCAACTTGACAGGGGATACGTGATGTCAAGGCAGTCCCAGTCCTCTGCATACTCCGAGTACAAAATGTAATGGTTGACACATGCCTTAGCATGTGTTTGAGACCGGGCCTAAATGCAAATATGTTTGTAGGTATATAGACATATAGGCCCTCATTACGACTTCAGCCGCCCGCCAAGGTCTTCACCGCCGGGCGGCCGCCAATGTGGGCACACTCCCGCCGCGGCCATAAGGAGATCCCCGCTGGGCCGGCGGGCGGAAACCTGGTTTCCATCTGCCGGCCCAGCGGGATCTCGGCCGCAACACAGGAGCCGGCTCCAAATGGAGCTGGCGGTGTTGCGCCTGTGTGACGGGTGCAGTTGCACCCATCGTGCTTTTCACTGTCTGCACGGGCCGTGGCAGGGGGCCCTGCGACTCCCCTTACCACCAGCCTTTTCATGGCGGTTCAAACTGCCATGAAAAGGCTGGCGGAAGGGGGACTCGTAATCCCCTGGGCAGCGCTGCAAGCAGCACTGCCCTGGTGGATTAAAACCGCCGGGACCACTGTGGCGGGAAACCGCCGGTCCCGACGGTGTGACCGCGGTGCTTCCGCCATGGTCGTAATTCCCTGTGAAGCACCGCCAGCCTGTTGGCGGTGCTTCCTCCAGAACAGCCCTGGCGGTCAAAGACCGCCAGGGTTGTAATGACCCCCATATTGTCTACAGACATAACTATGTACTCCACCTGCTACTCACTAGTCATACGCATATGCATATATATAGCACACATGTGCCAACATACATGTGGACACTGTGTAGGGACATGTGCACATATGCACACAGTATGAGTGAGTGCCTACAGCTGACTCATGAATACACATATTGGTTGCACATACCAATGAAATCATAATTATATTAATGCATAGACTTGCACATGTGGCCAAACAACATATACCACATAGTAGAACAGCCCATGTAACATGTGAAATGAATCAGGTTGCATTAAAGGGTTACAATGGAAGAAATGACACTATTCCGATATGCGTAAAAAACACAAAGCAAATGCATCAACACCTGGGCCCTGAGCAGCAATTTAACGTTACCACTACTCTCAGTGGACCATGGAGAAAAATCGACACATGACTCTCATGCATCAGAAAAACACACGCATGATGCTAAAAATGTGCTGCACACGCCTAGGAAGTAATGTACCAGGATATCCTGCCTGCAAGCATGGTACAGTAAGTGTAGTTTCACATACACTTCACAGTCTGTTCCCCTGTGACTGTGTGTGGTTGTGTTTTTGAGGTGCTGGTGAATTTGTGGTGAGTTTAGAGGTCTTGTTGTGTCCCTTGTGCCGTATCCTGTGTTTTTGGTGTCTAAATTGTCTGTTTACTTGTAATTTGTATTGCTATTGTACTGTTTTTGTCAGTGTATTGTGGGATGTCTGTCTGGGGTAGTTTAGTTGTTGGGATAGTTTGGGGAGTTAGGTTTAGTCGTTGGGCTTAAGTTTCCTTTTCCTATATTGTTTTGGGTGATGTCCGTTTCCTGTTGGAAATGTCTGGGAAAGGTAGAATGGGGAGAATGTTGTCTGATGAACTTGGGTGTTTCATATGGTTGGTGGCCCATTACCTGCCTCTGATGCTGCAACTGGGTGGCCTTGTAGGGTGACCAGATTTTGAAAAGAAAAAACTGGGACAGGTGAGACATAAAAGTAGGAATAAAGTCTTTAGTCTCATTTTTAAATCTGGCCTGTCCTGTAACAGAGAGAGTGTGTGTGTGTGCCATTTTCCCTGTGTTGTCCTTACAAAGTGGTGCACTGCATGCATTGGAAAGGCTTGGCACACATCATGCCAATCACAATGTATGCAAGGGGGGCATTCTGGCGCAAAGGCGGTATCCAAATTAGCACAAAGAAGTCAATGAGATTGCTGCACCCCATTTGTGGTGGATTTATGAATGCCTGGTCTTTGCAGGCATTAAAAATATGCTCCCATTATGATCAATGGGCCCCTGGGTGCTCAGCAGGAATAGCGAAAAACTTTTGACGCTAATCCTGCAAAGTACCAGACTCCTGCAAAACAATTTTGACCCTACTTTCCCTAACTATCACCATGGTGCGCAGTCTGTTGGAGATGGCACACACATGGTGGTATTAGGGGTGCCCTAGGACTCACTCTTCAACAGGTGCAGCACTAGGTGCTACGCCACTTCCATATATTTATGGGCCCAAGTGAAGTGATGCATGCACAGTTAACATTTCCAATAAACAGCTAGGAATTATGCCTGTGCCATGAAGCAGGCATGAAAGGGTGTGTAAAAATGAGATAGGGAATGCAAACTCCAGACCACAGAGTCACAAAATATTTTTCTATGTATGAATTCCAAACACTCTGTAGGGCTGCTGAGTGGAGGGGTGAAATTTGGGCATTGATATGTTTGAGAAGGGCCCCTATGTACTCAGCAGACGTGTCTGTGATCTGTAGCATCTCCTGCTGATTGCATCATTGTCCTTCACATGTATACATGATGTTGGACCACACTGCCATCATGTTGTGACTTAATTATGACTGCGCACACACATGGACGTGAATAAGTTTTTGCACTATGGCCCACAAGGACAGTACACATGCAATTGATGATGCAATACTGTAGTCTAATAGACCCTCTGGTATCATTATGCAAGGCCATGTTAGGGAACTTGACCATGCACTGGGTCCAGACAACTGGCAGTTCCATTTGACCTGTGCATTGTGCATAAGAGTCAGCCTATGCGATCTCCATGACCACACACATGTGCTGGGTCTGTTCCACGGGCCTGCTGCTCCTCACTGACAGTATGGGGCTGCACTGCTTCTGTTCTATCACTGGCACATCACTCACTAACCTGCAAAACCAGGTGCATACTCTGACCACTGAGCAAGTGTGTCTGTGTTGAGCCATATTCCTATGCTCATGTACTCGTCTCTCACTGGTTCAGCAAAGCGTATACAATGACATTGTTAGAAATGGGGTCTTTGGTTGGCAGTCAGGTTACCCCCTGTCCAAGCAAGGACCCTCACTCTAGTCAGGGTAAGTCACACACAATCCAAATTATCCTGTGCCCACCCTCTGGTAGCTTGGCACTGAGTAGTCAGGCAATGTGTAAAGTATTTGTGCAATAAATCATACAATAACACTATATAGCACCACACAAATACACCACACAGTGTTTAGAAAAATATATAATATTTATCTAGATATTTGCAGGTCAAAACGATAAAAGATGCAATAAGAAATTGTAAAGATATCACTGAAAAGTGATATGAAGTGTCTTAAGTCTTTAAAAAGCAAACAAAGTCTCTCTCACGCACAAAGTACCTGGTTTGGAGTGAAAAATCTCTGCAAGGGGCCGCAGAGGAGGAGATGCGTGGAAAATGGTGTGTGCGTCAGTTTCGCTCCTTCACACACGAACTTGCGTCGTTATTTTTCACGTGGGGAAGACGTTCCGTTGATTTCCGGCGCGCGGACAGGTCTCCTCTGTGGGTCGCGGTGTTTTCAGACTCCCCGGGGTCTGTGCGTGGAATCCTGGGCTTGTAGTCCAGCTGCGCGTCGTTCCGGTGGGCTGTGCGTGGAATTTTTCTCCCTCACAGCAGGCGCTGTGTCGATTTTCTCTTGTCCAGACGGGGCGTGCCTCCAAGTTCCGGTCGCACTGCAGGCGCTGCGTCGATCTTTTCCTTGCGAAGTCGAGCGGCGTCGTCCCGGATCAGCGTGCAGTGAATTTTTCATCATGAAGCAAGCTGTGCGTCACATTGTTTGCCGCACAAGGAGTCCAGTTGAAAGAAAGAAGTCTTTTTGGTCCTGAGACTTCAGGGAACAGGAGGCAAGCTCTATCCAAGCCCTTAGAGAGCACTTCTGCAGCAAGGCAAGAGTTCAGCAAGGCAGCAGTCCTCTGTAGAAAGCAGTCAGGTGAGTCCTTTGGGCAGCCAGGCAGTTCTTCTTGACAGGATGCAGGTTCTGGTTCAGGTTTCTTCTCCAGCAAGTGTCTGAGGTGGTAGGGCAGAGGCCCTGTTTTATACCCAAATGTGCCTTTGAAGTGGGGGAGACTTCAAAGAGTGGCTTAGCAGTGCACCAGGTCCCCTTTCAGTTCAATCCTGTCTGCCAGGGTCCCAGTAGGGGGTGTGGCAGTCCTTTGTGTCAGAGCAGGCCCTCCACCCTCCCAGTCCAGGAAGACCCATTCAAAATGCAGATGTATGCAAGTGAGTCTGAGTACCCTGTGTTTGGGGTGTGTCTGAGTGAATGCACAAGGAGTTGTCAACTAAACCTAGCCAGACGTGGATTGTAAGGCACAGAAAGATTTAAGTGCAGAGAAATGCTCACTTTCTAAAAGTGGCATTTCTAAAATAGTAATATTAAATCCAACTTCACCAGTCAGCAGGATTTTGTATTACCATTCTGGCCATACTAAATATGACCTTCCTACTCCCTTCAGATCAGCAGCTACCACTTCAACAATGTATGAGGGCAGCCCCAATGTTAGCCTATGAAGGGAGCAGGCCTCACAGCAGTGTAAAAACGAATTTAGGAGTGTTACACTACCAGGACATGTAAACTACACAGGTACATGTCCTGACTTTTACCCACATAGCACCCTGCTCTAGGGGTTACCTAGGGCACACATTAGAGGTGACTTATATGTAGAGAAAGGGGAGGTTTAGGCTTGGCAAGTACTTTTAAATGCCAAGTCAAAGTGACAGTGAAACTGCACACACAGGCCTTGCAATGGCAGTCCTGAGACAAGGTAAAAGGGGCTACTTGAGTGGGTGGCACAACCAGTGCTGCAGGCCCACTAGTGGCATTTAATCTACAGGCCCTAGGCACGTACAGTGCACATTACTAGGGACTTATAAGTAAATTAAATAGTCCAATTGGGTATGATCCAAGGTTACCATGTTTAAAGGGAGAGAGCATATGCACTTTAGCACTGGTTAGCACTGGTTAGCAGTGGTAAAGTGCGCAGAGTCTAAAAGCCAGCAAAAACAGTGTCCAAAAAGTGGAGGGAGGCAGGCAAAAAGTGAGGGGTGACCACCCTAAGGCTGTCAGGTCTAACAGACATCAATGGCAGGGCACACACCATTGGCAATACATCCATGTTTCACTTCAGTCAATGTGCAGGTAGTTACAACTATCTTCACATGAGTCCATTGCCATTGCAATTTTCATAGTGTGATTGCCTTGTGATGGCACACACATTTCACTTACTTCACTGAAGGATATATAATGTCAATCCTCAACACCTTGGAAAACCCACAGAACCCCAGGGTAGCAGTTCATCACTGTGCCATGATCATGATATAGACGTATACTACATATGATGCAGGCTGACATGCTATGGTTGTGATAATGGGCCAGCCGCTTCAACAACCATAGCATGGCCCTCAGTGTGATATACATGTTCAAGCTGTCCCAGATGGTCATGTGGGTGGTGTGCTAATAGACAGCTGCATGACAATGCCATGTACACATGGTGTAGTGAAATGCACCACAGGAGTATCATGGACAGTGATGGTTTGTAGATGTGTGGGTCTACCTCATCAGAGAGTATGTGTGATTGAGCGATGATCGTTGTCTGTCAGATTCACTGATCTTCCATTAGGATGACTTCATCACGCAGCCTAACAAGTTTACATTGAACTATGTTGTCCATTTGTATTAACTTGGATTTACACTAAGCAATGTTCAACATTCAGTCTTTCAGGTGAACCTTCCCCATATACCATCAGAGAGGTGGCGAGATTTGAAGACCCAGATGCATCCAGTAAGTGTCATATTATGGCTCCTAATAGCTACTCCAGGGTTTGGTGTGAGTCAGCCAGAAGTGTGGAATGCAATGAGTGATGTAGTTTTCTGGACCGATGATCAGACATCACAGGAGAATGGATGGTGACATCATGGGGGATGTTTAGGAGGCCCAAGCACCACTAAGGCTTCAATATTTGTTAGGTTCCGGTGATGCTATGCCCTGCACCATGTATACAAGGGGGGCTTAAGACACATTTTGTGACTTCACATTACCTTGTCAATGCGGCCCTTCACATGCAGAACTTTGCGTAGCAATTAGACGGTGTCCCAGATCAACACATTTTCTTACAGTAGAGGCTGTACCTGATTCTGAAAACACACCACAGTGTGGCTCTAGCAGGCCACAACGAGCTAACATATATGTTGTTATACCCTTCATTTTTGCTCTTTCAATGGGTGCTGCATTTGGCAGCACACATCGAAAGTGCAAATACCCTTTGAAGATTTTGTTTGTGTAGGAACATGTCCCTCCATTCACAATGACTATCTCCCCCTCAACACAGCCAGCTATACACCATGGGGCAAGGGTGGCTGGGTCAAAAACTTGAAGCAAGATTAGCACCGGTGTATGTGACAACACAGTGATGCGCCCTTACCTATTCAATACAGTGCATCCCTGTGTTGTGAATATGATGGAGTGCTGCGCTGCCAATTGTCCATCAGCATGGTGCTCCGTCACATTCCCATTATGTATGCTGTGGGGTTGTGCAATGAGATTGGCTTGCATGTAGTTTTAACGGCAAAGTGTGTTGACATGGAATTGTGTGTAAAAGGAACAGTAATGGCTGACCACATATTCATGGATGTTTGCCATCTAGGTCACATGCCAGCTGTATATGTACATAGCATGCCTGTTTTAAACAACCTTGTCACAGCACCATAATCAACAATGAGCGCCACACATAGCTCACACTTGTTGACATGATTGCTCAGATGTATGGTTCCAACTGCAATACTCTCCAGGGGGATTCTGTAGGAGACATACACACACCACAGGTGCTTCAGTAGCCTCCAGAGATGATGAGGTAGTGGTACAGCAAGAGGCCATACTGTGCATGTTAGAAATTAGATCTTTGATGCACAGTCTCCCTTGCGGGGTTATTTTTGACGTACCCAAGGTACATTTTCATGCTAACAGTGTTAGCGTTGTGTTTAAAATTACATGAAGACTCTTTTTGCATTTTCTAGTGAGCTTGACTTGTGTATTGTGGATTTTTGTCGTTTTGGTCTTGTTTTGTTTAGATAAATATTTTCTATTTTTCTAAACCTGTGTTGTGTCATTTTGTAGTGTTTTCATTAAGTTACTGTGTGTGTTGGTACAAATGCTTTACACCTAGCACTCGGAAGTTAAGCCTGCCTGCTTGTGCCAAGCTACCAAGGGGTTGAACGGGGGTCAGCTGAGGGTGATTCTCCTTTACCCTGACTAGAGTGAGGGTCCTTGCTTGGACAGGGGGTAACCTGACTGCCAACCAAAGACTCCATTTCTAACAGTCCCCCACATAGGTAAGTGAAGTGTGTAGCGGGGAGCTGGGAGTTCTAGGAAAGCCCAAACGTAAGTACCACAACCCACCCCAGCGACCAGGAAAGCAGAAGTAGATCACAGTAAGTTCCCCAGAACACCCAATTCGAAAGAAGAAGAATGCAAAACCGAGAGGAGACTGCAAGACACCAACAGTGGACTCCTGGACAGGGGGACCTGTGGAAGAACTGGACCAAGCCCACGAAGCACAGCAGAGTCCAGGAAGGCCAGGAGCCCTTACCCAGCAGACTGAAGGTGCAATAGGAGAGTTGAAGGTGAAGAAGGAGAGTCAGCACTGCACCCAAGAAGATGAAGTTGAGTTCCTGGAGGATGCACAAAAGATGCAGAAGAGCCCCATGCAACACTACGAAAAAGGATCCCACACTGCCGCAGAACCACTCAGGGAGCTGTACATTACAGGATGGAGTGCTGGGGTCACGAGCTTCAGGATGCCTGAAGATCTCATGGAAAAGTTGCCAACTAGCCTTGGCAGCTGCAAAGGATGTGGTGCATGGGGGTACTGTCCTGCGTGGGAAGGCAAGGGCTTACCTCCACCCAAGTTGGACAACTGGAAGAGAGGACAGTTGGGACCACTTTAGTCCACCACCCATGATGCAGGATCCATGCAGCTCAGCAGAAAATGGGATCCACACAGCTGGTTGTCATTGCAGATGGTGCCTGCAAAAGCAGGGGAGTGACTCCTTCACCCCAAGGGAGATTCCTTCTTTCTTCTGATGCAGGCTGAAGATGGGCTGTCCTCAGAGGATGCACAACTGGGGAAATGTTGCAGATGCTGGAAGGAACCGGACATACAATGTTTCAGGAGGCGTCTTGCTTCCTTGTTGCAGCTTGTATGGTCCTGAAGAGTCCAGATGCAGTGTCTTCGATCAGAAGTCGAAGTGGGGTTGCAGAGGATTTCTGTTGGAGTCTTGCAATCTGAATCTGAGGAATCACCCAAGAGAGAAACCCTAAATAGCCCTGAAAGGAGGATTGGACACCTAGCTGGGTAAACACCTTTCAAGAGGGGGCTCTGATGTCACCTGCTGGCACTGGCCACTCAGACGTTCCCAGAGTTCCCTGCCAATCTTGAATCCAAGATAACAAAACCCAGGGACACTCTAGAGGAGCTCTAAGCACCACCCCGGGGTGGTGATGGACAGGGAAGTGGTCACTCCCCTTTCCTTTGTCCAGTTTCGCGCCAGAGCAGGGGCTTGGGGTCCATGAACCAGTGTAGACTGGTGTATGCAAGGAGAGCACCAAATGTGCTCTTCAAAGCATTGCCAGTGGCTTGGGGAGGCTACCCCTCCCATGCCTGTTACACCTATTTCCAAAGGGAGAGGTTGTAACACCACTCTCCCAAAGAAAATCCTTTGTTCTGACTTCCTGGGCTTGAGCTTCTCAAGCAACAAGAGGGCAGAAACCTGTCTGTGAGGTAGCAGCAGCTTGGGCTGCCTGGAATACCTCAGAAGGCTGCAATGGCAATACCGAGGGTCCTCTAAGAAGCCCCCCGAGTGCATGGAATCATACAACCAATGCTTGCAAAAGCATTGGGGTATGATTCCAACATGTTTGATACAAAATATGCCTATTTTCGGAGTTACTATTATGTAGCTGGACATAGGTATTGACCTATGTCCAGTAAATATGTAAAATGGCATCCCCGCACTCACAAAGTCCGGGAAAATGGGTCAGGTGTTCATGGGGGACCTCTGCTAGTGCAGGGGTGCCCTTGCACACAGGTACTTTGTACCCTGCCCTCTGGGCTAGAAGACCTGCCATAGAGGTGACTTATAATTGACCTGGTGTAGAGAAAAGTGTCAGTGAAACGGTGCTTGCACCTTTTCACGCAGGCTGCAATGGCAGTCCTGCAGAGCCCTTTGCTTGGTCTCCCTATGGGTGGAAAATATATGCTGCAGCACATAGGGATCCCCTGGAACCCCTATACCCTGGGTTCCTAGGTACCATAAACTAGGGACTTATAATGGGGCACGTGTGTGCCAATTGTGGATGAAATACAGAGTTTTGGGAGAGAGAGCACTCTCACTGGGGCCCTGGTTAGCAGAATCCCAAATGAACACAGTCAAACACACTGACATCAGGCAGAAAAAGGGGTTAATCATGCCAAGAAATAGAGTACTTTCCTTTACAAGCTCAGTGAATTGCTTATAGGAGATGAGACCAACATACCCATTTGTCATGTTAGGTTCCTTGTATGTAGCTTTGTGCCCCCAAAGTCCTGCACTCATGTACTGATATTCTGTGACCAATTACATGGATTCACACTTTACAATCATTTAGCTGAGTAGATGGATCACAATAGACGTAGACATGCTAAATGTGTACAAGGTGCTTATTTACAAGTGGAAGAGTGAAAGTGAGATATTTACAATATCCAGGTCAGAGACCCCTTTTTTTAATCCAGATATTTGTGATACAGTACAAGTCCAGAGTTGAGGGACATGTTATGAGACATGCTTCGGGGTAGTGTTGATAAGTGTATGGGAACAAACATTGCCAATTGGTAAGTGAGAGGCAATAACAGTCCATAGCAGACAGATCAACAGTGGGTGGGTGAAGAGTGCAAATATCCTACTGTGACAACACTGGCATGATCTTTAGCCCAGAGCTCAGGAGAAAACTGCCCATGTGGCACAGACTGGTGTACCAGGTACTTTTCCGAGTAAAAGTAACTTGTTCCTCATCTTCATCCTCTGATGTGTGTGGTTCCTCCTGTGCCATTGGTGGTGGTGTTGGAGAGGTAGAGGGGGCCTTACACACTTCAGGGGTTAAAGATGTGGCGTTAAAACTCCCGGCAGCTACCATTTGTGGTATGACATATGGAATCACTGCAGCAAGAAGGAACTGCTGATTGTTCAGTTTAGCTGAAACATCCCGGCTGTATGCAGCCATCTCTTCCCTGAGGGAGGCCATTTCACGCTGAATGGAGTCCAACTTGTTGTCTGTCATGCTGGTGCCAGTTTGGGAGGGCAGTTGTGGTCTCTCCCTCATGGCAGCAGCTCTGTCCGCCAGATACTGCTGGACTCCAGGCAGTGGGGAGTGTGTGTGCTTCGGATGCAGCTGTGTGTTTGTTAGCTGCCACGAGGAATGTGCGCACTTCCTTTAGGCTGCCACAGTTTCCATTCCCACCTGCACCGGCTTGGCCAGCTCCCATTGGACTCCTACCACTGTCCTCTGGAAGCTTGTCTCTGGGTCCTCGAAGTCCCGAGCTGTGTTATTACTGGCAGGAAGTATATTTTGGGTGTTGGGTGGGTCATCTGGGGATGCCGCAACATTGGGTGTCCTCCTTGCAACTGGAGGTGATGTCTGGAGGGATCCCAGGACATCCTGGAGAGTCTGTTGGCTGATAGTTGTCAGCTGATCATCCAGGTCATCGGTGAACTCCAGGACAGACAGATAAGCAGGAGAGCCATCATCCTCTGCAATGAGATGGTGTAAAATCAATCTTTCTATGTTGTAGAAGTTGACATGGCACATTATTAAATTGCTATTGGAGGCTCAGTGACAACTTACAGCCCAAACATTGTTCTTGTATATTATGGGTCCTATTTATCAGCCCCGTGCCCCACCTGAGTGTCAAGTAAAGGGAAGCTAAGGTGGTGCAATAGTCTGCATCAGATTTACAAGGTGTGATGTATTCCCTTGTAGTGGCTTGACACTACCTTGTTATTATGGCTCATTTCCATGCATCATTTTGCATGAAAGGGCCTTTGATATGGCTGTTCAGGTGGTCAAGCCGAACTAATACACATTGCATTTCGCCTCTGTCCCAGTTTTATGTGTTTTCATACACCTGAGGTGTCACCAATATCTTACACCACCCCAGGGATGGCATTACCAAGGCACAATTATGAAGTTTACTTTGATTGCTCATCATGTTTAAAATTGTGTATGTGTGCTGCGTTTCACACCACACATGGACCTAGCATATTGCCATTTCTGTTTCTAGTTGTGCTGGAAGTGTTCCTCCTACACAACTATGTTCTCACCCTCAACGCAGCCAAACTTGTACTATGGTGCAAAGGATGCAGCATTGTGACAGGGCAGCAGGGTTGGACCCACTCACCCAGTCCTTGGCAGGATGAATCACTCTGAGCACAAAGCCCCCTCCAGAACCAGTGGAGAACAGCATCCACTCACCCAGTCCTTGGCAGGATGAAGCACTTTGGGCACAAAGCCCCCTCCAGAACCAGTGGAGAACAGCATCCACTTACCCAGTCCTTGGCAGGATGAAGCACTCTGGGCACTAAGCCCCCTCCAGAACAGCATCCACTCACCCAGTCCTTGGCAGGATGAAGCACTCTGGGCACCATGCCCCCTCCAGAACCAGTGGAGAACAGCATCCACTCACCCAGTCCTTGGCAGGATGAAGCACTCTGAGCACAAAGCCCCCTCCAGAACCAGTGGAGAACAGCATCCACTCACCCAGTCCTTGGCAGGATGAAGCACTCTGGGCACAAAGCCCCCTCAAGAACCAGTGGAGAAAATCATCCACTAGAGAGAATGTGGCTTTGCACTCCCCAGGACCATTCTGTGGGCATGGAGCCCCCTCATGGAGCAGTGGCGTTGTCCCTTCATCCGGCTGAGGTGCCCCCCCTCCCCATCCCCCTGAGGTGCCTGTTTATTTTCGACCTGATGCCCCAGCAGTGTTCTCTCCGTTTAGAGGCAGGTATCATGTGTGGGTTTCGCCCATGCATTTTGGGACCACTTTTCCATGGACAATGATTGGAACACAATCCGAACTTGTGTAGTTGATGTACATATTTGTATATAATGATCTGTTACAGACCTGTTTCCATATCTGAATTTTAGATGATTACACTCATTACAATCATTTCCTTTTGTCCTTGCGTTCTTCCAGAGGGTTACAGGGTGTATATGTAATGTTGTTGCATGTATTTGTGTGTACGGTGTTGTGGGTGAGGGTGAGGGTGGGGGTATTGAGTGTTGCGTGTGTGTGTCACTCTCTTTTCCCCCCCACTCCCCTGTGTGCTAGGTGCAGTACTCACCATGGTCGTCGCCGCCGTCTTTGCTGCTCCTGGTAGAAGAGGCGGTAAACCAACATTGGTAGCACCTGTAACTCGGGCTCCATGGCGTCCTGGTTCCTTGTAGGGTGTCGAGAGGTGAGTGGTTTACCTTCTGTGTACTGTTTCCGCCGTTCTTTTGATGGCGTTGGTACCTCCCCGGAAGAGGTGGTGAATTGGTGCCTTGTAATACAGTGGGCAGTACATTGTCTTCCACCTGTCTGTTGGCGGTTACAGTTTGTTTCTACTGCCGTGGCGGTCGGAGTGTTAAAGTGGCTGTCTGTTTTGGTGGTTTCCGCCATGGTCGTGATCCCGTTTTTTTTCCTCCGGCCTGTTGCCGGTATTACCGCTGCTTTAACACCGACCACCAGGGTTGTAATGAGGGCCTAAGTGAACATATCACATTTTTCCAATGAAACAGACGTGTTTTTTTGCAAAGTGCCTTGCAGTGGATTTTGGCCTCTAGCTCAGCCGGTACATAGGGAAACCTACCAAACCTGTATATTTTTGGAAACTAGACACATATGGGAATTCTGAATGGGGTGACCTGTGGGGCTCTCACCAGGTTCTGTTACCAAAAATTAATTGCAAAACTCAAAATTTGGCAAAAAAATACTTTTTCCTCAAATTTTGGTGATGGAAAGTTCTGGAATCTGAGGGGAGACACGAATTTCCTTCCACACAGCATTCCTCCAAGTCTCCCAATAGAAATGGTACCTCACTTGTGTTGGTAGGTCTAGTGCCTGCGACAGGAAATGTCCCAAAACGCATCATGGAAACATTACATTTTTACATAAAAAACAGACGTGTTTTTTGGAAAGTGTCTAGCTGTGGATTTTGGTATTTAGCTCAGCTGGTACCTAGAAAAACCTACTAAACCTGTGCTTTTTTGAAAACTAGACACCTAGGGAAACTCAGGATGGGGTAACTTGTGGCGCTTTCACCAGGTTCTGTTAGCCAGAATCCTCTGCAAACCTCAATATTTGGTAAAAAAAATAACCTTTTTCCTCACATTTCGGTGATAGAAAGTTCTGGAATCTGAGAGGAGCCACAAATTTCCTCCACCCAGCTTTTCCCCAAGTCTCCCGATAAAAATGGTACCTCACTTATGTGGATAGGCCTAGTGCCCGTGTCAGGAATAGATCAAACAACTGTCAATGTTGGTCCTTACATGAGGGCAACTGTGAACCCTGGGGTGATCCATTCCTGATGCAGGCACTAGGTACAGGCACTCAAGTGGGGTAGTTTTTTTATCAGGACAGGTGGGGAAACACTGGGTGGTAGGAATTTTGTGGATCCCAGCATTTTCCTGTAGTTTGTGTGACAGAAATGCAAGGAAAAGTTTTTATTCAACATTTCAGCTTTGCAGGGTATTCTGGGTAAGAAACCTTTGTGTGTGGACTCCCCTGGATGTCTAGTTTCCATGAATATCTGGGTTTGGTAGGTTTCCCTATGTGGCTGCCGAGCCCAGGACTAAAAATGCATGTGCCTGCCTTACAAAACTAGGTTGTTTTGTGATAGATAATTTTGATGTCTCCACAATACGATTTGGGCGCTGGAATTTGGGGCTGAACTAAATTGGGGAGCTCCCAAGAGAGCACTCTCTCTGTGCTTGCCACCGCTTACACCTGCTCTCTGGGTTGGGCTAGCCCGCTATTGTCCCACTGCACAAACTGTGCTTGTGAAGGGATAGCAGGACTGTCCTCATCACTTCCCTCATAATCACTGGAAGATGAGTTATCGAATGGGACTCCTTTGACTGAAAAATCACTCCCAGAGTCGGCACCATTGCCCTATCCCTCAGATGCTGTCTCATTATCTGCTGTCCCAGTCTGTGATACTACATCAGAGCTGTCCTTTATAACCCGAGTTAGGGCTAGAGCAGCAGTCATCCAACAAGATGCCATATCTGGTACTTGCTAAATTGTCGCACAAAAACACTAACCTACACAGTCACAAAATTGCTGGTGGGTGTATGTGTAATACCTGCAACAGCAGAGGTCACCTTACCTTTGCTTCTTCCCTCAATCAGCATGTTCTCTCAAGACACTCAAAAAAACAAAAAAGACACACTATTACTTCACCTTGTCACATACCAATCGTCACAGTCTTTAGCGCCTCTAGCGCCCAGTCCAACAACCATTATTGGTTCTCCCACTCCATTACCTCCTCCTCCGATTCCCTCACTACCACCCAGCAAAAGTGCATTTCATCTCTCCATAGCCCCCCTTGCACATACATTTCATTTGTATTATAGCACAGTTAATGCCTGGCTTTACTAATCCAGTCAGATATTCACATATAATACAGTTTTGATCCTTGCAGTAGGCATATAAACCTTTCTGCACTACTTTATGGCATCAAAACTGCCACTAGACAAAAGTCAGATTCTTTTCTAGCAGAAACAAAATCACAATAATTAGTTGACTTTTTTTTGCTGCCTTAAAGCTACAGTTGAAACTGGTGGTGAATATATATATATATATATATATATATATATATATATATATGTATATATATATATATATATATATATATATAGAAATCACTTTTATATGTGTGTGTGGTTTTCCTGGGAGCCGATCGCAGATTGCAGCCCACAGGGAAACCACACACGCTTTGACAAAAGTGATCGATATATATATGTATTCTTGAACTCCGAACAAATGCCAGACATCCAAGGCTACTGAAATAGTAGTGGTCCGAGCGTGGATCTGGCTATCCACTAATTTTTGCGCACTTCTTCTAAAGCCATATAGAAGAATGCCCGGACACAAGTGGAAATCCAAATATCTTTAATCACCAATGCTTCCTCCCAGCATTGGTGATTAAAGATATTTGGATTTCCACTTGTGTCCGGTCATTCTTCTATATGGCTTCAGAAGAAGTGCGCAATATATATATATATATATGGGAATAGACATATATAGAGATATATATCTAGAGACATATCTATATATACATATACATATCCATATAAAGATATATATATATATCTATATAGATAGAAATATATATATATATATATATATATATTTTTTTTAACAGCAGTATGGTTTCCTTGGGGGCTATAGTGGCTCCCAGGGAAACCATACAGCTGGTAAGAAAAAAATTACTGTCCCCACAGGGGGTTGCCCTGTTCACAGGCGACCCCCTGTCAATTTCATTTTGAGATTTAAAAAAATATATATATATTTTTTACACCCCTGGGGGAGTGCGATCACGCACCCCCAGGGGTAAACCTACCTTTCAGAAAAACAAAATATGCCCCAGGACAGGGGGGGGGGTGCTGACCCCTCCAAGTGAAATCCCTGGTGTCTAGTGCGGGTTTCCTGTCCCTCGATAGCAGCACAACTGTGATCGAGGGCCAGAAAACCCATTCAGGAAGATCTCGTTTGAAAGGGGAGAATCTTCCCTTTCAAACAAGGCCTTCCCGAATGTTGAGAAGGCCCGTTTCGGCTTGTTTTCCCCACCAGAGCAGGAACCGGCCACAAGGACACTTCCTGCTCCGGTGGGGAAAACAGATAGTGACGTCAGCATACCTCACGCCGTTCTGATGTCACAAAGGGGCAAGTCGGGGGGAGACACGGAAGATCTTCTGTGTCTCCCAGGGTTTTTTTAATAAAAAGAAAATCCTCCAATGCAACGCATCAGGGGATTTTTTAACCCCGACCTGGTGTCGACCACTGGTGGTGACCCGCACCAGGGAGGGAGTTTGGGTGTCGGCTAGTGGCTGACGCCCGCACCAATACAGTTAAAGTGCAAATCAGCGTAATGCACTGAAAAACAATTGCTTCTAATCTTCATCAAATGCATGTAAAGTGCTATGCTTTCTTAAAGTGCAAATCAGCATAAAGCACTAAAGAACAGTTACTAGTAATCTTTACTAAATTCCCCTGCAATGGAATACCACTGTCCTGCCATGCAGCTCCCCAAGACGTTATACACACAGGGCATCACATCCCCATCAGGCGCTGTGGACTGGTGTGTGTAAAAAAAAATGACTCACACCAGGCAGCGCCGGCGTATGGGAAAATGGGGGTTGTGCATCCAAAAATGGTGCAAGTCAGGTCTGAGGCAAAATTCAGGCCTCAAACCGGATTTGCGCCAATTTTTTTTACGCCCAACCTCCATTGACATGACTCCTGTCTTAGCAAAGACAGGAGTCATGCCCCCTTGCCCAATGGCCATGCCCAGGGGACTTATGTCCCCTGGGCATGGTCATTGGGCATAGTGGCATGTAGGGGGGCCCAAATCAGGCCCCCCAATGCCACAAAATAAATCTGAAAAAAATACTTACCCGAACGTACCTTTACTTCCCTGGGATGGGTCCCTCCATCCTTGGGTGTCCTCCTGGGGTGGGCAAGGGTGGCAGGGGGTGTCCCTGGGGGCAGGGGAGGGCACCTCTGGGCTCCTTCCGAGCCCACAGGTCCCTTAACGCCTGCCCTGACCCAGGCGTTAAAAAAAGGCGCACATCAGGCTGTGCGCCGTTTTTTAAGGCCCACCCCCTCCTGTGCGTCAAAATGACGCCAGAGTATAAAAAAGGGGCACAGGCCTTAAGGTAATTTTTCGGAAGGGAACGCCTACCTTGCATATAATTAACGCAAGGCTGGTTCCCCTTCCCAAAAATGACGCACATGGTGGAATTTTGACACCCGCAGGGTCGGGCGTCAAAGTATAAATATGGGGCAGGGTTTGCGCCGATTGTGCGTCAAAATTCTTGACGCACATTCGGCGCAAACAGAGTATAAATATGCCCCCTAGTGTGCTAATGCTTCCTCAGGGTGCACATCAACCTTACATTATTGGGGGGGGTACTCACAATGTTCAAAGATAAAACTCCCTCTCAACTACCTAACATCCTCCATCTTCACTATTCTCCAAGCTATTATATTTATAAAGCATTGCATTACAGTTGGTTAAAATAAAGCCAACCAGGATTAAATTGGGTAAAGAGTTAGCGCTTCCTGAAAATTCAAGTCAATACACCATTGACCAAAATTATTTCAAATAAAAAAATAAAATAGGGGCATTGTATGATATTTCCTAAATGAAGGGAAATGATCCATTAATAAGAAAATAACCCTAAACACAAGTGCTCATAAGGTTAAAGTGCATGATCTCATACAATTCATCACTTAATCATGTGGAAACAGAACATCCTAATCATGGGTTACAAGAAGTGGACTTGCAATCATTTTCAAGGTACGAGTAAAAGAATCCCAATCCAAGTGGGTGCCACCAATCTATGATAGAATCATGGGACAGTTAACAAAAAGATTAAACAACTCTACAGAAGGACATGAAATTGAGCAGTGTTAAGATCAATAGGGATTCCTACCTTTTCAACTCCTTTTCTCTGTCTCCCCTTGAGGATGGGATTTCACATGTTTAATCTCATACTACCAGAAACTCGGTAGGGACCGGGCATGGTGTTGTTCAAAATGACCAGCCAACAGATAACTTCGATCAGCATTCCTGTTAGCTCAAATATGCTGTAGGATTCTAACTTTTAGTTTCTTTTTCTTCCTGTCCACATATAACTTATTGCACCCGCATTTTAATACATAAACAACATGTTCTGTATTACAGGTTACTCTGTCTTGTATTTTGATACTCTGACCTCCAAAGATATTCCTTACAATTGAAAACCATATCTACAGGCTTTGGAGGTATCACACTTGATGAACCCCTTGGTATTACTTATTAACCAATGATCTGCTCCCATGTCTTTTTTAAAATAAAAAGAGCTACATGTTAATGTCACCTAATGACCTGGTTCTCTTAGAGATTATTCAGGGAACAACGTCACAATATTTTTCAAATGCTCATCCATGCTCAAGCCATGCAAGTTCTTACATAAGATCTTCCTCACACTGAGTTGGGTTGCATTATACTCCAAAATAATCTTTTAATTCCCTCACCCTTCTTCACAGTATCCCTTTTCTGTGGATACAATAATTCCTGTCTCTGTTTTGTGGTGATTCTCTCCTTAGCACTTTCTAACACATCCACAGAATAGCCCTGTTCAATAAATCATGTAACCATTTTCCCAATTTCCTTGTCACATTCCTCATCAGTGGAACAGATCCTTTTTGCTCTTATCATTTGACTATAGGGGATGCTCCACTTCAACACTCCTGGATGTTCACTATTAGCATGTAGGATGGCATTGATTGCTGTTGGCTTCCTGTGTATTTTATTAACCACATTGCCATCCAGAACATCCAATTCAACGTCCAGGAATTCGCAGTGAGCCTTACAATACATGCAATTAAGTCTAATGTTCCGCTCATTGGAATTCAAATTCTGTTTGAATTCCCATAATTCAAATTAATCTCCCTCCCACAAAACAAAGGCATCATCTATAAAATGTGACTATAATACCACTTTGCCCATGAAGTGATCATTTTCCTCAGCCCAGGCCACCTCCTTCTCCCACAACCCCATGAATATATATATTCACTTAAAAAAACAAAGATTACAAGGACATTATAGTTAGGCTCACATTTTAAACACTCGTGCCCTAAGGTAACTATATCTCACGCCCCCGCCATGCAGTTTTTCCAGCAAAAATGTTAACTGCAAACATTACATTGATATTATCACTGTTATCATTATAACAGGTGAATTTCTCTAGTTTGATATGTTCAAAATGTGAGCCTAACTATAATCCCCCCATTCTTTGTTTTTTAAAGTAAAATGCTATGTGTTTTTTAATTCTATTTCCTAGGTATAACGTCCCTTTAATCTTTGTTTGTTTCAGTAAATAATTTTTTTTTTTTAATGTGTGGTAATTTTTATTACTTTACGTTAATCCAACCATGGCCGCGCATGGCAGAATTGGTGGTTGGCCACTGTGAGTGGGTGCATGAGGTTGTCTGAGTGGGTCTGTGAGTGTGTACGTGAGGGTCTGACTGAGTCTGTGAGTGGGTGCTTGAGGGTCTTAGTGGGTCTGTGAGTGGGAGCTTAAGGGTCTGAATGGGTGTGTGAGTGGGAGAAAGAGATTAAAAGAGAGAGTGAGAGAGAGAAAGAGAGTGAGAGGGAGATAGACAGAGAGATTTGTAGGCTTTGATGGATGATATACTTAGAATTTATGCAAAAATTGAAAGTAAATATATTTGTCAATTAAAAACAGTAAGAATACCTTTCAGTATGAGCTTTAAATATTTCCAGTTGGAATAAAAAGGGATGGAAATGACTGGGGATATACCTGGACTCGAACCCTCAGCGCTCAGTGTGATGGTCTGTGACCCTCACACATAAGCTACTCTTTTTTTACATTTTCTTAGCCCTTTATGGGTTACCTGGGACTGTGGAGGGAGCCTCAAGGCCTCCCCCACGGTCCCTGACCATTTTTTACATTTATTTTAAGATATGTCCTTTACGGGATAACTGGGCTGCGAGGGGAGTATCAAGGCCTCCCCTGCAGTCCCATTGCACCAGTCAACAGGCAACTGCTTTTAACAGCAGCTCCCTAGTCCCTGTAGCAATGCTTTCATCGATGTTCCCTGCATGCATACCAGCTAGCAGGGAACAGAGATGAAAACACCACTTTCTGACAGCGGGACCTGTTTGACAGCAATCAGCTATGTCCCAGGGTGGGTGCCCTGGGACATAGCAGGAGCCGGCCCTGTGAGGAGGTGGTCCCCAGGGCCATCAGTGGTTCCACAAAGGGGTCACGCAGCCCCCCTTCAACATACATAGCCCCGTGAGGTGGTGGTCCTTGGAGCTAAGGGGATCCAAAACAGAGCCCTTCTCTATTTTAATCATGTTCTCCCGAGGAAGTAGTGATCCCAGGGGCTCTGGGAGAGGTTGACGGGCCTCCCCCACGCAATTAAATCATTTTGCTCCAGGGAGGTGGTGGTCCCCGTGGCGCAGGAGGGCTGCGGGCCCCCTACATATATAACAGAAATCACCATAGGGAGGTGGTGATCCCCAGGGCACCTGGGGGCCCACAGCCCCCCATATATCACAAAAATCACCCCGGGGCCATTCCCCCCATATTCAAAATTATGAATGCCCATAAGATCTGGCCCACCTGGGGACTTATTACAAAACGAGCCAGGGAGCCCGCTTTTGCTTTTTGCTGTGAATTTGTGAATATCACAATTCTGCAGCAAACAGTTTTTTGATTTTGTTTGCTCAGGGTGGCTTCTGGGACCTCACCACCACCGCTAAGGGGTCAGGGTGTCTATACCCTGGCCCCTTTTCTTTTTCTTTAAAAAATTTTTGTGGGACTCAGCCGAAGCTGAGTCTCAAGATGGCTTCCAACACTTCCTGATTTGAAGTGTTGGAAGCCAATCAGAGCTGTGCATTTCCCTGCACAGGCTTGTCTTTTTTCACTAATACTTCATGGCCGGAGATATATACATTTGGATGTATACCAAATAAGCAAATGCACAATCTTTGTACCGAAAGCTAGTGCCAAATTTGGTGTAATTCAGGCTGTAGACATGTCTAAAGGTCCCATGGGAATTAACAGGTAAAACACAACTTTTTTCACCCCTCCCTTTTTCGCGACCCTACTTGATGGATCACTCGAGAGCCGAGGAAAGGGGGTCCCAAAATGCATTTTCCCCATGCCACTTCCCATAGGGTCTTTAGATATAACTACAGCCTGAACCGCTAAACGGAATAACACCAAATTTGGCTGGAAGCTACATCTCGGTGCGCAGATAGTGCATTGTGTTATTTGGTATCATTCTGTTCAGTAGCTTTTGAGATAATAAAGGAAATATAGCTTTCTGGCCAGTTGGTGTTCAGATATGCTCTGATTAGTCAATTTAAATTAAACTAGTCAGTCAGGTTAGTGACAACATGAACAATGTGTTTTTGCAATCATTACAAGACTCGGGCAGTTGGTCGCTCTGTTCTAAAGATGAATTACAAAAAATAAGTGAGTGGGCAGCGTTAGCAAACCCAGACCACAAATAGCACATATGGGGATCCCAAAGCCCCCCCTTTATTGTCTGGCCACAATATGAACAGCATGCTATGGCAGCTCTTACAGGACTCTGAGGCATGGTCCCCATTGACATGCATAGTAGTGAATGGCAGGTTTTCAGGGTCACAAAAAGGAGAACGGGTAAAGGGCGATAACAGATTTTAGTTACAATATAAATCATTTGTTGATGGCAGCATACTAATTTTATTAATAGTGAAGTATTCTATGGTGATTTTACCCTGTGAAAAAGCCTTCTACTGGGATTTCATGAATCATGTTTGAGAGAAAACAGTTTTTTCATGTTTTTCCCATAGAGGTTATGGAAGGTGCTCCAGAAGCTAAAATGAGAGCGTATTTTCTGTAAATTCACACTATCTTTCTCAGTCATATGAGAATGAAGTCTAACATTCTCAGTAAAACATGTACTCTCAAACAGTAGCAGCCTGTAGGTTGATTCCCTCGTGTTCTACTGGAGGCTCATGGAGTGTTCTAATAAACAAATACAGCACTAAGGCCCTGATTTATACTTTTTTTGCACCACATTTGCATCTTTTTTTGACACAAAGTGGCATAAACTTATAAAAGACAATTGTACTTTGAAAGTTTGCGCCACTTTTGCATACATAAATGATGCAAATCTGGCGCAAAAAAGTATAAATAAGGGCCTAATGGTCTTACTTATGTGTGGCACACCTGAAGCCATCTTGATTGAATCAAACTGGTAAAAGCTAAAACATTTAGGCACTCATTATGACATTGGCGGTAAATCCCACTTACTGCCATGCTGACTGCCGCCAACAAAATGCCGCCGCCGCGGATAACTGCCAACCATATTCTGACACGCACATACCCATCTGTCACTATACAGCTACACACACAAGTCCGCTAGCCCATAGGTCAGTGATAAACTGGTGGTATCCAAACCCACACAGTTACGCCAACAGAACTATGCCCACAACATTATGACACACGAGTCACTGCAGCTGATATTCAATGGTGGTAAACCATTGGCGGTACATACTGCCACGATCAAAATACACACACTCAAACAAAACTACACCACATTGGACAATTCAAACTACACACACCTGACACCTATACACAGACCACACCCACACACCCACCCCACTATAAAACACACAACCACACTACGTACAACCCTTTATGACTACAAACCATTGCCAACAGAGAGAGAAAGAGAGAGCAAGAGCATCCACACAACCAGAGCCACATACCACCATCATCTATGCACCACCCACGCACCTTACATCACACACCCCAACACATCACCCCACACACCCTCACCCATACCACACTCATGGCAACACAACAACACCACATGTTCTCTGAGGAAGAGGTAAGGGTCATGGTGGAGATAATCATCCGAGTAGAGCCACAGCTATTTGGATCACAGTTGCAGCAGATATCCATTGCTGGGAGGTTGGAGCTATGGCGAAGGATCGTGGACAGGGTCATATCCGTGGGACAGCACCCAAGAACAAGGGATGACATCAGGAAGAGGTGGAACGACATACGCGGAAGGTACGTTCCATTGCAGCAAGACACCAGCTTGCAGTCCAGAGGACTGGCGGTGGACCCCCACCTCCTCTTCCACAACTTGCAACATGGGAGGAGCAAGTCTTGGCAATCATGCGTCTTGAGGGCCTGGCAGGAGTAGGAGGAGGACTGGACTCTGGTAAGTCAAATCTCTATTACTATCACCCCGACCTGCATGCCATCACATACCCCCACCTTTACCCTCACTCCCATCACTCCACCACCTCCCACATCCCCCACCATCACAACCCACTCATCCCAACACCAGGCCCTGCATGCAACACCAATGCATGGACACCCCTCACAGACCTGCATGGACACCTATCACCACAGCATGCACACTAGAGAGAATCACTTAGTCCAACAAATAACAACTTACACAAGGCAAAGCTCCCAGGGCAATGACAACAATAGAGGGCAACACACCCCTGCACAGTATGTCACACGCAGAAACAATAACACAGCATTTACATCCCCACAGGTAACCCACCCAATGTCACCGGCGAAGAGGTGTCAGCAACATCCAGTCCCCCCACAGAAGAGTCCCACAGTGGTGACAGCAGCTCTGGCTGCCTGGATCTGGATGACCAACCTGGCCCATCAGGGATCTCCAGACAGTCGGTTATCCAGGCACAGTCTCACACCACCACAGAGCCTCCCCCTCAGGAAACACCACCACAGCCCCATACCTCTGTCCCCAGGACACGCCAATCAGCAGTGTGTCCAGCACTACCGGGAACCCAGGCCACCCCACAAACCCAAGACAATCAGGGACTTGGGGTCAGTGGCAGTGGGCACACAGTTCAGGGGACAGAGGCACAGGACAACAGGGAAGCTGGGAGGACTGCTGTGCGACAGGTGGAGGACAGGCCCAGGGAACTGACTCTTCAGGAGGCACTCACTGCGATCCTGGGAGCATACTAACAGTCCCAGGATACATTGGGCCAGATCCTGGACAAGTTGCAAGAGAACATGCGGCTGCAGGAGGGACAGTAGCTGGGGATCAGGGAGGACTTGAAGGTTATCAACACCACCCTGGTCTCCATTGCAGACATGGCCAACAGTTTGAGGGAGGCAGTGGCACACCACTGGGCCCCTGACACTAGCCAAACCACAGAACAGCCCTCCACGTCTGCTGTCGCTAGTGGACAGGAGGCCCCGTCACAGGACCAACAGGCCACCAGCACCCCTCCCCTTGCAGAAGGAGAACCACCTCGCAAACGTTTCCTGCGATCCAGGCATTAGTCAGAGACTATAGCCAAGACCCCTGCCAGGAAATAAGACTCTCCTGATTGTTACCCTTGTGTCCCACACTGTCACCCTGTCCACCTTGAACTGCCATTGCTCTACTTCCTATGCCCCCTTGGACAATGCACATGTGATAAAAACAGACTGGACTCTATCCTGGACTTTCCTCCATCATCACCCCAGCCCATTGCACCATCAGCTCTTCTTCAGAGCACTGCAATAAACACACTTTGATCAAATACAAGTATGGCGTATGTCAGATGTTTTCAAAAGGTATTCGTTTAACAAAGGTTCAAACATTGAAATTCAACTGTACAGTAATGTTTACATTGGAAAGACCTGTAGTTGGCTGCACTGAACACACCAGGAGCAATAGTGGGGCACCAACATCTGCAAAAGAGATGCCAAAGGGTACAGTGAGTGGGCATAGAAGTAGGAATACACAGCCTGCCAGTGACAATGTCACACATCAAACTGTCAATTATATTTGTATCAACACTGTCTTACCTGTGTCTCATTGGAAGTATTGACGAATAACTGCACGTCTGTTGTCCTCATCCTCATCCTCATCCTCTGCCTCCTCATCTTCACTATCAACAGGGTCCACTGCTGCCACACGGCCATCTCCTGCCTCCTCCTCCTCCTGCAGAAAAGGCACTTGGCGACGCAAGGCAAGGTCGTGCAACATACAGCATGCCACAATGGTCTGGCAGACCTTCTTGGGTGAGTAGCACAGGGATCCACCTGTTAGATAGAGGCAACGAAACCTGGCCTTCAGGAGGCCAAACGTCCTCTCTATAATCCTTCTTGTTCGCCCATGTGTCTCATTGTAACATACTTCTGCCCTTGTCCTGGCATTCCTCACAGGGGTCAGTAGCTATGAGAGGTTGGGGTAACCAGAGTCACCTGCAAATTTCAATGGACAACTGTCAGCCACACACTAACCCTTAGGGCCCATACCATACCCATACACCAACATTTACTGGGTGGGAACCAGGACTCACCCATTAGCTACACCATGTGTCTCTGGAGTTTGGCCATAACATTTGGGATGTTGCTATTCCTCAGGATAAAGGCATCATGCACAGACCCAGGATACTTTGCATTGATGTGGGAGATGTACTGGTCCGCCAGGCACACCATCTGCACATTCATGGAGTGAAAGCTCTTTCGATTTCTGAACACATGTTTATTTCATCAGGGGGGGGACAAATGCAATATGTGTTCCATCTATAGCCCTAATAATGTTGGGGATATGTCCCATTGCATAGAAGTCAGCTTTCACTGTTGCCAAATCCTCCACCTGTAAGAAAACGATGTAGCTGCATATGTGTTTAATAAGGGCAGACTACACTCTGGTCAGCACTATTGAGAACATTGGCTGTGACATTCCTGCTGCCAAGCCCACTGTCACTTGGAAAGAACCAGTTGCCAGGAAATGGTGCACTAATAGCACTTGCACAAGAGGGGTGATCCCAGTGGGGTGACGGATAGCAGAGATTAGGTCAGGCTCCAGCTGGCCACACAGCTTAGTGATTGTGGCCCTGTTAAGTGTATAGGTGAGGATAATGTGCCTGTCCTCCATTGTTGCCAAGTCTACCAGGGGTCTGTACACGGGGATGTCTCCATCTCCTATTCATCCGCAGCAGTTGCAATCCATGGGCCAAAAGAGTAAGCAGCTTGTCATTATCTGTACATTCCAACCACTACAGTTCAATGCATGTTGTGATTGTAACAGTATTTTTTGGGAGATGTCCAAATGGTGCATTTGTGTACTGTGACGCAGTTAGGAGCCATGGCCTGCACCCCCCCTGAAATGGCATCAGCCTCTCCTGTTTGGAGGGACTGGTGGTAATGAGGTAATTCCGCTGACGTTGTGCACCGTTGCGGGAGGCAGTCGAGAACCACCGTGGAACTCCTCATTGGTTAATATTGCCCCTATGGGGTACAGTGGCCAATGGTGATGTACGCCTGCAGTAATGGTATGCACCGCCGCGGACGTGACCGCAATTTTCTATCTGTGCACTCACTTGATACCTGACCTTCAACTTGAGAGGACCTACACTGCATGTGCTGCTGTGACCTGTCTGGAACCGACCATGGCTCGTGTTACTGGGGAAAGGGCCCCTGCCTTCCCCTCGGCGGAGCTGGAGCGACTGGTGGATGGGGTCCTTCCCCAGTACCGACTGCTGTATGGGCCTCCAGACCAACAGATGAGTACCCCCGGAGTACGATGCATGGGGTGTGAATGCATGGAGTGCTATGTGTGAGGGCTTCATGTGCGGGGGTTGGTGGATGGGCCCTGGGCAGCGTGCAGCATGTATGGTGGGCCATGTCTGTGCTAATGGGGATGGGAAGGGGCATGGTGGGCCATGAGTGTAACAGGCAGGGCGGTCGTACTGATACCTTTCCCTGTGTCTATTTTCCTGCTGGTCAACGCCCATCAAAAGAAGGGTATATGGCGTGCCATCACCAACGTGTGCGGACCCTGGGGGTCTACGGCAGGAGGAGCACCCACTGTCGCAAACGGTAGGAGGACCTGAGATGCTGGGCACGGAAGATGGCGGAGGCCCAGCTGGGGATGGCCTCCCAACGAGGAAGGGGTGCCCGTCGAATCCTGACCCTCCTGATGGCTTGCATACTGGAGGTGGCCTACTCAGAGCTAGATGTGTGCTTGGTGGCATCACAGCAGCCACAAGGGGATGAGTACACTGCCCTAATATTCAACTTACACCTGGTGGGGTGGGATACAGGAGGGGGTTGTGGGCCTTGTGGGTGCCCTTAGCCCAGGCCTGCCATTGCAGGGTAGGTCCCATGTTGGGCAGGGTTCTTTAAAAAAATAAATCTTTGTTTATTAACATTTTCAACTTGGTTCGCTCATACATTTTCATGAATTGCTTACATCAATGTTGTTACATTCATAGGTGACCATATATTCCCCGTTCTATTCACTTGTTCAGCCTGTGTATTTATAATTTCACACGTGTTCCCTGTATGTGTGTTTACAAGAACTCTTCTCTGTATTTTCTATACTCGGGTGGTCATTACAACCCTGGCGGGCGGTGATAAAGCGGCGGTAAGACCGCCAACATGCCAGCGGAATTTGTTTTGCAATTACGACGGTGGCGGAAACCGCCAACAAAGACAGCCACTTTAACACTCTGACCGCCACGGCGGTACAAACAAACAGCGCGGCGGTCACCGCCAACAGACAGGCGGAGGACAAAGTACCGCCCACACTATTATGACAGGCCAATCCGCCACCTTTTCCGGGGCAGATTCACTGCAGATAAAAACACGGCGGAAACAGGAATTCCGAAGGAAAAACGCTCACCTCTACACACCCCACGAGGAACGAGGACACCATGGACCCAGAACTCCAAATTCTACCTGCGCTAGTCTTCCTGCTCCTCTACCAGGAGCACGAACGCCAGCGGCGAAGACCACGGTAAGTATTGCACCTACGACACAGGGGAGGGGGAGGCAAAAAACAGGGACACACACACGCAACACGCAACACCCCCAACCACTCTAACACACACACTAATGCATATTAATACATCACAGTTACATCCCCCAAACCCCCCAGAAGAATGCAAAGACAATAGAAAATTAGTGTAACCATTGAAATATATTAAAATCAAGTAGGCAGAAACATATATATACACCATAAACAAAATATACTCCAAGCATAGTAGTCCAGGTAATGCTCCAATTAAGTCCGTGGAACACTGGGACCACACGGTATGGGCGAGGCCCACACACGATCCCCGACTATGACTGAGAAAACACTGCAGGGGCATCAGAGAGCAAGAAAACAGGCACCTCAGGGGAAGGGAAAGGGGGGGGCACATCAGCTGGTTGAGTGCACGACGCCAAATCCACGAGGGGGCCACATGCCCACTGTTCAATCCTGGGGAGTGCAAAGCCACAGTCTCTCAAGTCTTTACAGTGGGTGGGTTGCCCACTGATCCATCCTGGGGAGTGCAAAGCCACAGTCTCTCAAGTCTCTACAGTGGGTGGGTTGCCCACTGTTCCATCCTGGGGCGTGCAAAGCCACAGTCTCTCAAGTGGATGACAGTCTCCACTGGTTCTGGAGGGGACATGGTGCCCAGAGTGCTTCATCCTGCTAAGGACAGAGGTAGTGGATGGATCTCTCCACTGGTTCTGGAGGGGACCTTGTGCCCAGAGTGCTTCATCCTGCTAAGGACAGAGGTAGTGGATAACAGTCTCCACTGATTCTGGAGGGGGCATGGTGCCCAGAGTGCTTCATCCTGCTAAGGACAGAGTTAGTGGATGGATCTCTCCACTGCTTCTGGAGGGGGCCTTCTGCCCAGAGTGCTTTTTCCTGCTAAGGACAGAGGTAGTGGATGGATCTCTCCACTGGTTCTGGAGGGGGCATGGTACTCAGAGTGCTTCATCCTGCTAAGGACAGAAGTAGTGGATGGATCTCTCCACTGGTTCTGGAGGGGGCCTTGTGCCCAGAGTGCCTCATCCTGCTAAGGACAGAGGTAGTGGATAACAGTCTCCACTGGTTCTGGAGGGGGCATGGTGCCCAGAGTGCTTCATTCACCCCGTGACAGACTCAGTAGCGTCAGTGCCCTTGCCGCTCATGGGCCAGCAGTGCTTGAGACGACGGTGCCCTGTTCAGCAGTGCTTGAGACGGCGGTGCCCTGTTCAGCGGTGCTTGAGACGGTGGTGCCCTGTTCAGCGGTGCTTGAGGCTGCGGTCTCCATTGCAGGGACTCAGCTGTTCGGCGTCCTTCATGGCCCAGCGGGGCTTTTGCTGGCGGTCCTTCATGGCCCAGCGGGCTTGTGGTGGCGGTGGCCTCCTGGGCAGCTGGGCTTGTGCTGGCGCTGGCCTCCTGGGCAGCTTGGCTTGTGCTGGCGGTGGCCTCCTGGCCAGCGGGGATGATGGCGGTCTTCTCCGCCGTGCTGCTCTTCCCAGACTTGCCGGGTTTCTTGTGGCCCTTCCCCACCTTAGAAGGTGTCACAGCTAACTCCACACTCCCACCGGGACCCCTGGGAGCAGCTTTGGTGGCTGGAGTCTTCCCCCTCTCCCACCGGGCAGTGGCCAACTTCTGATGCTTCACAGGTGGGGGACTGTCTGTGCTGTGGCTCCATGCCACACTGGCTGCCCTAGTGGCCAGTGCACTCCAGATTCCGGTGACTACAGGCACCACTGGTCCCGGAGATGTTGTGGCTGAGGTGGTAGTTCGGGACCTAGGAGACAGACAGAGTGGGGGAGGCGTGGGAAAGAGGTCAAGGTTGGTCAGGAAAAGTTTTTTTGACACACTGGGACGGGTAGCTGGAGGGGGTTTGGGAGTGGAGGAAGAGGTGGTGGTTGTAGGAGGTGTTCGTTTGCTGACTTTGGGTGAAGGTGCATGCGCTGGAGGCTGTCATGAGGTGGATGGCTGTTGGGTGGGTGTGTACCTGCATTTGTGTATCTTGGGAGGGGGCGTCACAGACACACTGGGAGAGGACACAGGGGACGTGTGAATGGTAGTGGGGGTGGTGACTGCACGTGAGCGGGGTGTGGTGGTGGGTGTGCTGGAGAGGGACGTAGTGGCTGTAGAGGTAGTGCATGCAGGTGTGAGTGTAGACGAGACAGGGAGGGAGGAGGGGGACACAGTGGAGGCAGTGGATGTTGGTATGTCTGAATGTGTGTGATACTCGCGTGAGTGCCTGTGGGATGTGTGGTGCTTATGTTTGCCTGAGCTTCCCTTGTGTGTTGACGTGTGTGCATGCTGGTCTGTAGGTGTGCTTGGGATAGGCTGAGGTAGAGTGGATTGGGTCTGGGTGGAGGAAGTTGGAGGGGGGAGGCTAGACACAGGGACAATGGCTGCCATCAGTGCTGAGGCCAGAGTCTGAAAAGCTCGCTGAAGGGCCGCCTGACCAGAATGAATGCCCTCCAGGAATGCATTGGTTTGTTGCAACTGCCTTTCTACACCCTGGATGGCATTCAAAATGGTAGACTGTCCAACAGCGAGGGACCTGAGGAGGACAATGGCCTCCTCACTGAGGGCAGCAGGGGTGACTGGGGCAGGGGCTGAGGTGCCTGGGACGAAGGTGATGCCCACCCTCCCGGGTGATCGGGCATGGGGCAAAGGGTGAGGGGCTGCTGGGAGGGCGGTGCTGGAAGGGAGGGTGGGGGCTGTACCTATAGATGGGGGGGGCACAGATGTTGCCACCCCACTAGGGAGCTCCCATCAGAGGACGAGTCCGTGTCACTGGTCACAGGTCCTGTCCCTGCCGTGGAGCTCCCATCGCCCTCCGTCCCACTGGTGAAGTCCGAGTCCGTAGTGTGGCCCTCCATGGCCATGTGGGATGCAGCCCCCTGGTACTCTGGTGCCACTGCTCCTCCGCCTGATGATACTAATGCACACAAGAACAGGGAGACCAAAAAAAAGGGGGGATGACAGAAGAAAAACATGTTGAGTGCATGCATTACCGCTACCATTGGCGGACACGACAGACACAGAAGCCCCCTGCACTATGCCGTGCTCTTGGGCTCCCCTGTTCAATTCCTGGGAAATGGCCTACAAGGCTATGGACGACATCTGCACACATAGATGACACAGGGGCATGACTAGGTGTACTTGGCACTCTACAGAGGTGGGGTGGGGTGCCACATGGCCTGCCTTATGGAGGGACCTTGCCTCGCCCCGGCCTAGGGAAACCCACAGCCCACCTCCCCCACCCAGACCCCTCCACTGCGCTCAAAGTCAGCAGAATGAGAGTGTACTCACCCCCTTGTGTCTACTGTGATGCCCTCAAGCGCCCATCCAACTCCGGGTACGCCACCGCCAGAATCCTGAACATCAGGGGGGTCATGGTGCGACGGGCACCGCTCCCACGTTGGGAGGCCATCCCCAGCTGAGCCTCCGCCGTCTTCTTGCTCCAGCGGCGAATGTCCTCCCATCTTTTCCGGCAGTGGGTGCTCCGTCTGTGGTAGACCCCCAGGGTCCGGACGTCTTTGGCGATGGCACGCCAAATATCTTTTTTCTGGTGGGCGCTGACCTACATGAATTGTACAGGGGGAAGAGAAAGTTATTACCGACAGAACCGTCAAAGTGATTGGCCCCCATCCCTACCCTTGCCATGTAGCACATGCATTCACCGTCGTTTCATGCATGCCGCACTCTCCCCCCTTCCTTCTTACATCCAGCCCTCTCCACACAGGCATAGCCCATACATCAGGCTCCCAGTGTACTTACCTGTTTGTCTGGAGGACCGTAGAGTAGCATGTACTGGGGGAGGACCCCATCCACGAGTTTCTCCAACTCCTCTGATGTGAAGGCGATGTGTTAGTCTCACAGGTGCATTGCCCATATGGGCATAGGAAGTGGAGCTGGGGCACTTTAAGTATGGACAGTTTGACAAAATGGGACAGTAGGATGACAATCAGGGTGGTCTCATTTCTTGGCGAGGGTCTTGGCATCATTCTCTGACTTGTTCCTGGATCTCAGGGACCGTTTGCGAGGTGGTTCTCCCTCTGCAGGGGGTGGGATGCTGGTTTGGTGGTCCTGTGGCGGGGCGTCCTGTCCACTAGCGCCGGCGGAGGTGGTGGGCAGTTCATCGTCCAGGCTAGTGTCAGGTGCCCCTTGTAGTGGCACAGTGTCCCTCCTGGTGTTCACGAGTTCCTTCAGCACCCCTACGATGGTGCCCAGGGTGGAGTTGATGGTTCTGAGTTCCTCCCTGAAGCCCATATACTGCTCCTCCTGCAGGCGCTGGGTCTCCTGAAACTTGGCCAGTACCGTAGCCATCGTCTCCTGGGAGTGGTGGTAGGCTCCCATGATGGAGGAGAGGGCCTCGTGGAGAGTGGGTTCCCTTGGCCTGTCTGCCCCCTGACGCACAGCAGCCCTCCCAGTTCCCCTGTCTTCCTGGGCCTCCGTCCCCTGGACTGTGTGCCCACTACCACTGCCCCCATGTCCCTGTTGTTGTTGGGGTGGTGGGTTAGCCTGGGTTCCCTGTAGTGGTGGACACACAGCTGATTGATGTGTCCTGGGGACGGAGGTATAGGCCCGCTGGGTGGGTGCTGTGCTGGTGTTTCCTGAGGGGGGAAGCTCTGTAGTGGCCTGTGACTGTGTCAGGGGAACCGACTGTCCAGAGGTCCTCGATGGGCCGGGCTGGTCATCTAGATCCAGTTGGACAGAGCTGCTGTCATCACTGTGGGTCTCTTCTGTTGGTGGTGTGGACATGTGTGGACCCTCCTGTCCGGTGACGTTGTGTAGGGGTCCTGCAGGGGTATAAAATTATGGTTATTACATCTGTGTGTGTCATGGTGTGCAATGGATGGGTGACCGTGTACCCCAGTGCTTGCATTCCTGTGTGGGACCTCGTGTGATGATGGTTTAGAGGGGGTGTATGGGTATGTGCAGTGGGCATGCTTTAGTGATGGGTGTCCATGCTTTGTTGTTGCATGCAGGGCTTGGTGTTGGGATGGGTGGTTTGTGATGTTGGGACATTTGTGAGGAGTTGGAGTGCTGGGGGTGAGGGTGGGGGTTGTTAGGGTTTGTGCACAGCAAAGAGCATGTCCCCTCTCACTGCACTAGTGGGTTCAGTAATAGCTCCCTTTTAAACTTACTATTGAAAGCCTTTCTTGTTATCTCACCTTCCCCCCCCCCCCCAGGCTTCTGTGTATGTTGTTTAATGTGCTGTTTTGTTTACACATTGGGCCTTGCTTTTACCAAGGCTTCTTTAAAACACTCCTCTCTAGGCCATGTGTTAATTTAACTCATTTGCATAATAACTGAAACTCTGCACACCTTTCAAGAACATGTGCAGCATGCGAGGACCACACCCAGCTCTTCAAACCACACCCAGCTCTGCACACCTTTCAAGAACATGTGCAGCATGTGAGGACCACACCCAGCCCTGTCTATAAAAGGCAGCCCCCGAGCCTCACCCAGTGCTTGTGCTCGTCTACCTCCTGCTTACCTGAGGACAGATCCCTCGGCGCTGGCACTCCTGCTCTCTACAGACTTTCATTGGCTTCAATGGGCGCAGCTGCTGGCTCTTCCTTCTTCCGGTTTCCGGTTCCTCCTTGCCTCAGCCTCTCTCCTACAAGCAACCTGCAAAAGAGAAAGAAGACAAGGTTAGACTGATCAGTATCTCTTGCCAGCAACAAGTAAGTGCAAAACTTTTATTACCTGAAAGAACTTTGACAACAATTTCTGGATTCGTGTATAGACAATTTGAAACAAGATACCTTCCACGAACATTGTGATTCAAACTCTTTGTTACAAGAATACTTTGCGGAACTTTGTGAAGCAAACTTTTATTTTTATTTTATGGAACTTTTAAGAATCGAACCGTTGAAACCATTAACAGCAAGCCAAACAGTAAATCAAGGACTTGCACAAATTACATGCTGTATTTTGACGTAAAAGTACAGTATTTGTTTTATAAAAGATTCTGGAAATATGGGAAAAGTGAGTCTGCTATTGGGAATTTAGGCTTTAGTTATATTAAGATGAATGTTTGATATTGGTAATTCTGATAACGGTATTTGTTTAATGTTTTAGAAGCTTTAGAGTAATAGAAAGCACATCCCAGAGCAGTAACACTTCCAAACCTGGAAACTAGAGACCAGGATCCACGAGGTACATTTAGAAGAAAATTTCTAATAAATAAAGGGATAGTCAGGAACCCAGTTAGGAATAGGTTGTACTTATCTGTTCTTTGTTTATGTTTCATTAGGCACCAGTTTCTACAGAAGTCAGAGAGGGCCGCAGATTTGTGCAGCACTTCAACAGTGGAAACGCAAGAACGGTGTTGTCTCTTTATTTTATTTTATCCACTTCCCCCCTTCCCTTGAGCTTCTGTTCTTAGTGCACTGTTTTAAAAACTAGTGTGATGGAACAAGCAGTTTCAGGGTGGGGTCGGATTGTCTTCAACCTCCATCAGAACTGAACAAGGACTCAGGTGAGCTGGGCTTTGACAGAAGCACATGCCTTAAAAAATTTCAGTTCTGGTGGACGATGAATATCGGGGAAGAAATAGAGGGCATTGACGTCACGGATATGGCGCAGGCCCTAAATGAGGACTTGGCTGATAATGAATCAGTGTCTGGCATCTTGCAACATATGCAAGAGGAAATAGAGAGATTAAAGATGGAGAATACCTCTTTAAAACAGGATTTAAGCAGGTATAAATTTAGGGTATCTCAGTGGAACACAGCTTTTACGCCTTTGTTTAAAACCTCCTCAGAGACAGGGGCACCATCAAAACATACAACTTTGCCTCCCCCAGTTGAGGTTACTGTTAATGTTCCTAATGCTGTGCCCTTAGCAGCACCTGAACGTTTTCATGGAGATAGTAACAAATTCCATGTTTTTATCAATCAATGTCAATTACACTTCGTTTGTAAGCCACAACAGTTCCCTACTGATGCTACGAAAGTGGCATTCGTCTTGTCTTATTTGGGTGGCACAGCAGCCAATTGGTCAATTCCTTTCGTGGAGAGAGATGATCCCATCCTCCATAATTGGAATCAATTTAAATGTACCATGACCAGCCTTTTTGCAAAACACACTTCCATGCAGGCAAGTTATAATGAGCTTTTAAGGGGGTCATTCTGACCCTGGCGGTAATTACCGCCATGGCGGAGGTCGGCGGTAGCACCGCCAACAGGCTGGCGGTGCACCGCTGGGCATTCTGACCGCGGCGGTTCAGCCGCGGCCAGAAACGGAAAGTCGGCGGTGTACCGCCGACTTCCCGCTGCCCTTGAGAATCCTCCATGGCGGCGGAGCGCGCTCCGCCGCCATGGGGATTCTGACACCCCCTACCGCCATCCTGTTCCTGGCGGGTCTCCCGCCAGGAACAGGATGGCGGTAGGGGATGCCGCAGGGCCCCTGGGGGCCCCTGCAGTGCCCATGCCAACGGCATGGGCACTGCAGGGGCCCCCGTAAGAGGGCCCCACGAAGAATTTCAGTGTCTGCTTTGCAGACACTGAAATTCGCGACAGGTGCAACTGCACCCGTCGCACCTTCCCACTCCGCCGGCTCCATTCTGAGCCGGCGTCCTCGTGGGAAGGGTGTTTCCCGCTGGGCTGGCGGGCGGACTTTCGGCGGTCGCCCGCCAGCCCAGTGCGAAACCCAGAATGAACGCCGCGGTCTTTTGACCGCGGTACGGTCTTCTGGCGGTTCCCGCTTGGCGGGCGGCTACCGCCGCCCGCCAAGCTTAGAATCACCCCCTAAATCTTAAACAAGGTAACAAAGATTTATTGACCTTTCTCACTAGTTTTAATCGTTTACTCACCGAGACACAGTGGCCAGAAGAAAAGCGTGTCTCCCTTTTCTATAAAGGTTTGAGAGACGAGTTAAAAGACGCGCTGGCTCATATCGTTGATTTGCCAGAAGACTATTCGGACTTTGTAGATTTAGTTGTGAAATTAGAACATAGACTAGGAGAAAGAAAGGGAGATAAATACAAACTGGAATCACGGTTAACTTTTATTAGACACGAGAAGAAAGACCCAGATAATAAACTCCCTGAACCTGAGCCTATGCAAATAGGGACACTCAGAGGTCCACTCACATCAGAGGAAAAAGAAAGAAGGAGAAAACTTCAATTATGTTTATATTGTGGGAGGGCAGGTCACTTTGCTAGAGAATGTCCAGTAAAGCCTAAAAATCCACGAAAGGGTGCTGTTTCCTCCACCTCCTCAACTGAATCGGGAAACGATTAAGCTCGACAAGGGGAGAGGTTACTTGTTCGAGAAAACATCTTAATCAAACCTCTAATGCTGCAGCCTTCATGGTACCGCACATACCTAGACATTTCATAATTCAGGTCGTTTTAATTGTTACTACCCAAGTGAGGCATTCTCTCCCAGTCCTACTGGACTCAGGCGCAACAGGAAATTTTGTGGATAATAAGTTAGCTGAAAACTTAGGACTTCCTATGTGCCTAAAGCCTTGTCCAGAAGCAGTTTGTGCAGTGGATGGGTCAGAATTGACCTCTGGATTAATCACAAAACAAACAAGTCCACTTGTTATGGTCTGTCAGAACGGGCACACAGAGGTGATTAGCTTTGATCTGATAGATACTCCTAATTTTGGTTTGATTCTCGGGGTACCCTGGTTAACAACTCATAACCCAAAAATTGATTGGGTGAATAGAAATGTTACTTTGGATTCCTCTTTCTGTAGAACCAATTGCTATCAAGAAGCAGGTACAGAACAGAGCACAGTATTACACTGTGCTAGTGTTATACAAGATGAACCAAGTCTCCCTCCTGAATATTCTGACTTTAAAGACGTCTTTGATCCAGTAAAGGCTAGTGTGCTGCCCCCACATAGGTCTTATGACTGTCGTATAGATCTTATCCCAGGGGCCCCTTTACCTAATAACAGAGTATATGCTTTGACTGACGAAGAAACCAAATACTTAAGAACCTACCTAGATGACCTACTACAGTCTGGGTTCATCCGTCATTCCACATCTCCGGTGTCATCTCCACTCTTTTTTATCCCGAAGCCGGATAAATCCCTGCGCGCGTGTATCGATTATAGAGGACTAAATAAGGCTACAATAAAGAATAAATATCCTCTTCCTCTAATACCTGTGTTGTTGGATCAATTAAGACATTCTACTGTATACACTAAACTAGATCTGCGGGGAGCTTACCACCTGGTCCGAGTAAAAGAGGGGGATGAGTGGAAGACAGCTTTCAAGACAAAGTTTGGTTTATTTGAGTACACAGTAATGCCCTTTGGGTTATGTAATGCCCCTGCGGCCTTTCAGTTCTTTATAAATGAGGTCCTACACGAATTCCTGGACGTTTGTGTCATAGTATACATAGACGACATCCTCATTTACTCTAAGAACTCAGAAGAACATACCCAACATGTTCGTGCAGTATTATCAAAGTTAAAAGAAAATCATCTTTTTGCTAAGTTAGAAAAATGTACTTTTAATGTCAGCAAGGTGGACTTTTTAGGATACTGCCTGTCACCTCAAGGAATAACTATGGATGTAAAGAAAATCAGTGCTATTGCTGATTGGCCAGAACCATCCTCTGTAAAAGATATTCAGAAATTTCTGGGTTTCGCCAATTTTTATAGGAGGTTTATTGCACATTTTGCAGACATTGCGGCCCCAATAACTACCTTGTTGCGGAAAGGGCAACGATTTCTTTGGACTGATGAGGCGGCACACGCCTTTCAACTCCTAAAACAAAAGTTCACTTCAGCCCCAATTCTGAAACATCCTGATCCTGACTTGCCTTTTTTTGTTGAAGCGGATGCTTCACAAGTAGCTTTAGGAGGAGTTCTCTCTCAACGAGATGCAGTAGATGGCCAGTTACATCCTATAGCCTTCTATTCCAAAAAGTTATTACCAGCTGAACAAAATTACACTGTGGCTGAAAGGGAACTACTAGCTATCAAAGTAGCCTTTTCAGAATGGAGGCACCATTTACTGGGAGCCAAGTACCCAGTTACAATCTTTTCTGACCATAGGAACCTACAGTTTTTTGGATCACTTAAAGCACTAACACCACGTCAGATGCGCTGGTTAAATTTTTTTTGCACATTTGACTTTGTAATAACCTATAGACCAGGTGCACAACAAATTCAATCTGATGTGTTATCTAGATACGGACATACTTCAGACATGAAACAAGATAAAATAGGAGAACCCATTATTCCTCCCCAAAAGTTTTTGGCAACAGTACAACAGAAGGATTTCATCACAGATCTATATAATGCACACATGCAAATAGCACCTCAGGATTGGTTAAAGGATTCCCATAACACAATACAACGAGGTTTATTGTATCACGACAACATGCTGTTAGTGCCCACCTCTGAATTACAAACACAGGTGATAATTTGGCATCACGCCTCACCGTTGGCAGGTCATCCTGGTTGGGTAAAAACCTTGGAAAATGTGCAAAAACACTTTTGGTGGGACACTATAAGAAAGGACATTAAGCAATTTGTCACTACCTGTCCAATTTGTGCAAGACATAAATCTTCTCATAAGGCCCCTGACGGCTTGTTAATACCAATGCCAACACCCAAGCAACCTTGGCACACTGTGAGCGTAGACTTTATTGTAGGTTTACCACCTGTAAAATCTTTCACAACAGTGTTGGTTATAGTGGATTTTTTATCTAAAATGGCACATTTTGTACCATTACGGAAATTACCCACGGCGGCAGAATTTGACGATATTTTTATAAGGGAAATTGTGCGTTTACATGGTTTGCCAAGCAAAGTGGTGTCAAACCGAGGGAGCCAGTTCAACTCTAACTTTTGGAAAAGATTATGTAAAAAACTGAAAATAGATGTGGCATTATCCACTGCTTTCCACCCAGAGACAGATGGACAGACTGAACGACTGAACCAAACCTTACTTCAAACGCTACGTTGTTTATTGGCTGATTATTCTAGTGAATGGTTGGAAGCTCTCCCTGTAGCAGAGTTTGTTTATAATAATACTGAGCATTCAGCTCTACTTTGCTCACCATTCTATTTCTTGTAGGGGTATCATCCAAGAGCTATACCCATTTTGTTAGAAGATTCCCTGTTGCCTACAGTAACGGATAGACTAACGAGGTTAGGTGACATACAAGACAAAGCCAGGAAACATTTATTAAAGTACAAGGAAAGCATGAAAAGACAAGCAGACAAACACAGGTCTGAGGCCCCAATGTATAAAATTGGTGACAAGGTATGGCTCTCCACAAAGAACCTAAACATAGAGGGATCCCGAAAGCTGCAACCACGTTTCATTGGACCCTTTAGTATAACTGCCATAGTAAACCCGGTAACAGTAAAATTAGATTTACCAAAAGAATATCCAGTACATACTACATTCCATGTGTCCTTGCTTAAGCCGTACAATCCAAAAACCCGACCTGAACCACCACCTCCACCCATACCAATTAAGGGAAATCTGGAATATGAAGTGAAAAGCATAAAAGACTCAAAAAGAATTAGTGGACGTCTGTTTTATTTAGTAGAATGGAAAGGATATGATGAATCTGAGAATTCATGGGAACCAGCATCATATGTACATGCCCCACAGCTGATTAGACGGTTTTATTTAAAAAATCCAGGAAAACCCCATCCTGTAGGAGGGCCTTTGAGGGGGCAACTGTTAGGGTTTGTGCACAGCAAAAGCATGTCCCCTCTCACTTCACTAGTGGGTTCTGTAATAGCTCCCTTTTAAACTTACTATTGAAAGCCTTTCTTGTTATCTCACCTCCCCCCCCCTAGGCTTCTGTGTATGTTGTTTAATGTGCTGTTTTGTTTACACATTGGGCCTTGCTTTTACCAAGGCTTCTTTAAAACACTCCTCTCTAGGCCATGTGTTAATTTAACTCATTTGCATAATAACTGAAACTCTGCACACCTTTCAAGAACATGTGCAGCATGTGAGGACCACACCCAGCTCTTCAAACCACACCCAGCTCTGCATACCTTTCAAGAACATGTGCAGCATGTGAGGACCACACCCAGCCCTGTCTATAAAAGGCAGCCCCCGAGCCTCAACCAGTGCTTGGCTCGTCTACCTCCCGCTTACCTGAGGACAGATCCCTCGGCGCTGGCACTCCTGCTCTCTACAGACTTTCATTGGCTTCAATGGGCGCAGCTGCTGGCTCTTCCTTCTTCCGGTTTCCGGTTCCTCCTTGCCTCAGCCTCTCTCCTACAAGCAACCTGCAAAAGAGAAAGAAGACAAGGTTAGACTGATCAGTATCTCTTGCCAGCAACAAGTAAGTGCAAAACTTTTATTACCTGAAAGAACTTTGACAACAATTTCTGGATTCGTGTATAGACAATTTGAAACAAGATACCTTCACGAACATTGTGATTCAAACTCTTTGTTACAAGAATACTTTGCGGAACTTTGTGAAGCAAACTTTTTATTTTATTTTATGGATCTTTTAAGAATCGAAGCGTTGAAACCATTAACAGCAAGCCAAACAGTAAATCAAGGACTTGCACAAATTACATGCTGTATTTTGACGTAAAAGTACAGTATTTGTTTTATAAAAGATTCTGGAAATATGGGAAAAGTGAGTCTGCTATTGGGAATTTAGGCTTTAGTTATATTAAGATGAATGTTTGATATTGGTAATTCTGATAACGGTATTTGTTTAATGTTTTAGAAGCTTTAGAGTAATAGAAAGCACATCCCAGAGCAGTAACACATTCCAAACCTGGAAACTAGAGACCAGGATCCAAGAGGTACTTTTAGAAGAAAATTTCTAATAAATAAAGGGATAGTCAGGAACCCAGTTAGGAATAGGTTGTACTTATCTGTTCTTTGTTTATGTTTCATTAGGCACCAGTTTCTACAGAAGTCAGAGAGGGCCGCAGATTTGTGCAGCACTTCAACAGTGGAAACGCAAGAACGGTGTTGTCTCTTTATTTTATTTTATCCACTTCCCCCCTTCCCTTGAGCTTCTGTTCTTAGTGCACTGTTTTAAAAACTAGTGTGCTGGAACAAGCAGTTTCAGGGTGGGGTCGGATTGTCTTCAACCTCCATCAGAACTGAACAAGGACTCAGGTGAGCTGGGCTTTGACAGGGGTATGTGCTGGCATGCAGGTAGGATGGGGGATGTAATAGTTAAGAATCGCCAAGACCTGCTCCTCCCATGTTGTTAGTTGTGGGGGAGGAGGTGGGGGTCCGCCGCCAGTCCGCTGAACTGCCAGGTGGTGTCTTGAGACCACGGAACGCACCTTCCCACGTAGGTCGTTCCACCTCTTCCTGATGTCCTCCCGATTTCTTGGGTGCTGTCCCACTGCGTTGACCCTGTCCACTAATCTTCGCCATAGCTCTATCTTCCTTGCTATTGAGGTGTGCTGCACCAGTGATCCGAATAGCTGTGGCTCTACACAGACAACTTCCTCCACCATGACCCTGAGCTCCTCCTCCGAGAACCTGGGGTGTCTTTGCCGTGCCATGGGGTGGTGTAGGTGATGTGTGGGGTGATAAGTGTGCTGATATGTAGTGGGGTGTTGTGTGAGGTGTGTGGAAGTTATGTGGGTGATGGTGTTGTGTGCCTGTGGATGCTAGTGTTCTTGCTGGTGCTGTCTCTCTCTGGCTTTCGTTCGTGAATTGTTGTCGTAAGGGTTTGTGGGTTGTGTGGGTGTGGGTTTTATATTGTATTGGGTGTGTGGGAGTGGTGTGTGTATGTGTATCTGGTGTGTGTATTTGGAATTGTCCAATGTGGCTGTGTTTTGTAAATGTGTGTGTATTTTGAGCGCGGCGGTGTGTACCGCCAATGGAATACCGCGGTTGAAAGACCGCCATGTGGATTCGTGGGTCGTGATAGTGTGGGCGTATTTCTGTTGGTGTGACGGTGGAGGTTTTGTTTTCGCCAGTTTATCACTGACCTTTGGTGTGGCGGACTTGTGTGGGTGTCTAGATTTTGGCGGATTCCGATCTGTGGGTCATAATAGCTGTGGCGGAATTCCGCGGTGGTGTGTTGGCGGTCTTCTGCACGGCGGTAATCGGCTTTTACCGCCAATGTTGTAATGAGGGCCTCGGTGTCTCCTTATGCTCATGTATTATGTTTAATAACGATCTTCCTTTGTGTCGCGTCAATCTGGCTCTTCTTAACTATGCCAACTATCAACTGGTGGTGTGCCATGGGGGGGCGCAACTAGTGACCACTACTTTTCTATGGGGTGTGGTGAAGATGCGGTATCAGGGTGGGGCCAGCGCTATTGGTGTTTCTCCCTCATTACTACCCGTCTGTGGGGGAGTTCCCTGGGGCCGGGAAGTGGCGACTCAATACTTCTGATTACCCTAGGGAGTCCATGTCCCCCACTACTCTCTGAGTTTTCCCCCCTCCTTCCTTTACCTTGTCTGTGATTACTTCAGGAAAAGGGTGCGGACAGCTGTGCCCCTCCGTGTTATGACTTGGTGTGCTTCGCCTATTCCGGTTCCTCTCCTTTCTCTCGGTCTGTGTCTGTCCCCGGTCCTCCCACCTGTGGCCTCTCTTCCCATTCCCTACCTTCCCATCTGATCAGGATTTCCTCCCATGCGGGGGGCAGGGGTTTCGTCCGTATCCCCCGAGCCTCTTCACTTCTCAGCACCTGTAACTCAGCTCTCACCCACTTAATTAGATCACGCCTCCACTCCTCTACAAGTGGAGGTCTCAACAGCTTCCATCCCAATGTAATTTGCCTTCTGAACAAGATTAAGGCCAGGTTTAAGAATCGGTTGCCCACCTTTCCGAGTGATGTACCCGTATGCAGGCCCAGAAGGCACATAGAGGGGGTCGGCTCCAGAGCAACACCCAGCAGACCCTCCAAATCAGTCAGCGCTGCCCTCCAACCCCGTTGTAGCCCAGTGCAGCGCCAAACCATGTGGTCCAGGTTAGCGTCTACCTCATAGCATCTAAGGCAGCCTCGAGGTTCACCTTCATAGATTAGATTAATCCTATGCGGGGTGAGGTATGTTCTATGTATATAGTTGTATTGTATGTATTGTAGTCTAGTGTTTCGTGAGACCACCCGTGGATGCGCCAGGGCCTTCCTCCACTCGGCATCCGTTAGGTCTTTCCCTAGTGTCTTTTCCCATCTCTCTCTCAATGTCTGTAGTGGGTCTAGCGTGTCTTCGCACTGTGCCTTATACAACCCGGATACTAGGTGTCGATCTGTCCCTGATGTCAGCAGGAGGTGTAGGACTCGTTGTGCGGGGGGTTCTGCGTTAATTGTGTCCCAATGTGTCTTTACGTGGTGCAACAGGTGATGGTGTAGCAGAAATTGGCCGGGCGTAATCCCCTTTTGTTCTACCATTTCTGTGAAAATTCTTAATGTCCCGTTATTGAAGAGGTCCCCAATGTTCCCCACTCCGGCTTTGGCCCATACCCCCAGTCCAGAACCCAGTAGAGCTCCCTCCTGAGTGCCCTGAGTCATTACTCCCAGAGGTAGTGCAGCAGAATAGGGGTACCCGTCCCCCAAATGTCTCATGCATCGTTTCCAGCACGCCAGGGCTGCCTTGATCATAATGGTCTCCTCCTGCGCCTCCACTCGTCTGCCAATCATTTGCGCTATAATCCGGTCTATCTCTATCTCGCATCCGCTGTTACACCTGTCCACCCGGCCCTCCCCTGAGCACCATCTGGGGATCCACTGTAACTGGCACGCCAGGTAATAAAACTCAAAGTCTGGAACTCCCAGACCCCTCTCAGTGGTCGGCCTACACATAATTGCGAGTGCTGTATGCCTACGTCCTCCATCCCATATGAGTTCTCTGAGAAGGCTGTTCAGTTCCCTGAACCACGACCGCAGGAGTGATACCGGCAGGTTCGTAAAGTAGTAGAGGAGGCGCGGCAACGTAACCGCCTTGGACAGTGCCACTCTGGCCATTATGGATAATTTAAGGGACCTCCAGAATCCCACGGAGGCGCGGAGCGATCTAAGTGCCCGTCCCACATTACTTTCCCTTAGGTCCTTGAGTTTGTGGTACACCTGTATGCCCAGGTATTTGAAGGTGTGCGGTGCCCACACCATGTCTTCCGGGCAGTTCTGGGGGCGTAATCCACCCTCCACCAGTGGGAATACAAAGGTCTTACTCCTGTTAAGGCGCAGTCCAGACAGTCTGCCAAAACGTTCCAGGTTTCCAAGTACCCACGGCAGTCCTGAGTTCCCATCGCTTTGATAGATTAGGATTTCGTCTGCATAGAGGGATATAATGTGTTCATCCTGTCCCCACTCTATCCCTCTTCCCTTACCTTACATTCTTAGCCGCGCTGACAGTGGCTCTATTGCCAGCGCAAATAATAGTGGGGAGAGCGGGCATCCCTGCCTGGTACCCCTGTGTATGGGGTAGGTTCCCGATATCATCCTGCCCGTCCTAACTCTAGCTGGTGGGGCTTCATACAATAGGTCTACCCATCTCACCCAGTCTTCCCCCAACTCCATCCGATGCATTACAGCCCTTAAATAATCCCATCCAACCGAGTCAAAAGCTTTCTCGAAGTCAATAGCCAGGGGCAACCCCTCAGTAGGTCTCTCTCCACGCGGCATATGTAGGATGGCGAATAGGCGTCTATGGTTTAGTGAGGTATTGCGTGCAGGCACAAACCCATTCTGGTCCACATGGATCTGACTGGATATGCGTGGTAACAGTCGGTTGGCCATAAGTTTGCTGAGAATTTTGAATTCATTATTCAGCATTGATAGTGGGTGAAAATCGGTCACTGACTCTGTAGGAGGCTGGACTGGCTTGTAGTGAGTACCAAGGGGTACTTGCACCTTGCACCAGGCCCAGTTATCCCTTATTAGTGTATAGGGTGTCTAGCAGCTTAGGCTGATAGATAATGGTAGCTTAGCAAAGCAGCTCAGGCTGAACTAGGAGACGTGTGAAGCTACTACAGTACCACTTAGTGTCATATGCACAATATCATAAGAAAACACAATACACAGTTATACTAAAAATAAAGGTACTTTATTTTTATGACAATATGCCAAAGTATCTTAGAGTGTACCCTCAGTGAGAGGATAGGAAATATACACAAGATATATATACACAATAGCAAAAATATGCAGTATAGTCTTAGAAAACAGTGCAAACAATGTATAGTTACAATAGGATGCAATGGGGAAACATAGGGATAGGGGCAACACAAACCATATACTCCAGAAGTGGAATGCGAACCACGAATGGACCCCAAACCTATGTGACCTTGTAGAGGGTCGCTGGGACTATTAGAAAATAGTGAGAGTTAGCAAAATAACCCTCCCCAAGACCCTGAAAAGTGAGTGCAAAGTGCACCAAAGTTCCCCTAAGGACAAAATAGTCGTGTTAGAGGGAGAATGCAAGGAAAACACAAATCAGCAATGCAACAACGATGGATTCCTGTCTGAGGGTACCTGTGGAACAAGGGGACCAAGTCCAAAAGTCACAAGCAGCTCGGAGATGGGCAGATGCCCAAGAAATGCCAGCGGTTGGTGCAAAGAAGCTCTTACTAGGCTGAAGAACTGTGAATACTGCAGGAACGACAAGGGCTAGAGACTTCCCCTTTGGAGGATGGATCCCCCACGCCTTGGAGAGTCGTGCAGAAGTATTTTCCCGCCGGATGGACGCCAACAAGTCTTGCTACAAGCAAGTCGTGCGTTTGGTGTTTTTGGACGCTGCTGGGCCCAGGAGGGACCAGGAGGTCGCAAATTAGACCTGCAGAGAGAAGGGACGTCGAGCAAGACAAAGAGCCCTCACTGAAGCAGGTAGCACCCGGAGAAGTGCCAGAAACAGGCACTATGAGGATGCGTGAAACGGTGCTCGCCGAAGTTGCACAAAGGAGTCCCACGTCGCCGGAGACCAACTTAGAAAGTCGTGCAATGCAGGTTAGAGTGCCGTGGACCCAGGCTTGGCTGTGCACGAAGGATTTCCGCCGGAAGTGCACAGGGGCCGGAGTAGCTTGCAAAGTCGCGGTTCCCAGCAATGCAGCCCAGCGAGGTGAGGCAAGGACTTACCTCCACCAAACTTGGGCTGAAGAGTCACTGGACTGTGGGGGTCACTTGGACGGTGTCGCTGGATTCGAGGGACCTCGCTCGTCGTGCTGAGAGGAGACCCAAGGGACCGGTAATGCAGCTTTTTGGTGCCTGCGGTTGCAGGGGGAAGATTCCGTCGACCCACGGGAGATTTCTTCGGAGCTTCTGGTGCAGAGAGGAGGCAGACTACCCCCACAGCATGCACAAGCAGGAAAACAGTCGAGAAGGCGGCAGGATCAGCGTTACAGAGTTGCAGTAGTCGTCTTTGCTACTATGTTGCAGGTTTGCAGGCTTCCAGCGCGGTCAGCGGTCGATTCCTTATCAGAAGGTGAAGAGGGAGATGCAGAGGAACTCGGCTGAGCTCATGCATTCGTTATCTGAAGTTTCCCCAGAGACAGAGACCCTAAATAGCCAGAAAAGAGGGTTTGGCTACTTAGGAGAGAGGAAAGGCTACTAACACCTGAAGGAGCCTATCACAAGGAGTCTCTGACGTCACCTGGTGGCACTGGCCACTCAGAGCAGTCCAGTGTGCCAGCAGCACCTCTGTTTCCAAGATGGCAGAGGTCTGGAGCACACTGGAGGAGCTCTGGACACCTCCCAGGGGAGGTGCAGGTCAGGGGAGTGGTCACTCCCCTTTCCTTTGTCCAGTTTCGCGCCAGAGCAGGGGCTAAGGGGTCCCTGAACCGGTGTAGACTGGCTTATGCAGAATTGGGCACATCTGTGCCCAACAAAGCATTTCCAGAGGCTGGGGGAGGCTACTCCTCCCCTGCCTTCACACCATTTTCCAAAGGGAGAGGGTGTCACACCCTCTCTCAGAGGAAGTTCTTTGTTCTGCCATCCTGGGCCAGGCCTGGCTGGACCCCAGGAGGGCAGCTGCCTGTCTGAGGGGTTGGCAGCAGCAGCAGCTGCAGAGAAACCCCAGGAAGGGCAGTCTGGCAGTACCAGGGTCTGTGCTACAGACCACTGGGATCATGGAATTGTACCAACAATGCCAGGATGGCATAGAGGGGGCAATTCCATGATCATAGACATGTTACATGGCCATATTCGGAGTTACCATGGTGAAGCTACATATAGGTAGTGACCTATATGTAGTGCACGCGTGTAATGGTGTCCCCGCACTCACAAAGTTCAGTGAATTGGCTCTGAACAATGTGGGGGCACCTTGGCTAGTGCCAGGGTGCCCTCACACTAAGTAACTTTGCACCTAACCTTTACCAGGTAAAGGTTAGACATATAGGTGACTTATAAGTTACTTAAGTGCAGTGTAAAATGGCTGTGAAATAACGTGGACGTTATTTCACTCAGGCTGCAGTGGCAGGCCTGTGTAAGAATTGTCAGAGCTCCCTATGGGTGGCAAAAGAAATGCTGCAGCCCATAGGGATCTCCTGGAACCCCAATACCCTGGGTACCTCAGTACCATATACTAGGGAATTATAAGGGTGTTCCAGTAAGCCAATGTAAATTGGTAAAAATGGTCACTAGCCTGTTAGTGACAATTTGAAAGTAATGAGAGAGCATAACCACTGAGGTTCTGGTTAGCAGAGCCTCAGTGAGACAGTTAGGCACCACACAGGGAACATATACATGCACACCTATGAGCACTGGGGCCCTGTGTGACAGGGTCCCAGTGACACATACATATAGGCCACAAACCTATGAGCACTGGGGTCCTGACTAGCAGGATCCCAGTGACACATAACAACCATACTGAAAACATAGTGTTTTCACTATGAGCACTGAGGCCTGGCTATCAGGATCCCAGTGAGACAGTGAAAACAGTGACAAACACCCTGACATACACTCACAAACAGGCCAAAAGTGGGGGTAACAAGGCTAGAAAGAGGCTACCTTCTCACACAACCCCCCCCCAAACGAAGGACAATAAGGCTAACCTTGGCCAGTTGAGACTTTATTGTCTAAGTGGTGATAAGTAGAGAGTAGCTCTGCAATAGACTGGTTACTCCCTTTATCATCCACTATATGGTTACTTCCCTGTGGGGATGTAAACCACCCTGTTTGAAGTTTTTTAGCTAACCAACAATGCGAAGATGTATTTTCAGAGTTTCTATCAGTAAGTTTTAGTTTAGAGCAGTGGGAATTATCCACTGAACCTATTTGTAATGATGGAAATGCCAGACAGGGATGCTGTCTCAGTAAAGCCATAGCTGGGCAAAAACTTTGTCCATTTGGCTGGAAGAGAGAACAGGGATGCTGTTTCTCTTGAGTTGGAGCAGGGCAGGGATGCTGTCCTATGAGCTCCACACTAGGGCAGGGATGCTGTCCTAAGTGTTGTGAGGCAGTACAGGGTTTCTGCACTAAAGTTTCTCTGGGAGGGTTGGAGGGATGCTCCATGTTAACTAAAATGGTGCTCTTTTTGTCACCAATGTTAGTTATTCCACAGAGAGGTACTTCTACCTCAGGGAGTCCAGCTTTGCCAGCTGATGATTCCCTTGGAACAGGTGCCACCCCAGGAGAGGTTTCTCCCACCACAGGAATAGTATCCTGTATGGTAGGGTGGTTAGGGGATACTGTGATACCCTTTTTACCTGTTGATGGAGAGGGATCCTGAGTTTTCAGGCCTTCTCTCCTTTGCTTTTTCATTTCACTTGAAATGAGAGGGAACAATTCCTCAGGGATGCCCAGCATGGCTGCATGGGCATAAAACTCTACATCAGCCCAACCTGAGGCCTCTAGGTCATTACCTAAGAGACAGTCTACAGGTAAGCTAGGTGATACCACCACCTGCTTAGGGCCAGTAACTCCACCCCAACTAAACTGAATTATAGCTAAGGGAAGAAACTTAGTGGAGTTATGGACATCAATAATCTTATACTGTTGTCCAATGATGTGTTGTTCAGGAGGCACTAGGTTTTCAGTCACCAAAGTGAAACTGGCACCTGTGTCCCTGTAGGCCAAGGCCTCAACACCATTTATTGAAACTGTCTGCCTGTACTTATCCATTGTAAGGGGACAAGCAGCCAGTGTGGCAAGGCCAATGCCACTAGGTGTGACAGAAACTGTCTTGGGACTGATTACATCAGTTTCCACTATGGACCCATAAGTGAACCCAACTACACCCTTTGCTTGACTGTTGCCAGCAGTCCCACCACTAGTACCACTACTGCTAGGGGCACTAGAGCTTGATGTATTAGTGGTGGTAGGCTCAGGGGGTTTACCTGGACAGGACTTATCCCCTGGCCTATGGCCTCTGTTTTTACACACAAAGCACCAAGGCTTTTTAATGTGTGCAGGTTGGGAAGAAGAGGAAGAATTTGTTTTATCCCCACCCTCTGAAGAGTGTTTAAGATTTGAAGTGGGATCTTTGGTTTTACCCTTATCCCCATGCTTATCTTGAGATTTTTCACCATCTTTCTTCTTATTGCCATCTTTGTCACCCCCTGTATGAACTTTTCTGTTCACCCTTGTTCTGACCCATTTGTCTGCCTTCTTTCCCAATTCTTGGGGAGAGGTCAGATCAGAGTCTACCAGGTACTGGTGCAACAAATCAGACACACAATTATTAAGTATATGCTCTCTCAGGATTGTGTTATACAGGCTTTCATAATCAGTAACTTTACTGCCATGTAACCACCCCTCCAAGGCCTTCACTGAATGGTCAATGAAATCAACCCAGTCTTGTGAAGACTCCTTTTTGGTCTCTCTGAACTTTATCCTGTACTGTTCAGTGGTTAAGCCATAACCATCCAGGAGTGCATTCTTAAGAACTGTAAAATTATTGGCATCACTTTCTTTCACAGTAAGGAGTCTATCCCTACCCTTTCCACTAAATGATAGCCATAGGATAGCAGCCCACTGCCTTTGAGGGACATCCTGTACAACACAGGCCCTCTCAAGTGCAGCAAACCACTTGTTAATGTCATCCCCCTCCTTATAAGGGGGAACTATCTTGTGCAGATTCCTTGAATCATGCTCTTTTGCAGGATGACTATGGGGAATACTGCTGCTGCCACCATGGGTATCTAAACCCAACTTCTGTCTTTCCTTCTCTAATTCTAAAGACTGTCTATCCAAATCCAGCTGTTGCTTCTTGAGCTTCAGTCTGGTTTGTTCCACTCTCAATCTATTGAGCTCCCTTTCTAACAATCTGTCATCAGGGTGGGTGGGAGGGACATTTCTAGATACAGAGGTATGATGGGAATGAACAGAAGGAGACCTGTCCCTTACAGAGGGCACCCTAACAGCTTGACTACCAGCATAATGTGAGATCACATCATCAGTATGGTGTGATTCAACCTCTGTACCAACTATGCTAGACTGTCTAGTAATGGGCAGGCTGAGAAGTTTCTTTCCTGAACCTTTTCCTGGGGGAGTCCCTGGATCAGATTGAGAACCATTAGCTACTTTTTCTACAGATTGGGCACTTATGGCCTTATCCTGTACTCTAAGCATATTAATTAACAGTTCTAAGGATGGATTCTTCCCTACACTCAAACCTCTCTCTATGCAGAGACTCCTTGCTCCTTTCCAGCTAAGGTGATCATATGCAAGTTTGGACAGTTCCACATTTTTTCCTGTGCCAGACATTTTTTTTTAGAGAGAGTTAAAGTGATAGAAAAAGAGAAAAAAAGTTTTCAGAACTTTTTGGAAAGACAGAAAAAACTTTTTAAACTTTTAAGAACTTTTTGAAAGTTTTAGAAGTACTTTTCAGCACTTAGAAAAGAGTGAAAAGAGGAAATGCAAAACTTTTTGGCTATGTGTATATACACTGACCTTGTTTTGTATATTTTTCTCTTATGAAAAGTACAATGACAAGAGTGGTAAGTAGTCTCAAGCACTTATCCCACCACTGCACAACCAATGTAGGAGGCTGGACTGGCTTGTAGTGAGTACCAAGGGGTACTTGCACCTTGCACCAGGCCCAGTTATCCCTTATTAGTGTATAGGGTGTCTAGCAGCTTAGGCTGATAGATAATGGTAGCTTAGCAAAGCAGCTCAGGCTGAACTAGGAGACGTGTGAAGCTACTACAGTACCACTTAGTGTCATATGCACAATATCATAAGAAAACACAATACACAGTTATACTAAAAATAAAGGTACTTTATTTTTATGACAATATGCCAAAGTATCTTAGAGTGTACCCTCAGTGAGAGGATAGGAAATATACACAAGATATATATACACAATAGCAAAAATATGCAGTATAGTCTTAGAAAACAGTGCAAACAATGTATAGTTACAATAGGATGCAATGGGGAAACATAGGGATAGGGGCAACACAAACCATATACTCCAGAAGTGGAATGCGAACCACGAATGGACCCCAAACCTATGTGACCTTGTAGAGGGTCGCTGGGACTATTAGAAAATAGTGAGAGTTAGCAAAATAACCCTCCCCAAGACCCTGAAAAGTGAGTGCAAAGTGCACCAAAGTTCCCCTAAGGAAAAAATAGTCGTGTTAGAGGGAGAATGCAAGGAAAACACAAATCAGCAATGCAACAACGATGGATTCCTGTCTGAGGGTACCTGTGGAACAAGGGGACCAAGTCCAAAAGTCACAAGAAGCTCGGAGATGGGCAGATGCCCAAGAAATGCCAGCGGTTGGTGCAAAGAAGCTCTTACTAGGCTGAAGAACTGTGAATACTGCAGGAACGACAAGGGCTAGAGACTTCCCCTTTGGAGGATGGATCCCCCACGCCTTGGAGAGTCGTGCAGAAGTATTTTCCCGCCAGATGGACGCCAACAAGCCTTGCTACACGCAAGTCGTGCGTTTGGTGTTTTTGGACGCTGCTGGGGCCCAGGAGGGACCAGGAGGTCGCAAATTGGACCTGCAGAGAGAAGGGACGTCGAGCAAGACAAAGAGCCCTCACTGAAGCAGGTAGCACCCGGAGAAGTGCCAGAAACAGGCACTATGAGGATGCGTGAAACGGTGCTCGCCGAAGTTGCACAAAGGAGTCCCACGTCGCCGGAGACCAACTTAGAAAGTCGTGCAATGCAGGTTAGAGTGCCGTGGACCCAGGCTTGGCTGTGCACGAAGGATTTCCGCCGGAAGTGCACAGGGGCCGGAGTAGCTTGCAAAGTCGTGGTTCCCAGCAATGCAGCCCAGCGAGGTGAGGCAAGGACTTACCTCCACCAAACTTGGGCTGAAGAGTCACTGGACTGTGGGGGTCACTTGGACGGTGTCGCTGGATTCGAGGGACCTCGCTCGTCGTGCTGAGAGGAGACCCAAGGGACCGGTAATGCAGCTTTTTGGTGCCTGCGGTTGCAGGGGGAAGATTCCGTCGACCCACGGGAGATTTCTTCGGAGCTTCTGGTGCAGAGAGGAGGCAGACTACCCCCACAGCATGCACAAGCAGGAAAACAGTCGAGAAGGCGGCAGGATCAGCGTTACAGAGTTGCAGTAGTCGTCTTTGCTACTATGTTGCAGGTTTGCAGGCTTCCAGCGCGGTCAGCGGTCGATTCCTTATCAGAAGGTGAAGAGGGAGATGCAGAGGAACTCGGCTGAGCTCATGCATTCGTTATCTGAAGTTTCCCCAGAGACAGAGACCCTAAATAGCCAGAAAAGAGGGTTTGGCTACTTAGGAGAGAGGAAAGGCTACTAACACCTGAAGGAGCCTATCACAAGGAGTCTCTGACGTCACCTGGTGGCACTGGCCACTCAGAGCAGTCCAGTGTGCCAGCAGCACCTCTGTTTCCAAGATGGCAGAGGTCTGGAGCACACTGGAGGAGCTCTGGACACCTCCCAGGGGAGGTGCAGGTCAGGGGAGTGGTCACTCCCCTTTCCTTTGTCCAGTTTCGCGCCAGAGCAGGGGCTAAGGGGTCCCTGAACCGGTGTAGACTGGCTTATGCAGAATTGGGCACATCTGTGCCCAACAAAGCATTTCCAGAGGCTGGGGGAGGCTACTCCTCCCCTGCCTTCACACCATTTTCCAAAGGGAGAGGGTGTCACACCCTCTCTCAGAGGAAGTTCTTTGTTCTGCCATCCTGGGCCAGGCCTGGCTGGACCCCAGGAGGGCAGCTGCCTGTCTGAGGGGTTGGCAGCAGCAGCAGCTGCAGAGAAACCCCAGGAAGGGCAGTCTGGCAGTACCAGGGTCTGTGCTACAGACCACTGGGATCATGGAATTGTACCAACAATGCCAGGATGGCATAGAGGGGGCAATTCCATGATCATAGACATGTTACATGGCCATATTCGGAGTTACCATGGTGAAGCTACATATAGGTAGTGACCTATATGTAGTGCACGCGTGTAATGGTGTCCCCGCACTCACAAAGTTCAGTGAATTGGCTCTGAACAATGTGGGGGCACCTTGGCTAGTGCCAGGGTGCCCTCACACTAAGTAACTTTGCACCTAACCTTTACCAGGTAAAGGTTAGACATATAGGTGACTTATAAGTTACTTAAGTGCAGTGTAAAATGGCTGTGAAATAACGTGGACGTTATTTCACTCAGGCTGCAGTGGCAGGCCTGTGTAAGAATTGTCAGAGCTCCCTATGGGTGGCAAAAGAAATGCTGCAGCCCATAGGGATCTCCTGGAACCCCAATACCCTGGGTACCTCAGTACCATATACTAGGGAATTATAAGGGTGTTCCAGTAAGCCAATGTAAATTGGTAAAAATGGTCACTAGCCTGTTAGTGACAATTTGAAAGTAATGAGAGAGCATAACCACTGAGGTTCTGGTTAGCAGAGCCTCAGTGAGACAGTTAGGCACCACACAGGGAACATATACATGCACACCTATGAGCACTGGGGCCCTGTGTGACAGGGTCCCAGTGACACATACATATAGGCCACAAACCTATGAGCACTGGGGTCCTGACTAGCTGGATCCCAGTGACACATAACAACCATACTGAAAACATAGTGTTTTCACTATGAGCACTGAGGCCTGGCTATCAGGATCCCAGTGAGACAGTGAAAACAGTGACAAACACCCTGACATACACTCACAAACAGGCCAAAAGTGGGGGTAACAAGGCTAGAAAGAGGCTACCTTCTCACAGACTCTTCATCCGAGTCTGTCTTGGGAAGAGGGATCACCAATCATGTCCGGCAACCGGCCCCTCTGGAATGCCTCTGTGTATAGTTCCACCAGTTAGGGCGCCAGCAAGGTTGAGTATTTCTTATAGAAATCCATTGGGAGTCCGTCCGTAGCCGGGGTTTCCCCTGTTGCTAATTGCGCAATAGCTTCTTGTACCTCCCCCAGGGTCACCGGTCCCCCCAGTCCTCCATCCCCCTCTGGTCCAGTCTATTTAGGGGCACTGGGTGCAGGTAGGTGTCAAGCGCTTCTTGGTCAAGCGCCTCTGGGCTCCTGTAGAGAAAGGTGTCATATTCTTTGAAGGCATTGTTTATTGTCCCCGGTTGACTTCTATGTACCCCCTTCATGTCTCTAACCCCCACAGTTGGTTTCTCCCCTCCTCTTGGTCTCACCAGCCAGGCCAACATCCTACCCGATCTGCCCTCCTCAGCCTGCACTGAGGCCCAATGTCTCTGTGTACTATGGCATCTCAGCTGTTACTAATCCTGTGAGTGGGTCTTCTTAGCCTCAAAGAATCTTTCCCGTTCAGTTGCCTCTTCACTCCTCCCTGTTTTCCTTTGATCTTCTCTAGCCCAACCAATTCCCGCTCCAGTGAGCGCCTGATTCCAATTGTTTGTCCTAAACAGAAACCCCTGGTTGCTACCTTAAGAGCCTCCCACTCCACGTGCCACGCGGACGCCGTACCTTTGTTAATGACGATCTGGTTCGCTAGATGGGATCGTAGCATTTCCCAATACGCCTGTCATCTAGTGCTGTCGGGGACAGCCTCCATATTGGGATTGGTGGTCTATCTCTGGTCGCTCTCCAGGTAAGCATGAGAGGGCTATGGTCAGAGTGGGTGCGCCCCAAATATTCCGAGCGTGTTACCTCTTGCACAATTGTGGAGGACAGACTATCCTGTCTATCCTGGTATGCACACAGTGTAGGTAGGAGTAAAAGGAGTAATCCCTCTCCTGGGGGTGCTGACTGCGCCAGACGTCCACCAGTTCCCAAGCCTCCACCCACGCTCTCAGATTCTTAGCTATTTTGTGTGCCTGGGCACCCACCAGCGGCGGGGTAGCACGATCCAGGTCAGTGTCCATTGTGCTGTTAAAGTCCCCTCCAATCATTAATTCCTCCCCTTGTCTACGTGTGATGTGGCTCGATAGTCGTTGCATAAAGGGGATCTGATCCTGGTTAGGGGCACATACACTGGTCAGTGCTATTGGTACCCCATGTATCTTCCCCCTAACCGTCACAAACCTGCCCTCCTGGTCAATGTCCGTGGAGGTGGCCTCAAATGGGACCCCAGCTCTGACCCACACCAGGGCCCCTCTGGCAAATGCAGAGTATTTGGTGGCGAAAATCTGCCCCCTCCACCTCCTCCTTAATTTATCAATCTCAGTGGTCGCAAGGTGAGTTTCTTGTAATAGGGCCACGTGTATGCCCTGCCTTTTTAAGTAGGCCAGGACCCTATGTCTTTTGTTAGGTGACCCCATTCCTCTAATATTCCATGTCAATATATTATATTCTGTCATTGTAGTGTGTCCTTGATAGGTCCTGAGCCCCCTCCCGGTCAGACCCACCGACCACCCCCCAATTTGCATGTTCCGCAACCCACCCACATGACACCACCTTAAAAACATAAACTCGTAACTCCCAACTCCCGTTCCCCGGGACGCCTCTCAAACTGTAGGTGGCCCATGAAAGAGCGCAACAGTGTGCATTAGTCAACGTGTTAGATAAAGGTCTCGCCATCTGAAAGAAGGTGGACGAGACACCTGTGGGGGGGTGAGCTCAGTGCCCGCCAGGGCCTGCTGTCCGTTCTGTACTACACGCCGTCGGGCCTGTTCATGAGTTTGTTTATCCCAGCTCGTCTGCTGTTTGGGGGGTCACTTTGGGTGCGGGTGGGGAGCACCCAAATCTCCCACTGAGGACACAGCGGCCCGATCCGATTCCTCTCTGCTGCTGTCCTGTGGTGATGTTTCCTTGGTGATGGAGGCCGCTGCCTCCAGAGCGGCCTTCTTGGGCAATTCCTTTTGCACCCTGGTTGGCTCTCCCGGTGCCCGGTGCTTGTTCTGTGGTCTTTTCCGCCCTCCGCTGGGGTTCCATCCAGTCCGGGCACCTCCCCCCTGACACCCCTTCCCAGTCCACGGGACTCCACCCATTCCCAAGCGTCATCGGGTTGCAGGAAAAACATGGTTTTGTCGTTGTCTATTATCCTCATTTTGGCCTGGAAGAGTAGTGAGTACTGGATCCCCTCCTCCCTCAGCACTCGCTTAACCACTAGGAAAGAGGCCCTTTTGTTTTGCACTTCCAACGTGAAGTCGGGGAACAATGTCACCTCCCTGTTCGCTACATTGAGGGGCCCAGCCTCTCTGGCACGCTGGAGGAGGGTGTCTCTGTCTCGGTAGTGCAGGAATTTGGCCAACACTACTCGCAGTGGTCTTCCTGGCTCCAAGGGTCTTGAGGGGACTCTGTGTGTGCGCTCCAGGGTAAAGAAAGGCGAGAGCCCCCCAGGGGCCACCACCATCTGAATCCAGTCCTCCAGGAACCCCACCATGTCCTTCCCTTCTGTACCTTCCGGGAGACCCACCACCCTCACGTTGTTCCTGCGGTTTCTCCCTTCCACGTCTTCAACCCACCTCTCCAGGCACAGGATCCGATCAGTCAGGTCGGTTATCGTGGCTTCCAGTGTCTCCTGTTTCGGAACAATTTCCAAGATTTTGTTTTCAATTTCACAGACTCTGTTGGTCAACTTCTGGTGGTCCGCTCTCAGGAGGCCAACTTCCACCGCTACTTGATTGATGTCATGTTGCAGGGTTGTTTTGGTGTCTTCAATGGCGCCTAGTATTTTATCGAGGGTGGCTTGCACAGTTGGGTGGCGTGGGTCTCCGCTGTGTCCATCACCGCAAGCATCTGGGCTTCTGCGGCTCGTCATGTTACCTCTGATCCGGGCTTTGGATGGCATCTGTAGATCGCGGCTATGTGACTGGGGTGCCCAAACATTGCAAGACCCCTCCACTATGGGCTTCGGAGCTTGATCTCCTCAGCCCCCTCTGCCAGTACTCGCTGCAGCCGCAGCCACCTCACTATTACTCGAGGGGGTCCTACTACCCCACTCCCTCACGGTCCGGGGCACGGTTTATGTGCCCTTCGTGTCCCTGTAGACTTCTTGGTGTGAGTCTGTCTCCAGTCCCCTGCTCCCTCTGTGTGCGTGCCGCTGATCTGTACCTTCTGGGTGTAGCTGGGTCCTTGGTCCAGCTAGTGGTCCTCAACCTCGGCCTGTCCTCTCATCGGCCCATTTCTCGGCCTCCGATCACCCATCTCATGCCGGCTTCTCTAAATTGCCCAGTTCTCTCATGCTGTGGGTTAGGGCAGGCGTCCAGATCGCTCACTCCGGGTGGGGGCCCTCACTGTCCCAGTGGCCTCCCTCAATTCCTTTTGCAGGCGCTCATGTCCTCCCACCCGGACCAAGGATCTTGGAGGGCCCGGCGCAGGCTCCACTCAGGGCTGCTCACCTGCTTTCCCTCTCCGACCTCGGGGCGTAGTCCCTCGTCCCCGCCGCCCGCGGGATCATTCGGCCGCACTGGGGCCTCAGGGGAAGGACACACAGCACGCCGCTACGGGCCCGGGGATCCGCCGCAGTCCACGGCCTCGGCTCACTGCTCCCGCCGCACGTCGTGCCCCGCTCCAGACCACAAGAGAGCCGGCAGGTCACCACAGCGTCCCAGCGCGAGGCCCGGGGCCGAATGCACCCCCAATCACGGCACGGCCATCCGTCGCGTCCGAGGTGCCGACTGCGCACTCGGCCTCCACTCCGTCCCCCTTCCGGGCGCTTCCCTCACTCCAGGCCACCGCCCAGGCCCTGCGCACGACGTGCCTCAGGCCGCTACTCGATCATCGCGTCAGCCCGGTCTCAGGCAGCAACTCCACTTTCTGCCGCTCCCCACCCAGGTCCGCACCCCCGCAGGGAGCAGATGGGATCGCCAGGCCCCCGTAAGGGGTATAATAGCAGGTGAATTTTGCACGCCCTGCTGGACCTACGCGATCACGCGTCCGACATCTTGCCCGGCTCGGCCACGCCCCCATGTTGGGCAGGGTTCTGATGTGAAAGTACTCTAACAAAGCTAGTAGGCATCCACTACTGGGCAGGGGTCTGTGGGTCTCAGGTATGCTGCAATTGGTGTTAAGTGTCCCTATCCATGGGCTGGTGACAATCATTGTGACTGGTAGTGCATTGACTACTAGCTAGGGCTGTTCCCTGTATGTGAGTGTGCTGTGTACGCCAACGGTGGTGTTGTTGGCGCCATTGACCAAGTGTATCCGTTGTTTCTTCCCCCCTCTTTGTTTTGTCACCCTGTCCTTGTGTGCATTAGCATCATCTGGCAGAGGAGCAGAGGCACAGGTGACGGAGGGAGCTGCATCCCACAGGAACCAGGAGACCGAATAAACCAATGGTGAGGGCACCAGTGGGATAGAGGCCAAGAGGAGCACCAGAAGCAGGAGGGGACAGTTCGGACATGGATACCTCCTCCGATGGGAGCTCTCTGGTGGTGGCGGACACCTCTTTGATCGCCCCAGCTACAGGGACAGCTGCCACCCCGTACCAGCACCGTCCTCCAGCAGCCCCTCAGCGATTTTTTCCATGTCGTCTCACCCAGGAGGGTGGGCATCTCCTTCACCCCAGGCACCTCAGGTACTGCCCCAGTTAGCCCTGCTACCCTGAGTGAGGAGGCTATTGACCTCCTGCGAGCCATCTCTGTTGGGCAGTCAACAATTGTGAATGCCATCCAGGGGCTGGCAGCCCAAATGCAACAGTCAAATGCATTCTTGGAGGGCATTCACACTGGCTTGGCAGCCCAACAGAGATCAATCCAGGCTCTGGTCTCCTCTCTGATGGCAGCCATTGTCCCTGTTTCCAACCTCCCCCTCCAACTTCCTCTTCCCAATCCCATTCCCTTCAACCCCAACCTATACCAAGCACACAGTCAGACGAGCAGGCACCCAGGACAACACACAAGAGTGGACATGGCAAACACAAGCACCACCCTTCATACCACAGGCACCATCCAGAATCAGACACACCAACATGCACTGCCTCCACTGTGGCCCCCTCCTCGTCCACCTCCTTCCCAGTTGCATCTACACTCACACCTGCATGCACTACAATCTCATCCATTATGACCATCACCAGCACACCTATCAGTGCACTCCCCTCACTGGCAGTCACCACCCCCAAATACATGCACATGTCCGCTGTGTCCTCTCCCACTGCGTCTGTGCCCCCTCCTCCCAAAGTACACAAGCACTCAGACACCCAACAGCCATCCCCCTCCCAACACCATCCAGCCCATACACCTGCACCCAAACAAAGCAAACAGACACCTCCTACCACCACTCCCTCTTCCTCTACTCCCAAACCAACTCCCTCTTCCCTCCCTAATGTCCCTAAGAAGCTTTTCCTTGCCAACATTGACATCTTCCCTAGCCCTCCCCCCGTCCCTCATGTCAGGCCAGGGTGGTCAAAACCCAGCCAAGCACCTCAGCCACCCAGTCCACAGGCACAGTAGTGTGCCCAACTACTCCAGGTGGGAAAGGTTCCCAGCCATCAGCCAGACAGACAGACAGGGTGCCAGCCCCAAGTGCGTCAAGGAAGGGCAAGGAGTCAGCCCCAAGTGCGTCAAGGAAGGGCAAGAAGGCAGCGACAGCTGCTGGAAGGAAGGGCAAGGAGGCAGCCCCAGCTGCAGGAAGGAGGGGCAACGGGCCTGCAACAGCAGGCAGTAGAGACAAGGGACTTGGTGCAGGGACTCAGTCAGAGCTCCCACCACCAACCATGGTGATGCAGCCGTCCGAGGCCGCAGGGGATGGGCTGGAGCTTCCCCCCACCACTGTCAGCAGTGCCACCAGCACCTCCACCAGCAGCAACAACCCCAGTGGGCAGATATCCGAGGCTGCAGGGGATGGGCTGGAGCCTCCCCCCACCACTGCCAGCACCACCACCAGCACCGCCACCAGCAGCAGCAGCCCCATTGGCAGCCGTCCGAGGCTGAGGGGATGGGCTAGAGCCTCCCCCCACCACTGCTAGCTCCACCATTAGCAGCACCACTGCCACCACTGAGCAGCCGTCACCGCCGGTGGCCAGTGTGTAGTCCTGCGTCCATGGGCTGTTGTGCGGTCCGGCCCCTGCAAATCCTGTGGGTCTGACACCCAGGTGAGAGACTGTGACCTTGCACTCCCCAAGATCTGCATCACTGGGCACAATGCCCCCTCCAGAACCAGTGGAAGAAGCCATCCACTCACCCCATCCTCCACAGGATGAAGATCACTGGGCACAATGCCCCCTCCAGAATCAGTGGAGAAACCATCCACTCACCCTATCCTCCACAGGATGAGGATCGCTGGGCACAATGCCCCCTCCAGAACCAGTGGAAGAAGCCATCCACTCACCCAATCCTCCACAGGATGAAGGTCACTGGGAACAATGCCCCCTCCAGAACCAGCGGAGAAGTCATCCACTTGAGAGACTGTGGGCTTGCACTCCCCAGGACAAGTCAGTGGGCAAGTCACCCACTTTAGAGACTTTGGCCTTGCACTCCCCAGGAAAAGTCACCTACTTGAGAGACTGTGGCCTTGCATTCCCCAGTACCAAGCACAGGGCATGTTGCCCCCTCCAAAGCATGTGGGCAAGTTACCCACTTGAGAGACTGTGGACTTGAACTCCCCACGACAGAGCACAGGGCATGTTGCCCCCTCCAGTACCAGTGGCATACCATCTTCCGGCTGAGGTGCCCCCGTTCCCTGTCCCCCTGAGGTGCCTGGCTATTTTACACCTGATGCCCCTGCAGTGTTCTCTCCGTGTTGTTGTAGGACTGAGGTGGGGCCTTGGACTTTGTGATGTAGCCCTGTGGCCCATGGACATTGAGGAATGAGCAGTGTCCCTACATTTGTAAATATGTATGTACTTGTTGATTTGGATGCACATATTTATACTATTTTATCTTATTACACTCACTTTAATCAATTAATTTTGTCCTTGCATTATTCCTGAGGGGTACGGGGTGAATATGTAATGTTACTGCATCTGGTCAAGTGTATGGTGTTGGGGGTGGGGGTGTTGCATGTTGCGTATGTGTGACTCTCTTTTTCCTACCCCCTCCACTTTGTGCGAGGTGGCAGTACTCACCGTGGTCATCTTCACCGGTGTTGGTGGTCGTAGTGGAGCAGAACGTAGAAGAGCATGGGGAACACATGCAACTTGGGCTTCATGGCGGCGTGGTTCTTCCCTGAGTCTCCAGAGTTGAGTCGTTTCACCTCTGTGCAGTGTTTCTGCCAGGCTTTTGATGTTGTTGGTACAACCCCGGAAAAGGTGGCGGATTGGACTATCATAATACGGTGGGCGGAACATTGTTTTCCATCTGGCTGTATGTCGTTACAGCCATGGTGCCTGTTGATTTCACCCTGGCAGTCGGTGTGTTACAGTGGCTGTCTGTCTTAGCAGTTTCCGGTGTGGTCATAATTTCATAGTTATTACTGCCAGCATGTTGGCGGTATTACCGCCACCATATCACCGACTGCCAGGGTTGTAATGAGGGCCATAATTTAGAAAGGAAAAAAATGAAGGGTGTTCATTTTGTCATAGAAATTATGGCTAGTGCTGTAGAAAGAAAAATTTGGACATGTTTTAAGTGAGTTCTTAAATATCTTCATTAAAACATTCTGACTTGCTGACTGGAACATGCAATTTCAACACCAGCAGCAGGCTGCAAGTTAACTCTCTGGTAATCAACAGCTTTACTACAGTGTTCTAATGAGCATCTAGAGCGCTAACATGCCAAACAAGTGGCACATCTGAACTCCTTCTTGAGTGAATCGAAGTGCAAAACTGAAAGCATAAAACCATAGAAATTCAGCTGTTATAGTCATAGTTATTTCAAGTAACTATGACTCGTGCACTAAGTTGACTATAACTCGTGCCCTCGCCGTGCAGTTTTTTCAACAATAATTTTACTGAAAATGTTACAGTGAGTTTATCAATGATGTTATGGGAGATGTCATGAGTGATGTAATATCTGGGGTAATTAGCAGTGGATGGTGAGGGCACGAGTTATAGCTACCTTAGGGCATGAGTTGTAGTTACTTGAAATAACCCTAATTATAACAGCTGAATTTCTGTGGTTTTAGCATATAAAGTCTGAACCTAACTAGAACGTCTCTGTGACCTTTTGTTTTTTGGTGAATATATATATATATATATATATATAGAGAGAGAGAGAGAGAGAGAGAGAGAGAGTGTGCAGGAAAGTCATCCTTTTTGCCCTGGTTACCTCCAAACGTTTTCGACAGGTACTGGTGGTTACTGACTCTTGGCTGTGCCCTGGGTACTGCTTACCAGCCCCAGGGCCAGTGCTCTGTGTAAAGTGGATATGCAAATTAAGCTAATTATAATTGGCAAAATTAACCTACCTATAAGTCCCTAGTATATGGTAGGGCATGGAGGTTTAGGGACCCCAGCATAGGTAGTGCCCCCATAGGTGCACTGCTGAGGTGCCTAGTATCATTTTAAAGGCAGGCCTGTCTTGCTTGTTGCTTTTAAATTAAAGTTACATGCAAATTCGACTTTGGAATTAAAAGTAGTACCAAGGTCTTAAACTACCTTATTTTTACATATAAGTCACCCTTAAGGTGTGCCCTATGTGCCCCTATGGCTGGGTGACATGTAACTATAAGCAGGGAGCTTATAAAATAGTTTTATAAGCCCTGGTGACGTAAAACAGTTAAATGTGTTTCACCCTTTTTGTAGTGAATGGCCTCCATAAGCTAGAATGGGGAGACTTTATTTTAATTTTAAAAATCTCCTTAAGTAACAGATACCAGACATTTGGTATCAAATTAATTGTTGTAATAAATCCCACAACTTCCAGTTGTTGGATTTAATATAACTTGTTCAGGTAAAGAGTTTAAAACTTTACCTGAAAAGTTGTCAACTTCAGCCCTGCAGTGTTTTTGCTGCTGTGCTCTGATTGGCCAGCCTCTGGCAGCCTGGCCAGGCTGCCTTGATGAGGTGTGAAGTGGCCTGGCTCAGCACAAAGAGATGTGCCAGGGGTAGGAGATCTCCCCTCAGCAGATGGTGAAGCAGGAAGGGGGAGGGCTGCCAAGATGGTTTTCAAAGCAGAGAAGGACATTTGGATCAACCCAGCAACACCCTCACATCCTGCAAACCCAGACAATTAGGTGCCCCCTTGATTAGATTAGGAGAGGGCAGGAGAGGGGTGTGTTTAGGATTTTTAACCACACCAATGGGTGGGCTCAGCCAGACGTAACCTCCAAAAATCACTTTCAGCCATGATGGATTTTTGAGGAATGTTGCTCCCTGGGATTGATTTTTGCCACACTTTCCATGAAGTGGTCATCACAGGGGGAAGGACCCTGCCCCTGATTGGAGAACCAGGACCCCCCTGTTTTTCACCCAGGAGCAAGGATAAAACTGGCAGACCTGCACCCACACCTCAGATCCCCATCAGATTCCATCTAGAAAGAACTACAGGAGAAGAAGGACTGCCCTGCTGGACCCCCTGGCCTGCACCTGCACCCTGAACTCTGAAGGACTGCACCAGCTGCACACTTGGGCTTCACCACAAGAAGGACTTTGCCTGGCTTCAACTGGTTCAAGGAGGGACTCCCTCTTTGCTACGGGTAAAAACCTGCTAACCAGAGTCCCCTGCATCAACTCCTGAAGAAACCAACCAGCTGACCACTGTCCAGTGGCCAAAAAGGAGTTTGCGCCAGGTGAATTCTGGGAGTTGTAGTCCACACCCCCAAGAAGCATCTCAGAGATTCTGGAACCTTGGGGTGAGCTGTGGACCTCAAAAGAACATTGAAAAAACATCTGGAAGAAGATCCAGAAGTTTGGAGAACTTTTGGAAAAAAGCTCCAGAGAGGGACCGACCTGCCGCGGCATCTCTTGCCAGCTTGCCTCAACCGCGACCCGGCCTGACTTTCAGGTTAGTCCCGGGGCCGAAAATCTTCAAAAAAGAGACTTAGGGCCATATTTATACTTTTTGACGCAAAACTGCGCTAACGCAGTTTTGCGTCAAAAAAATTAGCGCCGGCTAACGCCATCCTAAAGCGCAATGCGGGCGCCGTATTTAATCAATGACGTTAGCCGGCGTTAGCCGCCGGCGCTGCCTGGTGTGCGTGGAAAAAAACGACGTACACCAGGCAGCGCTGGCGTAGGGGGATATGGAGCTTGGGCGTCAAAAAATGGGGCAAGTCAGGCTGAGGCAAATTTTTCGCCTCAACCCGATTTGCGCCATTTTTTTCGACTCCCAAACCCCATAGAAATGACTCCTGTCTTAGCAAAGACAGGAGTCATGCCCCCTTGCCCAATGGCCATGCCCAGGGGACTTCTGTCCCCTGGGCATGGTCATTGGGCATAGTGGCATGTAGGGGGGCACAAATCAGGCCCCCCTATGCCACAATTTTTTTTTTTACAAAAATACTTACCGGAACTTACCTTAATGTCCCTGGGATGGGTCCCTCCAGCCTTGGGTGTCCTCCTGGGGTGGGCAAGGGTGACAGGGGGTGTCCCTGGGGGCATGGGAGGGCACCTCTGGGCTCCTTCCGAGCCCACAGGTCCCTTAACGCCTGCCTTTTCCAGGCGCAAAAAAACGTTGCAAAAACGGCCGTACGTCATTTTTTTTGACCCGCCCACTCCCGGGCGTGAATTTTGCCCGGGAGTGTAAATACGGCGCACATGCCTCGGACTCAATTTTTTAGACGGGAACGCCTACCTTGCATCTCATTAACGCAAAGTAGGTGTCCACGCTAAAAAATGACGCAAACTCCATGGACTTTGGCGCATGACGCGTCTAACGCCAAAGTATAAATATGGAGTTAGTTTTGCGTCGGAATTGCGTCAAAAAAACGACGCAATTCCGGCGCAAACAGAGTATAAATATGCCCCTAAGTCCGAACACAGGAAGTAGACCGGGACCTCCCAGCCAGCGTATCCGAGGAGGGCTCCAAGGACATCGGATCAAGATCGAGGTTTTCACCTCGAAAAAATGACTACGTCCGAAGGTAAAAATCTACACCTAGGGCTCCCGCAACACGTATCTGAGGAAGAGTTCCAGGAGGTCGGATTGGACTGGCAGGTTCGCCCCCGTGGAAGAAAATCTTTAGAAAAACTACTAAGTCCTAAGGAAAACTTTTGACCGAAGGCTCCCGCGGGCTGTAGCCGAGCCGGGCTCCATCGCGGTCGGCCTTAAACTTTGATTTTGCCCCGGTCAAGGTGTGACCAGATGACCAGAGTGGCACTTTTTGTTTCTATGCGCTAGAAAACAATAATTATTTAAAAATTCATATCTCCGGCTCCCCTAATCTGATTTTATTCGTTTTGGTGTAATTTTAAAGCTAAAAATATTTCCTATTTTTATAAATTGATTTTGGATTTTCAAACTGTTTGCTGTGTTTTATCTAATTACTGTTTTGTCATATTTGAATGCTTTATGCTTTGTTTCCTAAGTTAAGCCTTGTCGCTCGTTGCCAAGCAACCAAGGGTTGAGCTGGGTTTAATTTACTGAGACCTAACTGGACCTAAGTGGAGGTTAGTGGCCTATTGCTACGTGTTGGTACTTACCTGCCCTTACCAATAACCCATTTTCCAACAGAAAGAGAGAGAGAGAGAGAGAGAGAGAGAGAGAGAAGGAAAAGAGACCTAGAGAGACAAAGATATAGCTATGTATGCGTGTGTGTGTGTGTATACACATGCACAGATACATATATATATTCACTGAAAAAACAAAGGTTATAGGGACGTTATAGCTAGGCTCACAGTTTAAACGTACGAAACCATAAAAAATTCAAAAATTATAGTTAGTTACCTCATGTAAGTATAACCCGTGCCCTAAAGTAACTATAACTCACCCCCTCGCCGTGCAAATTCTTTTCATCAAAACTTTTACTGCAGATAGTACATTGATATTATCAATGATGTTATGAATGATGGCATGATTGCTGTAATTTGTGAGGCAATTAGTCCATGGGCTTGAGTGGCCACCACAAATGTCAGGGGTTAGGACGACAGAGACGGGGAAACACATTTTTTTTTTTTTTAAAAGCACTTACCATTCCTGTTGTTCCCACCGCCTCCTTCTGCCTCCTGCTGCCTCGTGCTCCTCTGATTCAGCTGATTGGGACACCAGCACAGGCTTCCCAGCAATCTTTGTGCTGCTTTCATGCTAATTTTAGCATGACATGAAAGCAGCATCAGGATTGGTCTGAGCGGCTTGGCCAGCTTCTCAGACACAGCCCTGGGGTCTGTGCAGTTTCTCCAGCCCGGCTGTACAACATGTGTGTTTGGTCGGCCTGAGACAGCCAGTCAAACTCACATGCAGTCTTAGGTGCACTATCTCCTCCTCCTTCCTCCCATGGCCCAGCTCCACCTCTCCCTGCACTGCTGGCTGAGCAAGCAGATGAAAAATAAAACGATAGTGTAACTATCATTTTCTTTTTCATCTCCTGGCTCTTGGCCAGCGGGGTGACGCTCATCTGCCATTGCGAAGGAGCCACCACTGTCTAGTCTTTTGGTACGGTAATCAGATGGGCACGTAAGGTACCAAACAAGGTAAGCAGCTACACAGAAGGAAATTGAAACCTGATCACCTGAGGAACCTCCTGGATGAAGTAAGGTCATTTTAGCATATCTGTAAAATTTTGCCAATGCAATAGCATGTGAATTGTTTTAAGCATAACAGTAGCAGAAAACTGAACAGCCAACTGCGACTACATTTGTTTTTATTATCTATTGGCTAAGACAACAGTGAGGCTGGGTCCTGCGCCTCCTAATGCCATTCTGCAGTACTGTTTGTGCCACCTACTTAAGTAGCATATTAAAGATGTCCCAGGCCTGTCATTGCAGCCTGAAAGCAGTATTACATTGTCATGCTGACTTGGCATGTAAAAACAACTTGAAAAACCTTAAAGTCCTCTTTTTTACATATAAGTCACTCCTAAGGTAGGCCCATGGCAGACAATAGGGCAAAGGTGTCATTAAATTAAAAGGTAAGACATATACATTTAAGTTTTGCATGTCCTGGCAGTGAAAAACTCTCAAATTTGGTTTTTCACTACTGTGAGGCCTACCCCTCTCACAGGTAAACATTGGGGATTTCTTAATATACTTAATAAGTTATGATTCCTGATTGAGAAGGAGTAGACCTGTCATGTTTAGAACCTATGAAATTGTAATGACAAATTCTCCTTAATGGTAAACCCACATTTATTATTACAATTTTGAAAATGCCTGTTTTAGAAAGTTGATATTTTCCTGCTCTTAACCCTGTGTGCCTGTAGCCTCTCTCCAATACACATCTGGGGTGGGGTGGCAGCTGGACTTGTTCATTCCCTTTGGATAGCCACATACAGAGGGAGATTATGTGGGCCTGGTGGGCCTGATGGGCCACCAACATTCCGATTGGCCATCTTGGACAGGATAGGTGGGAGAGGCTGACACTCATACATGAAAAGGTAGTTTCCTGTCCCCACACAAAGGGCTGCATACCCCCTGTAGTTAATCGGGAGCCAGGGCAGGGAATCTATGCATTTCAAAGGCCTCTCTTTGACGTCTCCCCCAATTCAAAAGCACCACTAGGCATAAATACTGGACTTCTCATCCAACCAACTCAGTACACTCCTGGACCTGTGGATACTCTGCCAGGAAGATGAACTGCTGTGCTGCTACAAGGACTGCTGCTCTGCTGGACATGCTGCTCTTGAAGAACTGCTTTCGTGCTGCGCTGGCCTGCTGCTTGCTGCCCTCCTTGCCTGAGTGAGAAGGAATGGACCCAGAACACTTGACCCCAGAACCAGAGTGCTAGACCAAGCATCTTTGTTGCGGTTTTCCTGACTTATTGGCTTCTGACCTCCTCTTTTGCTAACTTCCTTTTTGCTGGCTTTAGGACTCGGGCACTTTACCACTGCTGATCAGTGCTAAAGTATATGTGCTCTTTCCCTACAACATGATAACATTGGTGTAAATTGGCATGTTTTATTTACTTATAAGTCTGTAGTAAAGTCCACTACATGTAACCAGGGCCTGCAAATTAATGCTACTGGTGGGTCTGCAGCATTGATTGTGTCCCCTCTTCAGTAGCCCTTCAAACATCACTTAGGCCTGCCATTGCAGAGCCTGTGTGTGCAGCTTAAACTGCCATGTTGACCTGGCAAGTTAACCCTCTTTCAAGCCCAAACCTTCCTTTTTAATACATATAAGACACCCCTAAGGTAAGCCTTAGGCCGCCCCAGGGGCAGGATGCAGTGTATGTAAAAGATTGGACATGTACCTTTTAGTTTTACATGTCCAGGTGGTAAAAATCTCCTATATTTGTTTTGCACTACAGCAAGGCCAATCCTTCCTGTTGGAAAGTGGATTATTGGTAAGGGCAAGTAAGTACCTACACTTAGCAATAGACCACAAACCCCCACTAGGTCCAGTCGGGTTCTCAATAAAGTAATTGCTGCTCAACCCTTGGTAGCTTGGTAACAAGCAGTTAGGCTTAACTTAGAAGACAGGTGTGTAAAGCATTTAAAAATCACAAAACAGTAAATAAATAAAAATCAAAACACAATAAAAATCCAACTCCAATTTATGAAAATGGATTACATTTTTGTTTTCAAAATGACATTAAAATGACAAACATCCAATAAAGGGAACCGGAGATATGATTTTTTCAAAGTATACTGTCGCGCCGCACCGCGCGAGCCGAGCGTTCGGCACAAGCCGCGCGTTCGGCTCGGGCCGCGCTTTGCGTCTCTAAGACGCGGCGCGCCCCGAGCCTTTCTTGCACCCTGCGAGGCCCCAGGACTTACTTGGGGCCTCGCGCTGCTCTCTCCCTCTGTCTTGTTGGGGTCTCCTGACCCCTCTTACCTGTTTGGGGCTCCTTTTTCTTCTTTTCTGTCCTTCTTCCTTTTTGGGTCAGTTTTCTTCCTCTATCCTTTATGTCTTTTCCCCTTCCCAGGTTACCTCTGTCTTCCCAGCATTCCTTCTTCCCTATTCTCTATGGTTTCTGCTCCAGTCTATTCTATCTACTTTTCCCTATTCAAGATGGTGTCCTTTTTCTTCCTGTGGGTCACTTCCTGTTTTATGGTATTTAAGGGTGGTTTTTCTTTTCCTCTTTGCGCTGCAACACTCTCTGTTTCAGTTAGTGTCCTCGCTCCTGATTTCCTAGCCCTTGGCTCTGGATTTCGCCATTTCTGTGTTACGTCAGTTCCTTTGATTCCTGTTCCTCTGTTCTTGTTCCAGGAATCCCCTGCGAATCTTCTGGGAGGTTTTTTCCTCTTCCTAAGAAGGGTTTTTTTCCCTCTGGCGCTACTTTCTCACGGTCACGGTCTGTCCTTGGCGTTTCCTCGCCTACAGCACCGTGGCTACCAGAAAGAGTCGCCCCTTTTTGGGCCAAAGTCGAACCCTCAAGATCCACGCCTCAAGATCTGCAAACTCCAGGCGCAAGCAGCACGTGAGTCGTGACAGATTGCAGCGCCTAACCATCCCGACGTCTTCTAACACCATGGAAGACACTGTGGTAGCTGCTGCGGATCCGGATCAAGCTCTGCTAACTACAATTCAGCAACAAGCTCAAGAATTACAGCAACTACGCAGTGAGAATGCTGCGCTGCGACAGGCTTTGGCTTTCCGCAGTGGTGATGTTCCGACGCTCTCCGCCTCTTCCCATCGTTTTTCGGGTGAACCAACCAAGCTGCGAGAGTTCCTTGACTCCTTGACAGTGTACTTCACCTTCCGACCCACCCAATTCTCCCATGACAGAACAAAGGTGGGTTATCTCATCAGTGCCTTATCTGGTCCTGCCTTGGCCTGGGCAACCCCGATGGTATCATCTAACGATCCGGTATTGTCGGATTATTCCGCCTTTGTGAACCGCTTCAAGCTGATGTTTAGGCGTCCGGGATTGGAGGCTTCAGCAGAAGAGGCCTTATGCGATATTCATCAAGGTTCACAAGATGTCCTTCAATACATTACACGCTTTCGTCAACTAGCGGCAGAGACCACCTGGGTGGAACGTACTTTGGTGACTTTGTTTCGTAGAGGACTCAAAGAAGAAATCAAAGACGAACTAGTACATTCCACCAGAGTGGAAGATCTTCGTGGCCTGATGGATCAAGCCCTCTCCATCGAGTATCGCCTTCAGGAACGGAGAGCAGAGAAGAGAAAGAGCAGAGGGTATTTTCAACCAAGCACCTCACGAGTTTTTCCACATCGTTCTGAGGAACCTCGCCCTCCTGTCAGAGACACCGAAGGAGAACCCATGCAAGTGGATACAACTCGAGGCCCTCTCTCCGCTAGCGAACGAGAAGATAGACGAAAGAAGGGTTTGTGTTTATACTGCGGTTCTGCCGGCCACATACTGCGTACCTGTCCAGTACGTCCATCAAGGCCATCGGGAAACGCCGCTTCCCGTCCTCTGTAAGAAGGGAGGGGACGGGATTAGCAGCTATACCTTCCATCAGTTCTTTCAACAACAATACCACATCCTTGTTCATTTGACCAGTAATGTTACAGTTACCTGATGGCCGTCAAGAGAAGACTATGGCACTACTAGATTGTGGAGCTAGTGGCATTTATATGGATAAGAAGTGGGCCACCACTCAACAAGTTCCTATACAACCTAAGGAGATTCCAGAACAAGTACACACGGTGGATGGATCTTTGATATCATCGGGTCCAGTAGATACAACTACCCTGATGCTGAATCTACAGATCAGTAACCATCAGGAACACATCTCCTTTGATCTTATAACTTCCCCCAACCATACCATCATTCTTGGAATCCCGTGGTTCATCAGACATAATCCATATGTGAACTGGGCTACCCGGACGGTTTCCTTGTCTTCACAGTTCTGTCACGAGCACTGTTTTGCTTCAGACAAGTATTGGTCGCCTAAGAGGTCGATAATCACGGAGGGTACCACCGGTTCGACCATAAATACAGTCCAAGGAGTTCCTGAACACTATTTGGATTTTCAAGATGTCTTCCAAAAACCTTCCAAACCTGTGTTACCTCCACATCGAGATTACGATTGTGCTATTCCCTTGGAACCTGGCACTATCGTTCCTTTTGGCAGGATGTATTCCCTCACGGAAACTGAAAAGGAAGTACTAAAGGAGTATTTGGATGAAAATATTCAAAGTGGTCTTATTGTTCCATCGTCTTCTCCGGCCGGGGCTCCTCTCTTTTTCGTACCTAAGAAGACAAAGGACCTTCGCCCTTGCCTGGATTTTCGAGGCCTGAATAAAATAACTATTAAAGATCGTTATCCTTTGCCTCTCATAAGGGACATTTTAGAGGCAGTCAGAGGGGCCCAACGGTTTACCAAACTAGATCTACGGGGAGCCTATCACCTCTTACGCATTAAAGAAGGAGATGAGTGGAAAACGGCCTTTAGGACTCCATTTGGTCACTTTGAATACAGGGTAATGCCTTTCGGTCTTACTAATGCCCCGGCAATCTTTCAGAGATTTATGGACTCAGTATTCTCGGATCTCCTGAATCAGACAGTTGTAATCTACCTTGATGATATTCTTATTTATTCCAGAAATCCCGAACTCCATTCTTCCCATGTTAAACAAGTCCTTCAACGACTCCGGGCACATCAACTATTTTGCAAACCCGAAAAGTGTGAGTTTGACCAGACGGAAGTCAAATATCTAGGATATCATTTAAGTACCACCGGAGTAGCCATGGATCAAGAAAAGGTACAAGCTATCCTAGAGTGGCCTTCTCCATCTTCTATTAAAGAAACACAATGCTTTCTAGGATTGGCGAACTTCTATCGACAATTCATCGCAGACTTTGCAAAACAAACTAGCCATATAACTCACACTTTAAAGAAGGAAAATCTTATTAAAGGGTTTGTCTGGACTAAAGCTGCTGAAACAGCTTTTCAGGATTTAAAGAAGGCATTTACACAAGCACCCATTTTAAGACATCCAGATACCAACAAACGATTTATTGTCGTCACCGATGCTTCTGAAAAAGCCATTGGTGCCGTCCTACTCCAACAACAAGAGGATGATGGTCTTGAACATCCTGTTTTCTATTTGTCTCATATACTCTCTATTGCAGAACAACATTACTCAGTATTGGAAAGAGAATTGTTGGCTCTGAAAACAGCTTGTATTGAATGGAGGCAGTTTCTGATGGGTTCCAAGGAACCTTTTGAAGTGAGAACAGACCATCGAAACTTACAATGTTTACGAAATTTCGTATGCCAAAATATTCGTCAAGCTCGTTGGGCCTTCTTCTTCAGCCAGTATGATTTCTACATTACATATATTCCTGGCTCCCAAAACATTCTGGCTGATGCTCTATCGCGTCGTTATCCAGATTGTACTCCTGTCCCAGCTCAACCCCTACTGGAACCTAGTAAGATCATTGGGGTAGCCCAGTCTTTTCTGGAGGAGGTACAACTGGAGTACCCCAATCTATCTGATGATGAAATAGAGAACTTAAGGTCTCTTTTACATAAGAGACAAGGATACTATTATTATCACGATCTGTTATTCATCCCCACTAACAGAGTGAGAGAAAAGGCATTACAAATGTGTCATGATTCACCGGTTGCTGGTCATAGAGGCATCAAGGCCACACAAGAACTGTTATCACGATTTTTCTGGTGGCCTACTTGGAAACAGGATATTGAAACATACGTTCAGGCTTGTCCCACATGTGCTCAAGTCAAGATTCCCCGAACCAGACCTGCGGGATTACTCCAGCCCTTGCCGGTTCCGCCAACTCCATGGCACACCATCTCTACCGATTTCATGTGTTCGTTACCACTCTCAGCAGGAAACCGGGTAATCATGGTCACTGTGGACTCTTTTACTAAGATGGCTCACTTCACTGCCTTGAAAAAGCTACCTACATCCCAAGAATTAAGCCAGATATTCATCGAACATATCTTCCGTCTTCATGGACTTCCTCATACTCTTATATCTGATAGAGGACCTCAGTACATTTCCCGGTTTTGGAGGTATTTTTGTAAGACACTAAACATCGATAGAGCTCTGTCATCGGGCTTCCATCCTCAGACCAATGGACAGACCGAGCGTCTGAACCAAGGCTTAGAACAATACCTTCGTTGTTTTTGCAACTCAACTCAAAGCAACTGGAACACTTATCTCCCTATCGCTGAACTCTCTTATAATAACTCAGTCCATAGTGCCTCCAAGACCACTCCTTTTTTCTGTTCTTTTGGTTTTCATCCTACCTCTTTTCCTACTTCTTCTCTGTCTCCCACTCCCTTGCCCGCTATTACTCATTTTTCCAAACGTCTTCTACAAATCCATAGACTGATTCGTTCTAATCTCTTACACACCAAGAGATATATAAAGAAAGTAGCAGACAAGAAATGTAGGGCCACTCCGGACTACCATCCACAGGATAAAGTTTGGCTTTCTTCTAAATTCTTACCCTCACGTCTTTCTCAGAACAAATTCACACCTCGCTATTACGGGCCTTTCCGTATTCTCCAGTTGCTTAATCCTGTCACTGTCCGTCTTCACTTGCCTCACACATGGAAGATTCATCCAGTCTTCCATGTCTCCCAACTCAAACCTTATGTACCAGATCCGTATTCCCGTCAGTTTTCCTGTCCTCCTCCTGTCTTAGTGGATGATGTTCCTGAATATGAGGTTCAGGAGATTTGTGACTCTCGTCTTTTTCACACCCGTCTGCAGTATCTGATTCATTGGAAGGGTGATCCTCTCAGTGAGTGTTCTTGGGAAGATGCATCTTCTGTTCATGCTCCTCTTCTGACTCAGCGCTTTCACCGTTTATTTCCTTTCAAACCAGGGCCTTCGGGAGGGGGGCCTACTGTCGCGCCGCACCGCGCGGCGCGAGCCGAGCGTTCGGCACAAGCCGCGCGTTCGGCTCGGGCCGCGCTTCGCGTCTCTAAGACGCGGCGCGCCCCGAGCCTTTCTTGCACCCTGCGAGGCCCCAGGACTTACTTGGGGCCTCGCGCTGCTCTCTCCCTCCGTCTTGTTGGGGTCTCCTGACCCCTCTTACCTGTTTGGGGCTCCTTTTTCTTCTTTTCTGTCCTTCTTCCTTTTTGGGTCTGTTTTCTTCCTCTGTCCTTTATGTCTTTTCCCCTTCCCAGGTTACCTCTGTCTTCCCAGCATTCCTCCTTCCCTATTCTCTATGGTTTCTGCTCCAGTCTATTCTATCTACTTTTCCCTATTCAAGATGGTGTCCTTTTTCTTCCTGTGGGTCACTTCCTGTTATATGGTATTTAAGGGTGGTTTTTCTTTTCCTCTTTGCGCTGCAACACTCTCTGTTTCAGTTAGTGTCCTCGCTCCTGATTTCCTAGCCCTTGGCTCTGGATTTCGCCATTTCTGTGTTACGTCAGTTCCTTTGATTCCTGTTCCTCTGTTCTTGTTCCAGGAATCCCCTGCGAATCTTCTGGGAGGTTTTTTCCTCTTCCTAAGAAGGGGTTTTTTCCCTCTGGCGCTACTTTCTCACGGTCACGGTCTGTCCTTGGCGTTTCCTCGCCTACAGCACCGTGGCTACCAGAAAGAGTCGCCCCTTTTTGGGCCAAAGTCGAACCCTCAAGATCCACGCCTCAAGATCTGCAAACTCCAGGCGCAAGCAGCACGTGAGTCGTGACATATACAGGTTTTCTAGCACATAGAAATCAAAGACGCCAATCTGGACAGCTGGTCGCACACGACTAAGGCAAAATCAAAATTTGAGGCCGACCGCAATGGAACTCTGCTAAGCAACAGTGAGCGGGAGGCCTCAGTTAAAGTTTCACCTTCGGACTTTTTCTTGAAGATATATTGGACCGATACGAAGTCACCTGTTGAAGGTGAACTCCTTGGAGCCCTCTTCGAATATGTATCGCAGGAGGCCTCGATCAAGGATTCTATGTTTGGACTTAATGATTTTTCATGACAGTAACTTTCGTCCGGGACCAACTAGAAATTGCAGCTGACCTCTGTGGAGCCCTCCATGGATCCACTGTGCGGGAAGTCTCAGTCAACTGTTTATGGTCGGACCTAGGACGTTTTTTGGAGCTTTTTCTCTCTGATGACGGACGACCCTCTGCAGCAAGCCGATTGCAAGGTAACATAGTTGGATTGTTTTCCCATGAGCCCCCTGTGAAATCCTGGAAGTCTGGGTCTCCGGAGCTGTTCAGTGGGACGAACCTGCAAGATTGAGGTCGACGTAAGCCAGCTTGACTCACAACGTCAGGTTGGTCCACTTATGGAGTGTGGGAAAATCAACTCCAGGGAGCAACATTCTCCAAAAAACCAAGATGGGTTCAATCTCAGAAGTTAGGTCTGGCTGAGCCAACCAACTGATGTGACTAAGTTTCCATTGGCCAACCCTTTTCCAGCCCTCTCTTAATTTAATCAGGGGGCACCAGGCTGTCTAGATTTGCAGGAAATGGCAAAGCTACAGTTGCTGTCCCAAATGTCCTTCCCTCCTTTGAAGACCAGTTTGGCTTCTCTCCCCGTTCTTTTTTGCTATTTGCTGAGGCATATCTCTTCTCTCCAGATGCTTCCTTTGTCTCAGCTCAGGCCACTTCACACCTCACCAAGGCAGCCTGGCCCAGAGAAGGGCACTACAGGGCTGAAGTTGGTAACTTTTAAGAAGAGTTCTAAAACTCTTTCTAGGTACAAGTTATATTACATTCGACAGTGGCAAGTTGTTGGATTTAGTATAACTTTTAATTTGATCCTAAATATGCCATATTTAGCTCCTTTCTTTGGAAAATAAGATTTTATTATTTTAAAATAAAGTTTCCAGTGTTAGCCCATGGAGCCCATTCACTACAATCAGGAAAACAAATTTTGCTATTTTTCACTCACCAAGGCTTATAAAACATGTTTTATAAAGTCCCTGCTTATAGTTGCACTGGACCCAACCCTGGGGGCACGTAGGGTACACCTTAGGGGTGACAGGTGTAAAAATAAGGATTTTATAGAATTCTGCTCTCTTGTGCCTGGCCTGCTGCCTGCTTTCCTACTTGCCTGGGAGTGAGAAGGACTGGAAAATGTGACTCCAGGAGCTTGCTGTCTTGCCTCCTGTTCTGAATCTCAGGGACAGTAAAGCCTTTATTCACCCCTGCTACAGCCTCTGAGCTCTGCCAACTATGAGGCCTTCCCTTCCAGGTGGTGCCAATCCAGTCCTTGGCCCTTGGAAGTGGGTTCTGCATCTGTTTCTACAAAAAACCCATGCATTGCTGTTGCTGTGCTGATCAGAACTACTTCATCTCTGCCTGACGCATCGCCGCAGTCACTGAGGATGAGGACATCACAACACCAACTGTACAGCTCAGAACTGACACATCACCCTCAGCCCTGGTTCATTGCCTTTGCATATCCGGTTGTGCGGCTCGTCAATGGTGTATCACCTTCATCGCCAAGGATTCAAAAACGACACAGCCACGACTGTGCATTGCAGAACTGACACATTGCCTGTGTATCACCTTCTCTGCTCCTCCTACAAGTCTTTGACATTGATGAATCCTGCATTAAAAAGGTACTTTTTCAGTGGGACATGGTTGGTCCTTGTATCTGACCCACGCTCCATCTTTAGTAAGGGCAGGTAGGTACCTACACTTAATAACAGGCCACAAATCCCACACTAGATCCAGTCAAGGTCTCTGTAAATTAATCCTTACTCAACCCTTGGTTGTTTGATCCAAGAGCAGTTAGGCCTCACTTAGGACACAGGTGTGTAAAGCATGTAATCTAAACAAAACTGTAAATAAGTAAAGCACAGAACACAATAAAAATCCAACACTAATTTAAAAGAACACCAAAAATGACACAATATCCAATGTATGGAACCAAAGATATTAATTTTTAAAGATTAAATGTAAAAATGTACTCTCTAGTGCCTAAAAGCAAAAAGCGCCCACCGGGGACATCTGGTCACACCTTGCTGAGGCAAAGTCAGAGATTGAGGCCAACCACCATGAAGCCCAAATCGGATACCCTGAGTGGTAGGCCTTGGTCCAAATTTTACCTTCAGACATAGGGCCTAATTACGAATTTTGCAGATGGACCTCTAGACAGCCATGTTGGGGGTCTCCCAGGCTGCCCTATTATGAGTTATATAGGCAGGACCGCCGACTGCCAACCAAAAAAGGCAAATGGGCAACAGGCGCAGAGACTCATAAGTAGGCAGATCAAACTCCAGCACAGACAGCCCTGTGACCATATTAGAAGTCCAAAGTTGCAGTGGTGGGCACCCATGGCGGTCAGCCAATGGCTGTCCGAACCACGGCAGTCCACGATCACCAAAGTAATATACAACAGCACATTTGATGGATTTGAAAACAACTCACCTGACACACATTTCCACACTCAACACACCTGCGAAATCACACTATAAAATATACCCCTCCACACATCACAATTGTTTGCATTTACAGTGCAAAACACACAAGCAAGAGCAATATATTTGCCACACAGGATAGATAATAGGCACCACTTTTTTCATCATCACATACAACACCCTGAACACACTTTTGTTCAGTCACACCCTTTTGCACTATCCTTTTTAGTAAGTCACTATCATCTGCAATAAAAATAAAAAAAATCCACCATGGCACTTATGAAAAATCCCAGTTTCAGCAATGAAGAGCTAACAGTCATGGTGGATGAAATCATAGGAGTAGAGCTACAATCGGTCAGAGCCCAGGTTCAGCACACTCCTCTCAGGAGGAAAATGGAAATGATTGAGAGGGTCATTGACAAAGTGAATGCTATAGGCACCACCCTGCGCACAAAGGATGGCATCAGGAAGAGGTGGAATGACCTCAGTGGCAAGGTCCATTGCCTGGTCTCCCGGCACCATCTGTAGGCCAAGAAGACTGATGGTGGCCCTCCCAGTGCCCCATTACAAACATTTCCCTTGGAGGAGAAGGACTTCGCCATCCTGCATCCTGAGGGCTTGACAGGAATACCCGGGGGAGTGGAGTCTCTTAAGTCACAACAATAAAAATGTCACCTAAATGTTTTGTCATGAATGTTCACTGCCCACCTTGCGCCACCTTCACTGTTACTCCACTCACCATCCCAGTTTCCTCTGCAACAAATACCCTTGTCAGTCACTCGCAGTTAAAGTGTACTCACCTGGGAGGATAACATTTCTATACTGTGTGTAGTACAGGGACTGACATGACGGCTAAGGCCAGGAGGCACTGGTACTGCTTCTCCACTCAGCCAGCCCAGTGTCCTCTGCAACAAAGACCCCTGTTTGTCAACTCCCAATTGAAGTGTACTTACCTGGGAAGGTACCAATTGTACAGTGTGTGCAGTACAGGGACTGACATGACTACAACTCCCAGCAGGCACTGTTCCTGTAACTCCAAGCACCAGACCAGTGTGCACTTGCCCCAATGGATCAATTAGTGAACTCCCAATTGAAATATACTCTCCTGGGAGATAACATTTTTATACTGTGTGTGGAACAGGGACTAACATGACTGCTAAGGCTAGGAGGCTCTGTTTCCTGGTACTCCACTCAGCCAGCCCAGTGCACTCTGCAACAAAGTCCCCAGTTTATTAACTCCCAAGTGAAGTGTACTCACCTGGGAGGATACCATTTGTACATTGTGTGTAGAACAGGGACTGACATGACAACTAAGGGAAGGAAGCTCTGTTACTGTTACTCTACTCTGCCAACTCAATGTCCTCTGGAACAAAGACCCCTGTTTGTCAACTCCCAATTGAAGTGTATTCACCTGGGAGGATACCATTCGTACAGTATATGTATTACATGAAGTCACATGACTACCAATACCAAGAGACCCCGGCCCATATTTATACTTTTTTAGCGCCGCATTTGCACCACTTTTTGACGCAAAAATGGCGCAAACTTACAAAATACAATTGTATTTTGCAAGTTTGCGCCATTTTTGCGTCAAAAAATGACGCAAATGCGGCGCTAAAAAGTATAAATATGGGCCCCTGTTCCTTGAAAACCAAACACCAACACAGTGTCCTATCGTCCAAGGACCCCTTGTGCCTCAACTCTATGTTGAAGTGTACTCACTTGGGAGGATACCATTTGTAAAGTGTGTATAGAACAAGGAGTTACATGACTGCCAATGCCAGGAGGCCCTGTTCCTAGAAAACCAAACACCAACACAGTGTTCTCTTGTCCAAGGACCCCTGTGTCTCAACTCTCAATTGAAGTGCACTCACCTGGGAGGATACCATTTATACAGTGTGTGCAGTACAGATAGTTACATGACTGCAACTAACAGTAGGGTCTCTTACTGTCACACCAACCACCAGGCCAGTGTCCTGTTCTCCAAAGACTCTTGTTTGGGACATCACAAAAGAAGTGTACTCACCTGGTGGGATGACATTTCTCAAGTGTATGAAGTAGAGGGAGTGACATAACTGGTAAGGCCAGGAGCCTCTGTCTCTCCAACTCAAATCACAAGTCCAGTTTACAACTGCCCAAATATCCCTGTCTTTTATCTCACAATGGAAGTGTACTCTCCTGGGAGGATCACATTTCTCTAGTGTTGGAAACTAGTTGGAGTGACCTGAATGTAAAGCACAATGGGCCCTGTTTAGCTAACTCCATTCACCATCCCAGTGTACACTTGCCCCAATCCATCTGTTAGTCAACACTCAAATGAAGTTTACTCACCTGGGAGGATACCATTTGTCTAGTGTTGGGAACTAGGGGAGTGACCGGAATGCAACTACCAGGATGCACTGTTCAAGGGACTCTAAATAGCAGAACAGTGGTCACTGGTCAAAGCCTGATCACTCTCAAATCACGTTTATTCACCTGGGAGGGGCCAAGATGCAGATCATGTCCAACCCAGAGATGTGACTGGTCACCTAGCTCTATCTTGAACTGCTAAGCCAAGTTGAAACTATTGAGGACAGGAAGGACAGATCACACAGTGTGCAACATAAACTATCAACATGGCCTCAGGATGCATCACCAGAATGGTATTGGCTGCAGACACATTCACAATGCACTGACCACATGATGACTCCAGTCACGTATACAACAAACTCCTAGTTCTGCATGCATAACATTCAACTGGGCCTCAAACTGGTCAAAGCCACATCCTGCCCAGCCACTGTTCGGCCTGCACTGCTGGCAAAATGTAAATCTCTGCCCATCCTCCCAAGTGCTAACGAACTGCCAAATTCAGCAGCTAATAGAATTGGCATGCTTCACAAATGACAGCTCATTATTACCAATCACATGGTTACCTTTCACAATAGGATCACCTGCAAATCAACTATGTACACCAGCTGTGTAAAATGTCACGGTCATGTTTTGGAGGTACATGTCGCAATACCACAGTAACATTGTATCTTTCATATCTACAGATCAAGCTGTTACTGGGCACACAGAGGCCACAGACGAGACTGCCACCATCCCCCGGATGAAGCCCTCCATGATCACAACACTCCTGAACATCTGGATGTGGAGGACAGTTCTCGCCCATCTGGGCAACCTAATCAGACTCATACAAGGAGTCTCACTGTGCCCGCACCAAAACTCCCAGCCCGATTGCCTCAACATCCCAGGCAGCCATTCGCCCCCCAAACTGTGTCCCTTGGACAGTGCCTACCATCTTGTGCCCTCCAGTCCAGGATCCTGAGATGCAGCACAACACCTCGGATAATGATGGTCCTGTAACCAGTGGGAGGGAGCTCCTGGTGGCAAGGGCACAGGCCTATGGGGGTAGGGTGTGTAGGAGGGACGTTGTGGGCCACTGGTGTGAGGCCACTGCAGATGCTCCTGGCCGGGACTCCATCAGCATAGTCTCAGGGGACTCTATCAAGAGTACACAGGGATAAGACCCCATAGGGATATGCATGAGCAGTGGGAGGCCATCAAATACCAACCTGGTCTCCCTAACAGGGGTGTTGACGGACATTAGCAGTACCCTGATCAGGGATCGTTAGCAACATCCCACCCCTTCGTTTGGCGCAGCAACACCAGGCCTGTCGTCATTGGTGCGAGCCACTGGAAGGGAGGCCCTGTCAGAGGAAAAACCCATCACAGAAACCCCTGCCTCTGTAGCTGCAGCTCCCCCCATGCAAGCAGGTACGTCCAGCAAAGAATTCAGGAGGTGCAGATGGCCAGGCACCGACCACTGCCAGCAGCTGACCTCTTCCTGAAGGAACTCCTTTGCGTGCCACATATACACTCTGTTGACTGTTTATCAACCATCTTCCATTTCCTATGGGAGGACTACACTGGACTTTGGACTTACAATGCTGTGTTATCTACTCCAATGATTTCATCCATCATGACTCAACCCTTCACTTTTCTTTTCCATCTTGCCCCAAAATCAGTTTATGCACAAATGTTCAATAAATCTACATATCACAAAGTTTGTGTCTGCTTGCTTCTGTTACAATTGTTGCTACATAGAGATGTAAGACCATGTGAAGCAAATGATGAAGAGGAGAGATAATTTAAAGGTACAGTGTCCTGTTAAGGATTACAACCAACACACACAAACACATTGGTACAAGTGTCTGGTCACACCAACCATTTGATTCACTATACAGCACATAGGCTGTTCATATGTCTTGACTGTCAGAGCCAAGAACCTTGGCTCTCATATTGTGACAAGGTAGACATACTGAGGTACAGTCCCCCAGCCCACAGACAGGAAGGGCCTTGTCAGACATTGACCTGTAAAATAGGCAAACAGAGAAGTGAATGGTGTCACCAGTTTGAGCCTTATTACATACCAAAACCAAGTAATCCAACATCACATATCGTAAGATACAGACAGAGGGCAGTACAACAGTCTCTGATCACAGGTCCACAAAAATCCAATGACCATGCATCTGGTGATATGATACAAACGATTGTACGACGAAACAACAAATTAAAAAACAACTACTGCCTTAACAACGAGGTCGGAACACCAACCTCGTTGCTACTACTAATGATTTTACCACGAATGCCTTAACAACGATATTTCGTTGTAAAGGCATTCCTGATAAAATCATTAGAAATAGGCACCATTCACCCTACATCCCTCACCCCACCCCTCAACCCCACCCCAAAACCTAAAACCCCCTGACCCCCTACCCACTCCCCAAAACCAAAAACGCCCCAACCCCACCCCAAAACCTAAAACCCCCTGACCCCCCACCCCCTCCCCAAAACCAAAAACGCCCCACCCCCCCAACCCCACCCCAAAACCTAAAACCCCCTGACCCTCCACCCACTCCCCAAAACCAAAATCGCCCCACCCCCCCAACCCCACCCTAAAACCTAAAACCCCCTGACCCCCCACCCACTCCCCAAAACCAAAAACACCCCACCCCACCCCACCCCAAAACCTAAAACCCCCTGACCCCCCACCCCCTCCCCAAAACCTAAACCCACCACTTACCTTCGCCAATTCCCTTCTTTGTACCTTAACCACGCATGTTCGTTGTTCAGAACATACGTAGTTAAGGCACAAAAAACCGGAGTCGTGGTTAAAAAAAGCGTTGTTGCGCTTTCGTTAACCACGACTTTCGGAAAAAAAAAGTAGTAAAAAAGGATGTTTCCTGATACAAACATATGTCAGTGTTGTGGCACAGGCACTGTGGCCTGCAATGATGAAACATACCTACAGCTACATACAGGTCATACAAGAAGAGTGTTTAGCCTATGTGAAGGGTGAAAATCCTGGCTTGTACTTGCTGACAACGTATTTCATGGCCATATGATCACACACATGAAGCAATGGGCCCACCACAGTACATTAGACAATTAGAATGTGCACTTCAGTTCCTCCACCCACACACTCTCTAAGCTGCCTTGACACAGGTCTTATACATACAAATTCTGTGACCAACATTACCTGAATCAATCCATGTCCACTTCCGATGTCAGAACAGCATCAGATAACTGCTAATGGTACAACTCTGAAATGCCCACATGAGGATGTCGGGGTGAGGGTACCTGGAAATAGACAAAGCAAGGAGACTAGATCTGAAAACATTCCTATTACACAAATCACATAGCAAGCATCTGGAAATGAATTTATATTAAAATGAGACTGACACAAACAAAGCAACTGCATCAAGGTGGGGATATGGCAAAGGCTAACTTTTCAAGTACTCTTTAGCTCAATATTTCTGAACATTAGCTCCCCAATGTAATGGTAAGACACTCAACTCCACACAATCTGACAACTACACTCCTTCATACCGTCACAGTCATTACATCACATAACATACTTACACTCAAGAAAAGTAGTTATTGAATATATTTTCCTGCAAGTCAGTGGTTTCCTCTTCACACTGTCATCCTCACTTTGCATTTCAGGATGCTCACCTGGTGGAAATGCAGGCTACCCCTTCTCTGGATGTGAGGGATATTCCTCTTCACTGCAATGTTGTGGAGCATACAGCAGGCCACAATGATCTTACACACTTTCCCAGATGAGTAGAGGATGGCTCTACCAGTCCGGTCCAGACACCTACATCTGGCCTATATGAGCCCTAAAGCCCACTCCACTACCCGCATTGTTCTTACATGGGCCTCACTGAAGCGGACTTCCCCTGGGGTAGTTTGATTCCTCAGCGGCATCAACAACCAAGGATGGTTTGGATATGCTGAGTTCCCTGTTAAGGAATGGGACATATGTGCAACAATGAGTACTTCTTATCAGTAAATCCTCACTATACATTGCAAACACACAAACAGGACAGATGTGACTTATCAACCAGCCAGCCCTCTCTGGGTAGGATTGTGAAATCAGCTGGTGGATTGTGGTGTTCCACATAATGAAAGCATCATGGACTGAACCCAGGAAAAAGCCGCAGACATGTGAAATGTAGAGGTCCGCCAAACATACAACTTGGACATTGATGGAGTGGAAGTTCTTTCGATTGAAGCATACTTGTTCATTGGCATGCAGTGCTACCAAGCCAACATGTGTGCCATCAATAGCCCCCACCACATGTGGGATACGTGCAAAACTTTAAAAGTCAGACTTCACTAGGGCTAATTCGCCATGGTACGGAAACTGGATGTAGCTGTCCAGGTGTTTCAACATTGCTGAGAGGACATCCTTCAACACCAGACTAAACATAGGTTGGGACATACCACCAGCTTGGGCCACTGTATATTGGAAGAACCCTGTGGCTAGGAAGTGCAACACTGACATAACTTGTGCAATGGGTGATATGCTGTTTGGATTACTTATAACTGGCATCAGAGCTGGCTCCAACTGTCGACAAAGATCCAATATTGTTTGCCGATTGAGACGATGGAGGAGTATAATATGTCTTTCTTCCATGGCCTGAAGGTCTGGCAGTTGACAGGAGACCGGTGGTTGTCACATCCTCCCTCTCCCTTGGTACCTAAATATGACAGGAAATGAGTTCTGACATTAGTCATTGTGTCCACAGCAACAGACATGAGGCATTTCAAGGTTAACATGTGACAAGACAATTTATAAGGGATGGACATGACAAACAGTACACATCGCAACTGTTAATGACACAAGGTGCAGATGATACCCCCTTGGTTAGCCACACATGTATACACAACATGTATCTGGACCTAAGTCCAAGATGTGTATCACACATGTCCCTCGGAATGGGACTGAATGTCAGAGCACAAAAATGACCTTTGACGGGGGTAGACTGTGCCCAACTGTGAATTGCCATCTGTGCCCTACAACATATAACTATGGTGTTTCGTAGTAGGACCTACATGACAAGACAAGATGAGGTGGTCTTTGTGCAAAAAACAACATTTTCTAAGGTGGGACGCAGTGTTAATAATCCATTCCCACATTCCATACCACTAAAATGGCGCCTGCCTGACCTACTCCACTGAACATTTAGAACTGCCCTCGACCACCAGCGGACTTCATCATGACGGTAGTCGCTTGCAACAGCTGCAGACACAGCCATAGACTAAGTTTGTTGTCAGCGGCGGTTGGAGGCCAATGGCTGTGTCCGCTGGCGGTGACGACTGCGTACGTGGCAGATGTGACCACCATGTTCTGCAAAATCCCTCAATTGACTCCGGACAGTGCTACCAGCATGACTTCCAATACCGAGCTGCTGTGTACCACCTCTGGGAGCAATCATGCCACATCCAGCAGGTGAGAGGCCCCCTGCCTTCTTAGCAGAGGAGTTGTAGAGGCTGGTGACTGAGGTCCTACCCCTGTATGAACAGCTCTATGGTGCACCAGAGGAACAGATAAGTACCTCATGTTCACAGTTTTCTTGGTACTTCATCATTCTTTCCCTCCTAACAGGCTAGAATGTGCTCATGTGTGGCAGATAAAATACTCATGTGTCTGTAGGTGTGGTCTGTGTGGCATCCATGGGGGAGGCAATGTGCATGTATTGGTAGCCAGTGCCACATGTTGAGTTCATTCACATTGTGGTATGTGTGTTCATTGTGTTCCATGATCCACCTTGTGTTGGATGCACATAACTCGGTGAGGTGACATTACAGCCATCCACTGACATCTCTTTCCTCATGAATGTTGCATATGTGAGACTACATGAAGGCGCATGACAGCATGAGCTGAGTATGCATCTTGTATATATCAGTTGTGAGTTATGTGAGCTATGTATATAGTGCCACAGAGATTTCTTTGCACATCTGCCCTACTAGAATACTGTTTGTAAGGCACATTATCACTCTCTCTGCCCTCCAGGTTTCACACACATACCACATGCAAATTTGTTGGTGGTTACATGATATACTGTTATGCATAGAGGTGATGGGAATGGAATGTAATGTAGGTCCCGTCTGCTCAGCCTGCAGAGACCAGGGCCTGGCACATGTATCTCCCAGTATGAGTCACAGTCTAGGCTATCGTGGAGTCTCTGTGGCTATGCAACTGTGGTACTGTGACTACTCTCTGTACACCAGCAGATCCTATCATGTGGCAAATATTAGGCTCTGTTGGAAAATGCTGTCCAGAATGCCTTATTCGTTTGATCAGATTGGGAATGGGTACAGGGATGGGTTACTGATCCGTGACAGATGTGCACTTAGCATCATTGTCAATTTGTGTCTCTGGCTCCTGACTCATTCCTTACTACCACAGCCTTGTTGTCACCTTCACACAAGTTATATTTGTCCTGTGCAGGCTTATTGCATACATGACAGCCCCACAGTGCAGACAGTGTGTTGATTCTTGGGAGGCCATGATATGTGACTCAGTAGCTTGATCACATAGCAGAAACTGGTCAATGCATGTCTTTGTTTTTTGGATGCTATCTCTGTAGGATGGACACACATGTCCAAAAGCGTGTTCTGTGGCACAGGTAGATACCACAGAACTCTACCCCCTGAAGTGGCATGAGTCTGCATTGGTTATTGCAAATGTCCATACATGGACAGTGTAGACGCTTTCTGTACCCACCATGTCAGACCTTTCATTGTTAACCATGTTTGATGTTGGAGTTTGTACTCAGGCAGTAGCCTGTAGGGACTGTATGCAGAGAGTCATCCTCACAGAGTATGAATGTGTTGGTCCATTCATGCCTAAGGAGTCTACCTTGAAAAAGCCACAGAGGTGTGATGTGTCTCATAGTGGCTCACATCTCAGCCAGGGTGCTAGGCACATCCCACAAGATGTCAGTAAGCCTGCCTAGTCATTGTAGGGCCTGAGCAGGGTGATGGGTTAGTCTGCAGATTGGGAAATGTATGTCTTGAGTCATGTCCCTGTTTTTAATTACTTTATGTGTCACTTTTGGGGAGTATTGACAATAAGGGAAAGTAATAGCTTGAATTAACTGACATGTATGTGACTGAACCGTTTGTGATCAAGACCTTTTGATTTGTCTTTCGTATCCATGCGGGTCAACATCCATCAATGGAAAGGGATATGGAGAGCTATAACCAAGAAGGTGCAGATCCTGGGGGTCCACAGCCGGCAGTGCACCCAATATAGAAAGGGAGGACATGAGATGCTAGGCCCGGACGATCGCGGAGGCACAACTTGGGCTGCCCTCCCAATGTGGACGGGGTTCCCCTTGGACCATGACCTTCCTAATGGCCCGCATATTGACGGTGGCCTATCTGGAGTTTGATGGGCCTTTGAGGGCAGCACAAGAGCCACAAGGGGGATGAGTACAGGGCTTATTCATGCCTGTCCAATTTCCAAGTAATTGAGTAAGGTTGTGACTATTAGGGATGAGCAATGTGTCACACAGTGAAGGAGAGATTATTTGTGTTGACAACTTATGTGTTTTGTACTGATGTGCCTTGCCTATTGGACCAGCGCCCTAGGTAAAAACAAACTGGGTGGAATCTTCACACCACTTGCTCTGAAAAGACCACAAATGGCTGTGTACAGTACTCAATCATACACTGTTTGTTGTTGTAGTGTGTGTAATTTCTATGCAACAAACCACTACTCCTCAGTGTTCCAGGACACAGGTAAGTAGGTGATGGATCACTTTACTCAGCCATGTGTCTTGTGTAAATGTGTATGTTGGAATCTACTACTGAGAAGCTTGCCTTCTCAGTGTCTTATGTTTGCTGGTGCCTCACTGCAGTATGTGATGTGAAGGTGTCCAACAGACACGTGACAGGGATTACATTGATCTTTGTGTGCAGCTATAGATTATTATTTCTCCTTAGTAAGTAAGGAATGTCAATTGATATGAATTATGTGCCATTCCTGTTGCCAACATTCCTTGTGCCTACATATCAGCGTGAGTCCCTTTCTCTTCAGGAAACATTTGTAAGCTGCAGTTTCATGCATGGTCTACCTTCCTTTGATGGGGTGATGTCTGTATGCCTCACTTATCTGTGAATTACAAACTTTTTGTGGAATAGTACTTTACCATGTGAGTACATTTCATGTTGTGCCACATACAGGAGTGTGTCACTGTTGTTTATTGGCTGACACTTTCCCTCATGCATCATAGCATGTCATTTGGCATGTACTACTGCATGTACTACTGCAGTAGCAGTGAGGGACATGACAGGTAGGCCCAGAGTTTAGAGCCACAATGTGAATATCTTTGAGCTTGATGTGGCATCATGTGGGAAAATGCACTGCACATGTGTAAAGGGTAAGGTATGTGCCCTGACTGTTGGCATGCATCATGGAGTGACTTGCAGCTATGTTTTAGACACACATGATGGGGTTCAGGCATATATCCACAGACAGACATCTCGGTTTGCATGATCATGATGGGGATGCTGATGTAATTTCCATTGGGCAACATGATGGGGGCCTCCTACAAGTCCTTGCTACTTGTGTGTCTTGCCAACATGCAAAGGACTAATGGCTTCTACTGATGCATTGAGAGTATGTTATTGTAAGGGGTGTCAGACATTAGTAGTGATTACCCTGGGACTTGCTGATTCCTTCTGTTGTGTTTTTGGGGACATCTCTCACTGGCATATTGGACATGATATCTACAGCGTTAATTTCCATGCCACATGTTTGGCCTATCTGTACGACATTGATAGTACCTCCTTCACTCTATTGGGACAAAAATAACTTAGTGAACCGTAAATGGTTTATAGTTTCCCAGTGTGTCATGGCTATGTCCATGTTACCTTCTCCAGGCTATTGTAGGTTTGCCTTCAAATTGCAGAATTTTGGAGCATCATTTCTTATTATAGATTCATAATGTATGTGACAAAAGGATGTGTGCATGCCCTTGTGTGGGAATTTGGAGAATGGACTTTGCACTGGCCTACATTTGTATGGCAACAGATTACTGAGGTCCTGCTCCATGGAGCAGCACTTTGTGGGTGATGGTGTCTCCAAGTGGTTGACTGGTTATTGTAATTGCAAAACTTCAGCCATGCAATTGTAGTATTGTGAGATCCTGATTTTTCCATGGGCAACTGTTGACAGCTCGGATGGTATGCATGCATATGGCATAGCCCATGTATGGGCCACTTAGGCGGAGTTTGTTGCTGGGGCCTACTTGACATCTTGATTATGTTTGCTAATCAGAGGTGTTGTTCAAGTGTGTTCATGGACATGTGATGACCCTATTCCTCTTTGTCTTTGCAGCATCAACACAGGCAAGAGAAGGAGATGGGGCAGAGCTAAGTGGGGAAGCATCTGGCCATGGGACCTCAAGTCAAGACATAACTGACACAGAGGGACACAGTGGCCCAGATGGTGAGGGGAGTGGCACAGGGAGACCAGAACATCCTCCTCATCATCATCAGATTCCTCTTCCAGTGGCCACTCCCTAGTGGTGGCGAACCTATTGGGGAACACCTCAGCCCCTTACTTGTCCAGCCCCCCATTCTAATACCACCCTCCCTGTTGCTCCACACTCAGTTGGTACTGCCCGCTTACTCAAGAGGGTGGGCATCTCCTTTGCGGCAGGCACCTCCACCCCAGCCCCTGTTAACCCTGCTGCTCTCAGTGAGGAGGCTATTGACCTCCAAAGAAGTATCTCTGTGGGCCAGACAGCCATTTTGAATTCCATCCAGAGATTGGTTACACAATTCCAGCAAACCAACACATTCCTGGAAGGCATTCATGGTGCAATGTCTGGCTTATGGAGATCTTTTCAGGCTCTGGCCTCCTCACTGATGGTAATCAGTCACCCCTACCTTCCGTCCCACTCCACCTCCCTCTTCACACTCCAAATGTCCCCTCCCCCTACTACCCAAAGCACAGAAACTGATCCACAGACATCCACTTCAACAGCCAAGAGGAGCACACACAAACACAAGGAGCACAAAACATACTGGCATGCACACAAACAACATCCACCCACAGACACACCAACAGTCACAACTTCCCTTGACACCCCCACCATCCCCAACATCACACACATCACATCCAACATACCCACAGACACCACACCAACAGTCAGTGCCACACCCACCACACCAATCATACCTTCAGACACCATCTCAGCAGACCCACAGACATCCACCACAAGCACCTCACCTGCAGACACCACAACTACAGGCACACAGACATCCACCATACCTGCAGTCACCACCCCAACAGCCGGACACCCACCGACCACTGCATCCCCCGGCACCTCTGCTTCATGGCCCCACAAGACACACATATGCCCACACTCACCCACCCAACAGACATCCACCAAACACAAGCATACCTTTCACAAGCACACACCCACAATGCACACTCCTACCAGCATACAACCACTCCTTCAACCTCCAAAGCCTGCCCCCTTCTGCTGACTTTGTCTCTAAAAAACATTTTATTTCAGATGTTGACCTTTGCCCTGTTCCCTCCACCCCGCACCAAACCCAAGAGGCCCCCACCCACCTCTCAGGCCATCCCTTCCACCTCCAAAGCATCCTCTGCCCCCCTTCAAGCACCCATACCTCTCCCGCTAAGAAGATGCCCACCCCTCTCAAGAAGACCACCCATCCCAAGACCAAACCCCCCACCCAAATCCGACCCCCCAGATATTCCCTGAAGTGCCTGCCTAGCCCCTTGACGCCCCTTCCTGTGGAGGTTCCATGGCAGTTTGGAGTCAAGCTTGGCACAACACTGTGCTACTTTGGGGCACCTATACATGGACTGGCCAATGGCCTTTGAACATTGATATTTCCTGTTGAATAAACCCAACCAGTTTGTTTCTTTGGGTATACATGTGTACTGGATTTCCTTTTCTATCTTACTGTTGTTCCTGATTAACTTGTGTTTTGGGCCTACAGTTGTGTGTGTTTGTGCCTGCTTGAAGCTCCAATTGCTTGTTGTGGTGTGTGACTTTGTGGGCAGTGCTGGTGTAGCCCAAGGCGAGGGTATATGTTGAGTGTATGTATGAGTGTGTGTGTAAATGTAATGGTGGTGTCATGGCATTGTGTGGTGTTTGTTTTGGTGAGTATTTCATCTTGGGTTGTCCAATGTGAGCATGTACAACATGCCCTGATATGGTGCATGTATCAATCTGATGTGTGTCAGCTTGAGTTTTGTTAGTGCAGACATTGAGTGTGTTCAGTTGTTCTAGCTTAGTTTGCATTTGATTGTGCATATGTCCATTTAGGTGTGTGTCCCTTGCAGCTAGTTCCTGTAGAGGTTATGTCCCATGCAGTTGGAGTTGTAAGTGCTTGTTTATTTGCACTTCCATATTGTGATGCTGGGCATGAGATTTGTGTGTAGTACTGTTTGTACTGGAGACACATGTAAGGCCATGTCCTGTGCAAATGTTGCTTCATATGCAGTTGCAAGGTGATATGTGTCCCAAATGGCCTTCTCCATGAGTGTTCGTGGTGTCCCAATCCCAATTGTGCAAGTATTGCGTGCATAGTACTCTTTGTCTATTTGTCTTTCTGTATATTGTGCATGCCATTATGCTTCCATTGTGCTGTGATGTGTGTGATGTGGGTGTCCATTGCAGGGCTGTTTAATGGTGCTGTTGTTTGTGTTCCATGATAAATTGATCCATATGTGTTTTGTATATGATGACAGTCACTAGCCTGTGTGGAATGTGAGTTGTTCTTGTATACGGGATGTTTGTGTGTTGGTGATGATGTGTGGGTGAATGTTCTGTACTCTTCATTGTCTCTGTGGCAGAGATGTGTGGCTGTGTATTTTTGTGTAGTGTTGCCGTGCAGTGTGAGAGAGATGCCTAAAGGGGGCTTATTGTGACTGAATGTGACTGTCTTGATGTGTGTTACGGACTGTGTACGGTATGTGACGTGTACTTGGTGCCCGTGGCGTGCCCCCACCTTGATGTGGACAACGGCACTTTGATCTGTTATTAAGCGTTCTGATATGGGTAGGTGTGTGCACTTGCGGTCAGTGGTGTCCATGGTGGCATTGGTTTCGTGCTCCTTCAAAGATCATCAGAAGTGGCAGGACATGTGCGATGGGCTCTATGGCGCCATCGGACGAGCGAGGCTGCCTGCCAGTGAGTTTCTCACATTATACTGTTTCCGCCTTCTGAGATGTGGTGGTTGGACCGCCAGGGTCACATTGGTAGTCTGCAACCTTGTAATTAGTCTGGTGGAAACACAGGTTCCACAGCCTGCTGGTGCAGCCTCGCGACAATGGTGGTCTGTGCTGCCTGGTGGTGCCAGCGGAACTACTGCGGTCATGGCTCCATAGGCCCGTTTGACTCATAATACTGCAGACTGACTGCCAACTTGATGGCAGTCGGACCGTTGCTGCTGCCGTGGTGGTCACGGGACCACCAAACTCGTAATAAGGCCCTTAGGGGGTCATTCCGACCCTGGCGGTCCAAGACCGCCAGGTCCGGGGCCCACGGAAGCACCGCCAACAGGCTGGTGGTGCTTCCCTGCCCATTCTGACCGCGGTGTTAAAGCCGCGGTCAGAAAAGGGAATCCGGCGGTTTCCCGCCGGATTTCCCTTGCTTGGGCTGAATCTCCATTCCGACCCCCTTCCTGCAATCCTGTTCCTGGCGGTGTTTACCGCCAGGAACAGGATGGCAGGAACGGGTGTCGTGGGGCCCCTTGGGGCCCCTGCACTGCCATGCCACTGGCATGGGCAGTGCAGGGGCCCCCTAACAGGGCCCCATAAAGATTTTCACTGTCTGCATTGCAGACAGTGAAAATCGCGACGGGTGCAACTGCACCCGTCGCACCCCTGCAACTCCGCCGGCTCCATTCGGAGCCGGCTTCATTGTTGCAGGGCCTTTCCCGCTGGGCCGGCGGGCGCTCCTTTGGCGGGCGCCCGCCGGCCCAGCGGGAAAGCCAGAATGGCCTCCGCGGTCTTTTGACTGCGGAGTGGCCAAATGGCGGTTTCCGCTTGGCGGGCGGCGCCCGCCGCCCGCCAATGTCGGAATGAGGGCCTTAGTCTCTTTTTTGGAACAGTTTCTCTTGTCGCTGGTAGAGCTTCCTTTTCAGGCTGGCTTGAAATGCTATGTGATCCACTTGGCTCAGTGCGAAGTTCCGGTCATCTCCTGGAACTCCTGGAAATCTCGTCAATGGGGAAAAGCTCTGGAGCTTCAGCAGAACGAACCTGAAATTCTCGTCGAATGGTCAGTCACATTATGGAACTTTTCACTAAGTTGCTCCAAACTTCTCCAAACTTCTGTATCTTTTTCCAGAAGTGATTTTTGGATTCTGGAAGTGTCTGCAAACCTGAGCCAAGATTGCAGAAGCTCTGAGTTTCTCCTTGGAAGTTGGGACAGCTGGGCTGTTCTTACAGGACTTGATGCAAGGGACTCTGGTCAGCTGCTTTGTACCTGTTGCTTACAGGGAGTCCACTACTGATGCTGTAGACACAAGGCAAAGTCCTTTTCTTAGTGAAGCCCAGAGTGTGCAGCTGGTGCAGTAATTGTGGATGAAGTCCTTCAGGTGCAGAGGATCTGCATTGCTGCTGAGTTTTGCCATATTTATCCTTGCTTCTCGGTTGACAAGCAGATGAGCATCCCTGACCAATGGGGTGCAGTGTGCCACTTTCTGCGGTGACCACTTCCTGTGAAGTGTGGCAAAAATCTATCCCAGAAAGCAACATTCTTTCAAAATTCAAGGTGGAGAGAATTTCTCTTTGGAGGTTACATCTGGCTGAGCCCATCAACTGGTGTGGCTACATTTCACTTACACTTCCATTCCAGCCGCTCACCTCATCCAATTACTGGAGCTCCCGTATGGCTTGGGTAGCTGGAAACTTGGGGAGATCTAGTTTATGCCCGAGCTTGTCTTCCCTCCATTGAAAACCAGTTTGGTCACTTTACCCCCCTTCCTGCTTTGCCATCTGCTGTAGCAGTTCTCCTCCCACCAGATACTTCCTTTGTTTCAACCCAGGCCACTTCAAACCTCAATAGGATAGCTTGGCTCAGACTGCCAGAGACTGACCAATGAGGAAAGGGTACTACCGGCCTGATTTTGGTAACTTTCAGAAAGAGTTCTAAACCTCATTCTCCATACTAGTTTTAATAAATCAAACCTTGGCAAGTTGTTGGACTTATTCTAACTTTTAATTTGATATCAAACATGACATATTTAACTCTTTTCCAGCGGAAATGAGACATTATTATTTTTAAATAAAACCTCCCAATTTTAGCCCATGAAGCTAATGTACCACAGTGGGGAAAAGGGAATGTGTTTGTTTTTCCCTCACCCAGGCTTATAAAACATCTTTATAAAGACCCTGCTTATATTTACCCTCCACCAATACTTTGAGGCACCTAGGGCAGAGCTTAAAGGGTGACTTATATGTAAGAATAAGATGGTTTGAGACTTTGGAAGTACTTTTAGTTCGAAAGTCGAAATTGGTGTTACTTTTATTTTAAAACCAGCCAGCAAGCCAGGCCTGAATTTTGAACTATTTCAGACACCACAGCAGTTCACACATGGGTGCCCTGACTACACTGGGATCCCCATAACCTACATGCCCTACCATATACTAGGGACTTAAAGGTAGGCTGTCACAGCCAACTATAATTAATAATGATGGATTACATCCAGATCTGTGACTGGGGGGGAGAGTTTGAAAAGTTTGAACACTCAGTCCATCATTCAATTTTGGTTGTGTTAGGTATGTCCTAAGTGGCAAGGATATGCTCAGACATGGGTCCCTTGCTCGCTGCATCACTGGATTCAAGTTAGCCTGGCTCATTAGGGGAAATATCCTGAAACCGGTTCCAGGATGCTTGTTTCGATCCAGGGAGGACCTGGCATGGCAATTCGGTCTGGACTGTTTCAATGGGGAGCAGAGTGAAGACTGATTTGCAAATGGCTGGGTCTAAACTGGGGTGGTGTGATGAGGCAAAAATGATGGATTAAGCCCAGGTCTGTGATTGGGGGTGAGTGTTTGAAAAGTTTCTATACTCCGTCCATCATCTTATTTTGGTTTTCCAATTCTAATTATAACAAATTTGCATATACCATTTTAAACAGAGCACTGGCCCTGGCTAATATGGCCCAGGCCACTATCAGAGCCTGAAACACCAGTATCAGTTAAAAAATGGGGGCAATAGGTGAGGGGCTTCTGCAATCAGCCCAGTTTTCTCACAGCTTCTAAGCACTTTATTTACAGATATTCTTTAAAAATTCATATCTCGACTTCTTGTTATTGGATTTGTTTTTGTTTTTGTTTTTTTCATTTATTTAAGCTCTATTTTTCTAACCTTGTGTGGATTATTTTTGTATGATGTTTTCACTGTGTTACTGTTTTATGTGTTGCACAAATACTTTACACATTGCCCCCTAAGCTACGCATTGCTGCTCTGCGTTAAGCTATCAGGCACTGAGGGGCTGCATGAGGGGCCCCAGGTTAAAGGATTTCACTTGGCTGTGCGACCTCATTTTGCTGAAATGGCAGACCTCTGGGTCAGCACCATAGTTTCCAAGAACGCTTCTGGGGGGACTCCAAAAAGAGTGTTCATGGTCCCCACCAGACAAAGGAGAGGAGAAATAAAAAGAAAGAGATCTCTTTAGGCCCCCTAAGCAACTTTGAAGGGAAGATGTCTTATTCCCAATCTGGCCACCAGAAGAAAAAAACTTCCCTGACAAAAGTCAGATCAAGACTCTCAAGTGCTATGAGCACAGACATCACAAGGGTGATACCAAGTGTCCAAGTAGGTCACAGCCTCCCATTGGAGGACAGACACAAGTGGTGGCAAGTGCAGTGCTTGGGGAGGAGTTTTTCTCAGTAAGTATAATCCATGTGCCATCCAATACTGCAAAATATAGGCAGTGGGCCACCATCAATGGGCAAGGTGTTGAAGCTCTGAGGCACACAGGAGTCAGTATGACTATGGTTCGGAGTCAGCTGGCAGTCCCGGAGTAGATTATATCCAATATATTCCACCACATTGTGGTAGCTGACAACTGTGAGGATCACTATCCAGTGGCCCCTGTTCCATTTGTGTGGTGGGTCACAGGTCTTTTGAAAGTAGCTCAGAACCCTGCCATGCCTGTGTGCTATTTGTTAGCAAATTACCTGGAAGGAAGTTGAGCTTAGGTCAGACCTGGAAATGTTGGGGTTGCCTGAGTAGCTTTGTGAAACCATCAGGTCCATGGTGACCTGGGCAGGGAGTCAAAGCAGTCTGGAGCAAGGAGAAATGTCCCAGATAATTGCTAACAGAGGGAAGGGAAGGGGCAGTAGAAAACCAGCCCCAAAATGTTTCATACCTGAGGTGGCTGGGGTCCGATAGGAGGTTGCCCCAGAGCCTACTGAGGAACGTATTGTTTCCCTTGGTGACCTACCTGAACTTGGTGGATGACAAGAACAAGGAAAACCCACTAGGAAGAATTCTGCCAAACACAAAGAGAGTGCCCAATGCTTGAGTGCATGAGACAACAGGCTGAAGCCCAGGCTGCTGAAGCCTCACGGAGTCTCCACATTAATTGGGATGATGGGTTCCTATTCACTGAGCCTAAAGCACCTCAGCATGGTGCAATAAAGGCCCTGGTGGTCCCCCAGCACTATAGGACCTTCCTACTTGTGGCTGGCTCACAAGATAGCCCTGGCAAACCATCTCAGCAAGGACAAGACCATTGCCAGTCTTTGCACTTTTACTGGCAGCAGATGAAAGTTTCTTCTGATGCTTTCTGTAGGACCTGCTTGACTTGCCACTCAGGTTCTGTGTAGATAATGGGGAGCTTATTTCAGTCATCAAGACTGATGCTCATCCCATTCCCTAGGCTAAGAAGCTAATTAACAGATTTGGGGCTGCTCAGTTCCTGAGTACTTTTGACCTTAGGTCAAGATACTGGCAGATTGCCCTAATTGAAGGAGCCAAGGAGAGGCCTTCTACACTCCAGAGGGACACTACCAATTGACAATGATGCCATTTGGACTCATGAATGCTCCTGTGACCTTTCAGCAGTGTGAAGCAAGTCTTGGCTGCTATGGAGGCCTTCAGTGTTGCTTACTTTGATGACATAGCTTTCGTCAGTAGCAACTGGAAAGACCACCTATTTCACTTGCAGGAAGTGCTTCAGGTTCAGTGGAATGCAGGCTTGACTATCAAGGCCAACAAGTGGCAGATAGGGCAGGGGTCTGTGGTGTACCTCGGACACCTGTTGGGCCTAGGCTAAGGTGCAGCCCCTCCAGGCCAAAATAGAGACTATCATGGCATGGGAGCCCCCCCCCCAAATCCAAACTGAGGTGAGGACCTTCTAGGGCCTCACAGAGTACTGTAGGAGGTTTGTCAGAGGATATTACACTATTTTTGCCCCCTTTACTGAGCTGACTTCCAAGAAGAAGCACAAAAATGTGATTTGGGCTGAGGCATGCCAGAAAGCATTTGACTTTTTAAAACAAGCCATGTGCACAGCCACTGCACTCAAGGCCCCTGATTTTTCCAGGGAATGCATTATTCAAACCAATGCACCAGAGAATGGCATAGCAGGATCACTTTCACAGCTTAATGATGAGGGCCTAGACCAACCTGTAGCTTTCATTTCTAGTAGGTCGCTTCCCTTTGAACAGAGGTGGAGTGCTTTTGCAAGGGAATGCTTTGCTGTGGTCTGGGCACTGAAGAAGTTGAGGACATTCCTGTTTGTAACTCATTTCCAGATTCAGACAAGGGTTTGACAGGATGTATACATCTGCCAACAAAAAACCCAATTTCTAACAAGGATTTTGTATTACAATTCATTTGAGTGTAAACAACACATCTATATCTGCTTTCACTCAAACGTTATCATTTACTAAATGTATTATGGTAGCCCACTGTTAGCCAATAGAAGAGATAGGCCTTAGAACAGTGAAAAACAACTTTAGGAGTTTTTCACTAACAGGACATTTCATACCTAAGTACACATGCCCCACTTTTGAAATGCAATCCACCCCATCCTATGAGCCATTAGAGTTTATCTTAGGGGTGAGTTATATGTATTTAAAAAGAAGGTTAAAGCCTGTTCAACAAATGTATATTTACTCATCGGTAAATGTATATATGTGCGTATGTGTGTGTGTAGATGTGTATATATGTCTGTAGATATGTATATACAAGTATGTATACAATGCATGTATGTATGTGTGTGTGTATATACATATATGTGTATATATTATTCTGTGTTTGTCATGTTCATAGGTCAATGCATAGTTCCTAGATAAGTTGCTAGATTAGATACTTATGGATCCCTGCTTTCATTTTATCTATCACAATGAGCAAATGTTATCTTAACTATTTTATCCACTTGAGGAAAGTTAAAATAATGTTAGGAAACTACACAAATAAATTAACCTCATATATTGCAAATTTTGAAAGTCACATGTATTCCCTTACTATGTATTTACATATCTATGTATTTATTATTTTAGTCCTACTGTACATGATTGGGAAAAATGACTCTCTTGTAAACTTTATTCTGTCTCCCCATCACCCTATACCTCTATCAATCTATCCTCCATCCCCCACTGTCTGACTCATCCCAAACCCATTCTACTACTATGAGCTCCAAAAGAACCCTGCCTAAGCTCTTCCTCTTTCCCTTTTCTACTGATCCTAGCTCACCCTGAACCTCAGTTTACTACTATGATCTCGCAAACAACCCTATTAACATATCTCTCACTTATCTAACCTTTGACTCTTCCAAAACCCCTTCTATTACTATGATCTCCCTAACCCCTTTCTACAGACTCTTCCATCTCTCCTTTGTTCATCCCAAGCCTCATCCTATTACCTTAAACTCTTAATTAACACTTCTAGATTCTGCCCTCCTCTATCTCTCCATTATTCTAGTCAAATCTAATAACAAACACACATATCCTCTGCTCAACAAAACTCATACTAATTCTGTACTCGAATTTCCCTATACTAATCCACCATTAATCCTTTTGGGTACCAGAGTAGCGTGCTACTTGCTGAAAAGCACTTTGATGACTTGTCAGGGTTAGTAAGTACTATATAAATACAATTACAATTAATGCTGAGGCGTGAGCCCCCATGACAAATTAATTTGAAATATTCAGAATACTGCAGTACCACAGTACTAGGTAGTAAGGATGACTAGAGATCTTTCCTAGAAGTGGCTGAATTTTATTCCAGGTTTGTAAAGGTGTGTGCTGACAAAACTAAACAGATACATGAATTGTTAAGGAAGGTAATACAGTTTTTATGGTGTCACAAATGCCAGTCAGTATTTAAGAATATTAAACAGGGGGTCAAGGAAGCATCGCCTCTTGGAATGTTTGACATTAAGAACAATACTAAACTGACAGCCAATGCAAGTTCCTATGGTCTTGGGGCTGTACTACGTCAAATTCAGGAAAACAAAGAATTGTTATTCCTCATGCATCATATGTACTAAATGATGATGAAAACAATATTCTTTTATTGAGATGGAAAACTTTACCCTAAATTGGGGGCAGTAAAACATTTCAGAACATACTTGTGGGAAGTTCCCTTCAAGGTGTGTTCAGATCATAAGCTTTAATGCATGTGTTGACTGCTCAAGTGCCTGGTTTGGCCTCCCCAGGGAGCCCAAGATGGTTAGCAAATGGAGGAATTCCATTATGATTTAGAATTTGTGGAGGGCAAAAACAATGTGTTTCGAGATGGCTTATCAAGAATAAAGGTTCTTTATGCATATAATCAAGGTACCAGCATAGGGAGAGTTTTGGAACAAGAATGGGTAGCCACTGTAACAAATGTAGACCTGAGAGCCATATCAGAGGGTGAGTGGAGAAGGGCATATTGTAAGAATGAAGAGCAATTTGTTGCAATCAGGATGGCCTAATTATGACTTAAGTGAAGACATTTGGGGTTTGAGGAGAGGCAGTCATTTGAGCCCTCCCAAAATTTGGAGAAGCAAATTAATTCAATTGGCCTATCAGGGTCAGAAGGGATGTAGTATAACCAAGAGTAGGTTCAAATAAATCTTTTGGTGGCCAGTGTTGATAGAGATTAAAGCAAACATCAATGAGTGTTGCGTATGTGCCAATAGTGATAAAGTGCAAACAACACATGTACAACGCCTACAACCTGTTGAATTTCCTATGAACCCTCAGGCAAGGGTTGCAGTCAATATAATTGGCCCAATAGACAGGTTTGGACCACAAAGTAAATATGTCACAGTGGTGGATTACTTTTCAAAATTGTTTGGGATTGAATTTGTAGGTGAAATCACATCCTGAAAGGTGATAACATTCTCAAAAGAAGTTTCATGAGTGAGAGCTATCAGGAGGTATTGATGTCAGGCAATGGTACCGAATTGGGTTCCAATGAGTTGAAGAAATATTTGGTAATAAGAAAACTGCTGCCTAGAACCCAAAAGCCAAGAAAGGATTAACTGTGTCATTAAAGAGAGAAAATAGTTGCCAATTGTGAATGGCAGTCAGTATTTCAACATGTGAACTGAGTGGCCATATATGACATTTTTCTCAATATAATCAAATAAATGCAATTCGAGTTAGTATAATGTAGGAAACCCAAGACAGTGTCAGCGGTAGTTAATGTGTATTTGAATAGCATATGTGGTTACGGGAAAAATGAAGAGAATATCAACAAGAAGCTAGGCGTTAAAAGGGGGCTTCCATTATTGAGAAAGGGCCCCCATGTACTCTGCAGGCATAGCTCCAACATTTTGGCGCTAATCCTGAAGAGTACATCAATAGCATCGCATTGAATGACTCTATTGCACCCTACCCTGCACCATGGTGTGCTGTATTTTAAATACGGTACACACATGGTTGTGGTAGGGGGTGCTAAGGGGCACAGGAAAATGGCACTGCACTCGGTGCAGCAACACTTTCCATAAATCTGCCCCTGTATCTTTTCTCAACGCCACATAGTTTCCTCATCATTATATGTGGCGATAAGTAGAGCAGAACCACTTCAAATGACAAGAACCCACAGGTATGCCTGTAGGTATTCCTGGTACAGATCCAGATGACAACATGAGGCTCGAGAAAGTGTAGAGTCAGGTCAGTGTGAACTTTCCCAGCAGCAGACCAACGAGGGGCAGTTCGTGAGGCTCACATGTAAATCCATCAACATTTTTTGTCTCTGCAGGACCCCCGCGACATTTTGCAGCTTTTAAGGATCCAGCACATGTACACAGTGTCACCTAAAAAGTTTCATATGCTTGCAGTCCACTCTGTATGGTGTCATACTGCAGTGTCAGGCCCACCATTAAAGATTTCAACAAAAAAGTGCCTTTCACCTTGACAGGCATTCTTGGGACTACATGTAAGCAACTGCTTTCTTTGAGTATTTGTGCTTGTAAGTACACTTTTGTGCTTTGTCAGGAAAATCTGTCTGGCTGTTCTCACAGACCTACCATTGAAGATGTACTGATTCTATTGCTGCCAGCCTCGGATTGCAATTTGGGTAATACTGTAGATGTCATGCAGACTACGGGCCTGATTTTGATCTGAGCACAGTGTATTCTCTGTCACAAATGTGACAGCTGAGCCAAGCTGCTCTGATGAGGTGTAAAGTGGCCTGGGCTGAGACAAAGGGGCCATGTGGTGGGAGTAGACCCACTGCTGGAGATCAAAGGATGGAAAGAAAGCTGGGTAGCTAAACTGGTCTTCAAAGAGAGAAGGACGGATAGTGCAGGCCCACCCTCACTTCCTGCACCCCAAAATAGATGGGAACCTCTCTAATTAGATTAGGAAAGGGGCTGGAAGAGAATGTAGGGAAACATTAGCCACACCAGTGGGTTGGATTAGCCAGACCCTAACCTTCAGGAGAGATTTTCTCCACTTTGGATTTTTGTGAGACAGTGCTTTCTGTGACAAAGATATGCACATTTCTAAGAAAGTTATTATCAGATAGGGTGGCACCCTGTACCCCACTGGTACGGGGTTCCCCTTAGCTTGCTAAGTCAGAAACCTGGATAAACATAGAAGAGCTGCCCAGCACCTAATACCCCTGCCTAGAAACATCAAGAGAAGAAGGACTGCTCGGCTGGGCCCCTGGTCTGCACAAAAGGGGATTGCACTCATACAGATTGCAGCTGATGCACACTCTGGGCTTAAAAAAAGCACACTTTACCTAGTTTCTAAGATCCAGGAGTAGACCCCCTGAAAGCGACAGGCACAGAAGAGCTATCAAGAGTCACCTGCATCAACTCCTGCAAGAAGAGCTCAGCTGACCAGCACCAAGGGTAATTGTAAGGGTTTGACAAGTTGAATTGTGGGAAATGTAGTCGCAACTCTCCAAAGAGCAACTCAGAGGTGTTGTGGACCCTTCAAGACCCCAAAAGGGCTTTCTGGAATAAGCTTCAGAAATTTGTAATCATTGGGAGAATTTTTGGTAAAAAGCTCTATAGGCTGACCGACCCGTCGTCGAGAGTCAAGCTGGTGATGTCCAACCATGACTCAGCATGAAATTCAGATTTGCCATGCTGAATCTCCAGAGCCCTTCGTCATTGGTGACAAGAACCAAGACCTCCAGGATTCACTGATGTCTCACGCTGAAGCAAGCCACCATTGTAGAACTGCATCCCAATTTGCCAAGGAGACTCGCTCGACATTGAGAGAAAAAGAATCAAAAAAGTGACTAAGTACAAAGGTAAAATTTTGACAGAGGCCTACTGCTCAGTGTAGCCAACCCATGCCCCATCGTAGTCAGCCTTAAACTTGTGGATATCTGTTGAGTTTTATAATCCACACTTTACACATTTAGCAAATCCCCCTTTTCTCATTTTCTTAAGTTTATGTGGAGACAGGTAAGCTCTGTGAGTGGAAAAATTGTGAATTCTTTTTAAGGGGGCAGGTTTAACAACAGCAAATAAAGTATGTATTGAAACTTGCCACTAATCCTGTAGTTGCTCCATAGGCAAGCAACCTCCCCAAAGATCTTCTATCAGCTTAAAGTCCCCATCCACAGAGTCTAAGATTTGCCAATACCACGTAGACACTTCCTTTGTGGCAGGGGGTCCCCTCATTATCTTCTCTTCAAGATGATTCATTAGTCCTAGATTTGCTTGACTTCTCTGTGACCAATCTTTCAGTGGACATATTTTACTCTTGACAATTTCCCCCAGTCTCCTTAATTAACTCCTTCAAAGGAGCTAAACTGCCATCCCTAAAAAGATCACCCCAGTATTCCATACCTGCCTTCCAGATTGGGATAACCAGCTTATCTTCAAGACAATCTGGAGTGCCCGGAGAGTCCCAAATAGGAGCCCAAGGACTATAGTATTATGGTGGTCATTCCGACCCTGGAGGTTTCAAACCGCCAGGGCCGGGGACCACGGAAGCACCGCCAACAGGCTGGCGGTGCTTCCAGGGCCATTCTGACCGCACCGGTAAAGCCGTGGTCAGAAAAGGGGAACCGGCGGTTTCCCGCCGGCTTTCCCCTGGCTCAGGGAATCCTGGGAATCTTGCATGGCGGCGCTGCTTGCAGCGCCGCCATGGGGATTCCGACCCCCTTCCCGCCAGCCTGTTCCTGGCGGTTTTTACCGCCAGGAACAGGATGGCGGGAACGGGTGTCGTGGGGCCCCCTAACAGGGCCCCACAAAGATTTTCACTGTCTGCTTAGCACCCGTCGCACCCCTGCAACTCCGCCGGCTCCATTCGGAGCCCGCTTCATTGTTGCAGGGGATTTCCCGCTGGGCCGGCGGGCGCTCTTTTGGATGGCGCCCGCCAGCCCAGCGGGAAAGTTGGAATGGCCGCCGCGGTCTTTTGACCGCGGGGCGGTCATTCGGCGGCCAGATATTGGCGGGCGGCGGTCAGAATGAGGGCCTATGTCTTCATTGCTCGCCTTATACTGTACCCCACATTTTCCATATCTTGAAGTACTTTCAGTTTTACTTTTTCAAAAGATTTTGGGTCTCCAAATTTGAAAAAACTGAATATTTTGCAGCCCCTTTTACACCTCCAACCATAGCCTTAAAAATGCGTCCAATCTCTGAGGAGTCAGGAGAGGTAAAAAGCATCTTTACATTCTTAAGCTGAAAAGCCCAAGCATTATATTGTAGATCCGGCAATGCAAGGCCACTGTCCTCTCTCCTTCTACCAAACTTTTTCCATGAGATCCTGGACCCTTTATATGTCCATATAAACTAGTTGATACTTGTTGGATCATATCTACGTACCCTTTAGTCATTTGTAATGGAATAGAGTTAAACATAAAACTAACCTTAGGCAGGATCATCATCTTTACCAAATTACTCTCATGAGTATTGTCAGAGGGAGGTGTACCCACCACCACATCAGTTTACTACGTTCTGCCAAAACTTTTTTACCATGTGAATCTGCTTGATGTCCTGCACAATCTTGAGACCCAAATATCTAATTTAATCTTTCATTTGCCGACTGTCCCTCCTCTGATACCAAACCATAATATCTGTTTTCCCTGCATTAACATGGTATCCCAACACTTTACCAAAGTCAGTTGCTATGTTCAACACTGAGACTTTTTTTTCCAACCCACAGCAGTAAAAGAGGGAAATGGTTTGGTCCTCTCTAATCATCCTGGCAAGTGGTTTAATATAAAGGTTAAACAGTATTGGAGACAGCGGACATCCTTGCCCTGTACCCCTGGTTATTTTGAAGGGGGAAATTAGGCTCTCATTAATCATTACCCTTGCTGATGGGGCTTGATAATTCTGGCCACCCATCCTACAAAATCTTCCACCAAGATTATAATTCTTTAAGATTGTACCCAAATAGGCTCAATTAACTCTGTTGAAAGCCTTCACAGCATCCAATATGATAACTGCAAGAGGAGAATCATACATTGTAGCCAGATTGATAGCCCCAATTAAATTAAAAGTTAATTCATGAAGAAATCTGCCTTTAGTAAACCCCTTCCGATCTGTATATAGGAGTCCTGCCACCTCCCCAATTAAGCTACCCTCCAACACCTTAGTGAAAATTGTATAATCACTATTCAAAAGCAATATCGTCTATGTGACTCTCTACGTGACGGACTCTTTTCTGGCTTCAAGATCAAGGTGATAATTGCAGCATTTCAAGATACTAGTAGTGGCACCCCTTCATCAAAAATCTCCACGAACAAAGCTATCGTAGCTGGTACTATGAACTCCCCCAAAACTTTATACAGCTCCAGGGGATGCCATCCGGGCCCACAGCTTCACCGCACTTACTTACTTCCAATACTGACCTTATTTCTCCTTGGGAGATTTTTTTTTATTCAGATGGGCCTTTTCTTGGGTTTCTAAACTAGGTAAAGTATCTGTGCCCAACCAATCCCTCCCCTCTTCCTAAGCTACAATCTTCTCATCCATATAGAGCTCTGAAAAAAAAACCTCTGAAAGGCCTTCTTTATATCTGCACTACTTGTCCACTTCTCTTTAGTCTGCCCACAGACAATGGCATTTCAAAGTTGCCCCATCTTTCATGCACTTTCTCCATATTTCTCCATATTCAAAATGACCTGGCTTACTTACTTACCATCTCTTTCTCAATCTGGCTTGCATTACTTTCTCAAGCTGCATCCTCAGTTGGCTCAAACTTTCCCCAAGCTTGCCTTTAACCTGTTACCCGACTTTTAATTGTTTCCCACATGCGGCCATGTCTGCTTCTAAAGAGTCTACTTCAGTCCTGAATTTCTAGTCTCTAAAGCTTGTGATGCTAATAATTTTACCACTTATAAACGCTTTATTAGTGTCCCAAACCACATTTATAGAGGCTGATCCCATATTGACTTTAAAGAATTCTTCTGTCTCAATGCAAAGTTGTGATACAACATCACTATCCAACAGAAGTGTGTGTTCGAAAGTCCAACTCTTCCCATCTTCTTTGGAAGACAACTTAATTGTTAATACCACCACTGCATGGTCCAATAGATCGGCTGCTAAATAGACTATGGCCCTCATTATGACATTGGCGGTAAATCCTACTTACCACCATGCTGACTGCCGCCAACATACCGTCTCCGTAGCATCTATCCATTCACCATATTATGACACACACACACCAATCCGTCACTATTCAGCCACACACAGAAGTCTGCCACACCAAATGTCAGTGATAAACTTGCAGAATCAAAACCCAACCATTAAGCCAACAGAGCTATGCCCATCACATTATGACCCACGAATCACCATGGTGGACATTAAACAGCGGTAAACCATTGACGGTACATACCACCGTGCTCATAATACATACACACATACAAAACCACACCACATGGGACAAATCAAACTACACACACCTGACACTCATACACACACCACACCCACACACCACTATAAAAATACACACCCACACCACTCATAACCCTTTACGAATACAAACCACTGCCAACAGAGAGAGACAGCAAGAACACTCACACAACCAGATCCACATACTGCCATCACCTATACACCACCCATGCACCTTACATCACACACCCCAAAACATCACCCTACACACCCACACCACTCACACTACACCCATGGCACCAAAAGCACACCCCAGATTCTCTGAGGACGAGCTAAGGGTCATGGTGGAGGAAATCATCAGGGTAGAGCCACAGCTATTTGGATCACAGGTGCAGCAGATATCCATTGCTAGGAAGATGGAGCTAAGGCGAAGGATCGTGGACAGGGTCAATACCGTGGGACAGCACCCAAGAACAAGGGATGACATCAGGAAGAGGTGGAACGACCTACGGGGGAAGGTGCATTCCATTGCAGTAAGGCACCAACTCGCTGTAAAAAGGACTGGCCGTGGACCCCCACCTCCTCCCCCACAACTAACAACATCGGAGGAGCAAGTCTTGGCAATCATGCATCGTAAGGGCCTGGCAGGAGTAGCAGGAGGACTGGACTCTGGTAAGTCAACTCTCTATTACTATCACACCCCCCTACCTGCATGCCATCACATACTACCCCCACCTTCACTCGCATCACTCCACCACCTCCCACACACCCCACCATCACAACCCACTTATCCTAATGCCAAGTCCTGCATGTACCACCAATGCATGGAGACCACTCACAGCCCTGCATAGACACCTATCACTAAAGCATGCACACTAGAGAATTACCGAGGCCAGCACATAACAACTCACACAAGGAAAAGCTGCCAGGGCAATAACAACTGTAGACGGCAACCCACCCATGCACAGTATGTCACACACAGAAATAATAACACTGCATTTTCATCCCCACAGGTATCCCAGCCAATGTCCTGGAGTAGAGGTGCCAGCAACATCCAGGAAAAGCTGCCAGGGCAATAACAACTGTAGAGGGCAGCCCATCCATGCACAATATGTCACACACAGAAATAACAACACTGCATTTACATCCCCACAGGTATCCCAGCCAATGTCACCAGGGAAGAGGTGCCAGCAACATCCAGTCCCCCCACAGAAGAGGCCCACAGTGATGACAGCCACTCTGCTCGCCTGGATCCGGATGACCAACCTGGCCCATCAGGGACCTCCAGATAGTTGGTTACCCAGGCACAGTCACACACCACCACAGAGCCTCCCCCCTCAGGAAACACCACCACAGCACCCACCCAGCGTGCCCATACCTCTGTCCCCAGGACACGTCAATCAGCAGTGTGTCCTCCACTACAGGGACCCCAGGGCACCCACTATACCCAAGACAATCAGGGACCTGGGGTCAGTGGCAGTGGGCACACTGTTCAGGGTCAGAGGCACAGGACAACAGGGAAGCTGGGAGGACTGCTGTGCGCCAGGGAAGGACAGGGCCAGGGAACCAACCCTCCAGGAGGCACTCACCGCGATCCTGGGAGCATACCAACATCCCCAGGATACGGTGGGCCAGATCATGGACAAGTTGCAGGAGAACATGTGGCTGCAGGAGGGACAGTACCATGGGATCAGGGAGGACTTGAAGTCCATTAACACCAGCCTGGTTTCCATTGTAGGGGTGCTGGCAGACATGGGCAACATTATGAGGGAGGCAGTGTCACACCAGCGGGCCCCTGCCACTAGCCAGACTACTGAACAGCCCTCCACCTCCGCTGCGGCTAGTGGACAGGAGGCCCCACCACAGGACCAACAGACCACCAGCACCCCCCTCCTGCAGAAGGAGAACCACCCCGCAAACTTTCCCTGAGATCCAGTCACAAGCCAGAGACTATTGCCAAGACCCCAGCCAGGAAATAAGACTCTCCTGAATGTTACCCTTGTGTCCCATTCTGTCACCCTGTCCACCTTGAACTGCCATTGCTCCACTTTGTATGCCCCCTTGAACAATGCACCTGTGCTACAAATAGATTGGACTCTACCCTGGACTTTCCTCCATCATCACCCCAGCCCATTGCACTTGACCCTCTACTTCTTGGCACTCAAATAAACACCCTTTGAAAAAATGGAGTATGTCAAATGATTTAAGTATGTATTCGTTTAACAAGGTTTAAACATTACAATTCAACTGTTCAGTAATGTATACATAGCAAAGACCTGTAGTTGGCTGCAGTGAACACTCCAGGAGTGATAGTGGGGCACCAACATCTGCAAAAAGAGTTGAAAAAGGGTACAGTGAGTGGGCATAGAAGTGGGAAATAACAGCCTGCCAGTGACAATGTCAAACACAAAACTGTCAATAAAATGTGAAGTTACACTGTCTTACCTGTGTGTCATTGGAAGTATTGACGAATCATTGCAGTTCTGTTGTCCTCATCCTCATCCTCTGCCTCCTCATCTTCACTGTCCACAGGGTCCACTGCTGCCACACGGCCATCTCCAGCCTCCTCCTCCTGCAGAAAAGGCACATAGGCTCTCAAGGCAAGGTTGTGCAACATGCAGCATGCCACGATTATCTGGCAGCCCTGCTTGGGTGAGTAGCACAGGGATCCACCTGTTAGATGGAGGCACCGAAACCTGGCCCTCAGGAGGCCGAAGGTACGTTAGATTGTCCTTCTTGTTCGCCCATGTGCCTCATTGTAACGTTCCTTTGCCCTTGTCCTGGAATTCCTCACAGGGGTCAGTAGCCATGAGAGATTGGGGTAACCAGAGTCACCTGCAAATATCGAGGGACAACTGTTAGCCACACACTATGCCATATGGCCCACACCATACCCATACACCAACAGCCACTGGGTGGGAACCAGGGCTCACCTATTAGCCACACCCTGTGCCCGTGTAGTTGGCTTATCACATTTGGGATGCTGCTATTCCTCAGGATAAAAGCATCATGCACCAAGCCTGGATACTTAGCATGAAATGGGAGATGTACTGGTCCGCCAAACACACCATCTGCACATTCATCGAGTGAAAACGTTTACAATTTCTGAACTCCTGTTCATTCTGGCGGGAGGGACAAATGCAATATGTGTTCCATCAGTCGTCCCAGTGATGTTAGGGATATGTCCCATTGCATTGAAGTCAGCCGTCACTGTGGCCAAATCCTCCACCTGGGGGAAAACAATATGGGGGTTATTACAACTTTGGAGGAGGTGTTAATCAGTCTCAAAAGTGACGGTAAAGTGACGGATATACCACCAGCCGTATTACGAGTTCCATAGGATATAAAGGACTCGTAATACGGCTGGTGGTATATCCGTCACTTTACCGTCACTTTTGGGACGGATTAACACCTCCTCCAAAGTTGTAATAACCCCTTTATCTTCACATGTGTTTAATCAGGGCTGTACTATTGAGAGCATTGGCTGTGACATTCCTGCTGCTAAGCCCACTGTCACTTGGAAAGAACCAGTTGCCAAGAAATGGAGCACAGTAGCACTTGCACAAGAGGGGGGTTCCCAGTGGGGTGACAATACCAGATATCAGGTCAGGTTCCAGTTGGGCACACAGCTCGGTGAATGTGGCCCTGTCAAGTCTGTAGGTGAGGATAATGTGCCTGTCCTCCATTGTCGCCAATTCCACCAGGGGTCTGTACATGGGGGGATGTCTCCATCTCCTATTCATCCGCAGCGGTTGTAATCTTTGGGGCAAAAGAGTTAGGATCTGGACATAATCTGTACATTGTAGCCACTACAGTTCAATGCATGATGTGATTTATTAATGTATTGGTGGCACATGTCTTGAATGTACAATTGTAATCTGTGATGCAGTTAGGAGCCATAGTCTACCCCCCCCTTGAAATGGCATCCACCTGTTCTGTATGGAGGGACCGGTGGAAGTGAGGTAATTCCGCTGACGTTATGCGCCGTTGCAGGAGGCGGTCGGGAACCGCCGTGCAACTCCTCATTGGTTATTATTGAGCCCTACAGGGTACAGCTTGGGGCATCACAGCAGCCACAAGGGGGTGAGTACAGTGCCCATCATTACTACTTAGGCCTGGTGGGGTGGTATCCGGGTGGGGCAAGTGTGTCAGTGGGTGTCCCTAGGCCTGGGCTGACATTGCAGTGTAGGTCCCATGTTTGGCAGGGTTCTGATGTGCTATTCCTCCAACCTAGGTAGTAGGCATCCATTTCTGGGCAGGGGTGTGTGGGTCACAGGTATGCTGCAGTGAGTGGTATGTGTCCCTCCGCATGCCCTGGTGACTCACATTGTTATTTGTAGTTCCATGCATAGTGCGTAGAGATGTTCCCTGTGTGTGAGGGTGCTGTATACGCCAATGGTGGTGTTGGTGCAGTCATTGACCCTGTGTATCCTTTGTCTTTCTCCTCCCTTTTCTTGTTTAGTCATCCTGTCCTCATGTGCATTAGCATCATCTGGTGGAGTAGCAGAGGCACCGGCAACGGAGGGAGCTGTATCCCACAGGACCCAGGAGGCAGAGTCCACCAACGGCAAGGGCACCAGTGGGACGGAGGGCGAGAGACTGGAGGGGACAGTTCAGACACGGATACTTCCTCTGATACAAGCTCCCTGGTGGTGGTGGACACCTCTGTGACCACCCCAGCGACAGGTACAGCTGCCACCCCATACCAGCACCGTCCTCCCAGCAGCACCTCAGTGAGTAGCCTGTGCCCGCCCACCCAGGAGGGTGGGCATCTCCTTCGCCCCAGGCACCTCAGGCCCTGCCCCAGTTAGCCCTCCTGCCCTGAGTGAGGAGGCTATTGACCTCCTGCGATGCATCTCTGTTGGGCACCCAACCATTGTGAATGCCATCCAGGGGCTGGCAGCCCAAATGCAACAGTCCAATGCATTTCTGGAGGGCATTCACACTGGCTTGGCGGCCCAACAGAGATCAATCCAGGCTCTGGCCTCCTCTCTGATGACAGCAATTGTCCCTATTTCCACCCTCCCCCCTCCAACTTCCTCTACCCAATCCCATCCCCCTCAACCTATCCCAAGCACATATGCAGACGAGCATGCACACAAGACAACACACGAGTTGCACAGGCAACACAGGCACCACCCATCATCCCACAGGCACTCACACAAACACCATCCAGATGCAGACACACCAATATCCACTGCCTCCACTGTGCCCCCCTCCTCCTCATCCTTTACCTCCCTCCCAGTTGCGTCTACACTCACATCTGCATGCACTACATTCTCATCCACTACCGCCATCACCAGCACACCTATCAGAACACACACCTCACTGGCAGCCACCACCCCAACAGCCATGCACACATCCCCTGTGTCCTCTCCCACTGTGTCTGTGCCCCCTCCTCCCTAAGTACACAAACACAATCACTCAGACACCCAACAGCCATCCACCTCACAACAGCATCCAGCCCATGCACCTGCACCCAAACACAGCAGACAGACACCTCTTACAACCACTCCCTCTTCCTCCAATCCCAGACCTTCTCCCTTTTCCACCCCAATGTCCCTAAAAAGCTTTTCCTCTCCACCATTGACCTCTTCCCTACCCCTTCCCCCATCCTTCATATCTAGCCAGGGTGTGTAAAACCCAGGCAAGCACCTCAGACACCCAGTCCATGGGCCCAGTAGTGTCCACACCCACTCGTGGTGGGAAGGCATCCCGGGCACCAGGCAGCCACACGGAAAGAGTGCCTGCCCCAAGTGCTGCCAGGAAGGTCAAGGTGCCACCCCCAGCTGCTGCCAAGAGGAGCAAGCAGCCATCCCCAGCTGCTGCCAAGAGGAGCAAGGAGTCATCCCCAGCTGTCGCCAAGAGGAGCAAGGAGCCATCCCCAGCTGCTGCCAGGAAGGGCACGGGGCCTGCACCTGCAGGCAGAAAGGACAAGGGGCCTGGTGCTGGGACTCAGTCTGAGCCCCCACCATCTAAACATGGTGGTGCAGCTGTCCGAGGCTGCAGGGGATGGGCAGGAGCCTCCCCCCACAGCCACCACCACCAGCAGCAGCACCGCCACCAGCACGACCACCAGCACCAGTGGGCAGCCGTCCGAGGCTGCAGAGGATGGGCAGGAGCTTCCCCCCACAACCACCAGCAGCAGCGCTGCCACCAGCACCAGTGGGCAGCCATCCAAGGCTGCAGGGGATGGGAAGGAGCCTCCCCCTACAACCACCACCAGCAGCAGCACCGCCACCAGCACCAGTGGGCAGCCATCCGAGGCTGCAGGGGATGGGCAGGAGCTTCCCCCCACAACCACTCCCACCAGCAGCAGCACCGCCACAGACTGTGACCTTGCACTCCCCAAGACCTGCATAACAGGGCACGATGCCCCCTCGAGAACCAGTGGACAAGCCATCCACTCACCCATCCTCCCCAGAATGAGGATCACAGGGCACGATGCCCCCTCCAGAACCAGTGGAGAAGCCACCCACTCACCCCATTGTCCCCAGGATGAAAAT